>NW_027272575.1:0-356345 GCF_040938485.1 Diadema antillarum | reverse complement strand
GGTCTCCAGAACCATTCTGTGCATCTCATTGAAAGAAACACGGAAACCAATGTCACATCACTTTACCACTTGCCTACCAGTTCGTGCCGAACCACTGCACCCGACAGTGGGACCACTGCAAAACGACCAGTGAGGGAGAATGTACCTACACGGTGGGTAAGTTGATGGAAGAGTTCGAATAGTTCCCCATCGTTTGCCGAGTGAACATGATCGTCCAGCAGTGAGCTTGTCTTGGATGAGCGTAAAGGGTGACACTCACTCCGAGGAATACGCCAGGACGGAAATACCAGCTGAAGACGGTCTTTGGAATGTGTCCTAGGACTCAAGGTGAGACACCCGGAATCAGCTGCAAATCTTTTTAATTTTTTTTTATTTTCTTCCTGAAAAAAAAAAAAATCCTCAAAAACAGCAACAACCTACAACAATAAACCGAAAACTAGACAGAAAAGACAAAAAAGCCCCATCAACAACAGCAACAAACAAACAAACACACACACACACACACACACACACACACATCAACCAACCGAAAAACAAACAAACGATTAAACAAACATTCTCAAATGTTCAAGTTTTCCCACCCTGGTTTACTCATTAAAGACTGTAGCGGAAGCCAAGGCTATAGTGCATTAAGTATGGTAAGTTTATTGAGGCATACTTAGATTTAATCATAACCTACATGCGATACATATAAGTACATACTATCAATTGAATTGTTTATTTTTCAATTCAATTTCGATTCAATTCAGTTCAATTCCATTCAATTTATTCGGCACCAAATAAATCAAAAGTACATTATGTACACAGTAAAGACAAAAGCAATGTGTATAAACATACATGCACATATTATGGGAATTAATGCCGGGACCCCTTTGAAGCATCTGGTGCTTGTTGTTGGGGCCCCAAAACAAAATAAAACAAAATACAGTTGCTAAATAACATATTGTGCAAATTGAAAATGAAAAAAACAAAAAAACAAAAAAAAAAACACACTTATCAGCCCTATACTATGCACACACACACCATATTCTTATCACTCGCACACATGCAGCGCACACCCAACACACTCATTCAGTAGCAATGTCAGGATCAAAGAAGTGAACAGTAGAAGAAATTTGGTAGCAAGCAGTCTACTCAGACAGGATAACAGTATGCTGTTTGAATAATGTTCTGAAGCGGGAAAGTGTAGTGCTGGATTTGAGATCTGGACTGATTGAATTCCATTCATTTACACCTGTAAAACGAATTGAATGGGTTCTAACTGTTAATCGGGCTAATGACATTCTCAGGTTATATCTTTCCGAGTAGAATAATCATGAAAACACAAATTACATTTAAACATATCATGAGACAAAATTGGGAGAATACCTTTATGATACTTAAACATAAACACTAATACATTAAATCGAACAAGTTCATAAATGGTAGAATTTTTAACTTAACAAAAATTGGTAAACTTGAACTGCGAGAATTACTCTTAGAAATCAATCTTATCGAACGCTTTTGTAACATATATAATTTCTCAACATGAAGTTTTATATGTCTTACCCCATATTTCATTACAATAATTAAAATGTGGTAATATTATTGCATTGTATATATAAAACAAAATTTTTCTAGGTACAAAATTTACCAATTCAGATAACACTCCAACACATTTTGATATTCTCGAAGATATGTTTTCTAAGTGGTGCTTCCACTCAAGAGATTCATGAATAGAAATACCAAGAAAATTTATGATTTGAGTTCTTTCAATAATTACATTTTCAATCTTAATCAAATTAGAATTTACAGAAATTTTCTTTCTCTTAGAATGAAATAAAACATATTTTGTTTTTGTAAAATTAAAAAAAAAGCTTATTACATTTAAACCATTCATTCAACATTTGTAATTCATTATTCAGGGTAAATATAAGTGTGTTTACATTTCTGTGAGAATATGATTCTACAGTGTCATCAGCAAAAAGAGAAAATTTCAATATTTTTGAACAATTTACAATATCATTAACATATACTAAAAATAACAGTGGCCCCAGCACAGAGCCCTGAGGTACACCGATGTTTACCTGAATCAAACCAAATACAATTTCAGGGTATGAAACTATAACTCATTGCCCACATCTTACAGAAGATCCCATTCAATTTGCTTTAGTGGTCAAAGAGAAATTGGCAATTTTGTAGAGCATGTCCGGAATCTCTTCCCTCCAAGTTCTGTCTATTGTGTTCACACATTATTTCGCAGTTCCAAGAGCATCAAAGTGCTGAACTTGGAAGAATCAGGACTCATGACATGCTTTGCAACAATCCACATTTCTCAGTGACCGCTTAACCAAATTGGAAGGGGTTTTTCTGCAAAATATAGCTAAGATGTTATATTTTAAGACCCTTATGTAGCATTTAGAAATTTTATCATATTTGGTGTTATCAATAAAAAAATCGATTGTAATTTTTTTTTTGGACATACTATATCACCACAGGGGCTCTGGTGGAATACATGATCCTGACCTCCTGCCCGCTGTATGACACGGAGACCCAGAAGTTCAACAGCGAGATCTGGCCATCGCTGTCTATCGAGACTGACCAGGTGGAGAGCGCCGGCTTCATCAAGGTCATCGGGTCCGTCCAGGTCTTTGCGGTCAAGATGAACAAGCTCTCGCTGACCGAAGAGGAGCTGGCCCTTCTCTTTGCCATGGCGATCATGTCACCGGGTCAGTTATTAGAAAGTTTTTTTTTTTTTTGGGGGGGGGTTGTGTTTTTTTTTTTTTGGGGGGGGCGAGATTTTGGACATGCTCAAATAAAAGATTGGCCCCAACATAGGCCAATGTAGTTAATTGATCATCAATCGCAAAATTAGCATTCCTTTGTAACATCTACATGTGTTTATTATTGGGCCTCTGTTTGCATACTGTATATAATAATAAGCTGTTAAAGGTGTTAAGCTGTTATTTTCGCATACAGATATTTTCGCTTCTGTTGCAATAAAAAGCTTGACGCTAAGAATTAATAAATCTGTGTCATCTGTCATGTCCGTTCAGATCGCAGGGATCTGGAAGACACGACGACTGTGGAGGAGATTCAGCAGACGTTTGTTGACGCCTCCAGACGCATGTACAACTCAACCACTCGCAGAAGACAGGCCAATTTGCCAAGGTGAGTGAGGGCACACAGCACAGACATCATCTGGGATACATACATATGTATGACGAAAATGGAATCGCAGTTTTGAAATGCACATTGAATTTGACTGCAGGATTTGGCGATTTATTGACCGGTTTGGGTGTTTGTGCGTTTGAGCAAAATATGCGAAGTAGGCATGCCGTTGACTGAGTCGGGCATGCGAACATGGCACATAAAGAGTAAAGGCACTTTTTATACGTACATGTACATCTGTATCTAGCAAATTTTAAAGTCTTTTGTAGAAAATTCTGCAACAGAGACAAATGAAAAAACAATTTGTCTAAAAACAATACATAATTACAATCAGATAAAGAGATATGGATGTATGGGTCAATTCTACTAATAGGACATCTGCAGAGCTGGGGTCAAGCATTCTTCTTTGACCCAATGATCCCCTTGTAGGTTTTGTATTCAAAGGTCGGGTAGATTCTGGAACTGATAACAGTAGTGGATTTGTACTACAAAGTCAAATCTAGCATTGTAGAAGAGGCCTGTGTTGACTTGTTGTGATTCTTTGAATGAATTTGACTGCTCGTGGGGTCAGTCGCTGTTCAAAAAGGCGCGTCGTTTCATGACTTTTTTCATGTAAGTCTCCCGCATATTTTGAGACCAAATTTGCGACGTCCGGGTACTTCGTTCTGACGTTACATAATGTTTTGCATATGCATGTCAACCCGAAAACGGCTCTACTTCATGATATTGTGTGCAAATCCAATGCAAATTGTGTTTTTTTTGTTAAATTGACATAAATTAGATTATTTCAATTTTAAATCATTGAGATTAATAAATTCTAATGTAGATAAGCTTGAAAGAGTGCCTGCAATAACTTTTGGGAAGAAAACAGTAGAAAACAAAAGGCTGAAAAAAAACAATGAAATACATAGAAATTAACAAAACAATAAAAAACAAAAGAAACTGATTTTTGATTGTGCTATTTTTTTACAAGAAAATTGTTTAATGTGTCTTGAGAATTCTGACACAAAAATTAGAAATCCTTCAGTCTTTTTAATGGAGTTACAGGGGGAGAATATGATTTCATGCATAAATTTGCATAATTAATTTACTAAAAATAGAAAATCAATATTTTTTGATTGCATGACTGTGTAATCTTGTAGTTGACATCCGGCTCTATATTCAGGCAAAATTTTGCGGCAATCGCGCCACCAGCGGCTGAGATCTGAAGGGGGGGGGGGGTCAAATTGACCCCCCCCCCCCCTCAGTAAAAACTTGGTCTCAAATAGCCCAGTTAGAATAGGGTTAAACATGAATTCCATAAATTGTTACGTTGGGCAAGCTCATGGATTATGCCACTTTGAAAACGAGTGAAGTGCCTAACCAACTGACAAAAAAGAAAGGCCATTTGTACCAATGTGTGCATGAGCTAATTACGAACTGGCTTATTATTATTGTTTGTTTGTTTGTTGCTGGTTTTTCCCAGCTCCTTCAGGAGAGTACTGTGACAATTTACCATAAAGATTCTCACTAAAGAAGAGTCACAGTTTCTACATATATGTATGATTGATTCCTCCCCCCCCCCCCCCCTTTCCCTGTGGCCATGTGCGAAAAATTTGCACTTAGCCCACCAGGCCAAGGGTGTATATTGTGATCACAGTAAAGTGCAGCATACTGTCTAGCCAAATGTGGCTCCAACCAGTTCAGGAGTTCAGGTTGTTGAAATGAGCATGCGTGAGCATCCTGGCTGTGTTCACTTGAAAGCATTCTTTGAAACTCCTCAATGAATTTATAATTTTGCAATATATATGTTTATTGCCTGATATCACCCTTTCGTGAAAAAAAAAAAAAAAGTCAATTGAAGAGAATGATATGTCACTACCAGTCTGAACACCAGACTTTTTATGCCTCCGCCACGAAGTGGTGCCGGAGGCATTATGTTTTCGGGTTGTCGTTCGTCCGTACGGTCCGTACGTCTGTACGTCCGTCCGCTTTCGTTTACGCGATAACTTGAGTAATATTTACTGGAATTTTACCAAACTTAGGTCCAAGTATGAAGTATGATGGGGCAATTATTTGATTAGATTTTGGGTGAAATCGGCTAAAGGTCAAAGGTCAAAGGTCAGGTCAAATCATGAAATTGTATCCGTTTACGCGATAACTCAAGTCTGGATAGAGCAAATTTCACCAAACTTTGTTGGAATGTGATGTATGATGGGACAATTACTTGATTAGTTTTTCAGTGAAATCGGACAGAGGTCAAAGGTCAAAGATCAAGGTCAAATCCTTAATATTCATCTGTTTACGTGATAACTCAAAACTGGATGAAGCATCTTTCGCCAAACTTGGTCCAAGGATGATGTATGATAGGACAATTAGTTGAGTAGATTTTAGTGACATTGGCAAGAGGTCAGAGGTCAAAAGGTCAAGGTCAAATGCTACAAATGCTGCAATTTCCCCCATATCTATGCAATGCCCAAAGGTATCTTCTTGAAACTTGGTGTGGACATGTACTACTGCGTAAGATTCTCCAGAGAGTTTCATGTCATAAGGTCAAAGGTCAAAAGGTCAAAAGTTAGGTGAAAATGTTGCAATATCACTTTTCTCGCAAATGGTTCAATGTATCTTCATGGAACTTGGTACATACGCATGTACTGACTGGCAGGGATTATCTAGGGAATTTAGGGGTCATGGGTCAATAGTCAGGGGTCAAAGGTCAAGGTCATCTCCTCAAATTTTACTATTTCCCTCATATACTAGTATATGCAATGCTTGCATTATTAGTTTCAAAACTTAATACATGCATTACCTAATGGAGATTCTCTGGGAAATTTCCAGCCAGAAGGTCAAAGGTCAATGGTTAGGGTCAAAGGTCAGGTTTCAATGGCCCCCCTCAAAAAAAAAAAATCATTTTGCACTGTCATTACACTCTTTCTTCATACTTTGGAAATTACTCAATGCATAAACTTATAAAATGGTCTGTCAGAATTCAAGTAAAAATTCTCAATTCCCCAAATATGTGTACCTGCACTCTTTAAAGCAAACCCAGTTCAAGACATTTCCGACAAACCTGTCATTTCAATATTTTGCCAGTTATGTGAAACTGTCATGGATCATACATTGTGAAGACATTGTACTATACGCCTATTGGGAGAATCATGCATTATGGCGGAGGCATCAGTCGCCATAGCGACATTTCTAGTTTATTTGAGTAGATTGGTTCATGGGAAAAATTTTGACAGAAGCGGGCTAATGCAAGAATGAGGAGTGTTAGTGTAAATCCTTGGATCTACCCACAAATGATTTATTGTTGGACTCGTGTAGGGTAGCGTACTATTGCGTTCGGAGGCACTGCGGCCGTAAAGTAGCCTCGTGTTGCGTAATACTGTATAAGCTGTTATTTTCGCGAGGGTTTGCGAATATCGCGAATCAAGGCTGGACCGTGAATTTAGCAACACGCAAAAATGGCGGCATGTATACACTAGGCTGATAGTTGCACTTGTGACAGCCTCGGTGTCAAATCGCGAAAACAACATCTCGCGAAAATGCCGTGCCCACCTCATTCACGAAAATATCTTTACGCGAAAATAACGCTTATACAGAATTATGAAGACATGGCGTACCTTGTAGCATAGGGTTGCGTAGACTTGCGTTCTGTGCACTAAGCCGGAAGTATACTCTGAAAAAATTGAACATGTTTGATTTTTTTGCATACCTCATGTACAACTCTGCGTCGCTTGGCATATTGTTATGAATGCTGCCGTAAGCCTGGCTAGAGTTACGTAACGTTGGCGTAGTCGATATGCAACACTACGCAGCTCCAACTATGCAAGCTCACTGTGAACGCCCCTTTTGTACTGGTAGCTTGCGTCTGTCTCACTCACTCACCTCCTTACTTCTCTGGCAATAATTACAGGGAGAAAGTCTTGGATGAAGACTAATATGGGTAAGATTGTAACCTTAAAGGAGAAAGCAGGTCAGAAGTTTCTACTTCAAAGCCCCTAGAGCTGCTGGGATTATGTCTTTCCGTCTCACTGTCAGTCTAGGTATCAGGACAATATGTGCAGATCAATGAAGAAAGACAAACCTTTGGGTATAAAGCCGAGTAGCAAACCAAGAACATCACCATGAGTTCATATGAAGCAATCTGAGAATGACAAATCGATTGATTCATAGCCAGATGATCGATATCGACATGAATTCCTTCTGCTCATACTCTCTAACAGCTTAGTCTGTCTGAACAAATTTACATTTTGTACCGAGAGATACACTGCAGAAAGATTGATGCTTGGTTTTACACCATGGTTATTGAAAGTCTATTAACTCTTTATGTGCCACGTTCGCACGTCCGACTCAGTCGACGGCGTGCCAACTTCGCATATTCTGCTCAACAAACAAAGCCGCCAAAACCGATCGATTAATCGGCTAATCACTGCTACCGATGTGTTGGCTCAGTGAGTAGAACGGCTGCCCTCACAATCGGGAGGTCGTGGGTTCAACCCCGGCCGCGTCATACCAAAAGACGTTAAAAGATGGGAGTTGCTGCTACCTTGTTTGCCGTTCAACAGTTGAAAAGGTTAGAGCAACGTCGATCTGGCGCTGCTCAGTGGCTGCCGGGCCCACGATCAATTGGGCAAAAAGAATTTCCATTCTTGGACAATAAAATTTGGAGTTTATATCCAAAACAATTATTAATCCTGCGGCACAATGAAAGCATTTCTCGTGCTTTTGTTCCTCTCATATACGGCTTGCATTCTTTGTGTGATTGCTATCAAACTATGTTCCCAACTAGATTTGCTCGTACATGCTAAGTTACTGTCACGGTTTTATGTGCAAAAGTGATGCCTTTACAGTAATGTAGCAAGTGGTCATTCAAAAGAAAAATTGAACATAGATTTGTCAAACAATATATATCGAAACAAAGCTTGGCATTCCTCTTTAACTTTGCTTGCTATTATGCCATCTTAACAGAAATTTGTAGAAGTTATACAAATTGGAAAAAACAGAATTCTTTCTCAAAGCATGACTATACCTTCCTGTCTCAGAATAACGTGGCACACAGGGGGTTTCCACCGTGGCACATAAAGAGTTAAACAAACCAGTGTTGATGCAGGACCTCTCTGACAGGTGTAGAAAGTATGTTGTGATAAGTGTTGAAAAGTGTTCACCTTTCATTTCCCAGTGTTGATTTGACACTGTAGCTGATGATATTTTTTTTACACTGCGCTGGTCTTAATTCAACAATGACACTACAATGTACATGGTGTTTATTTGACATTTCTGGTGTTGATACAAGATGATATAACACTTGGCAAGTGTGAATAGGAGACCACTCCCTTTGGTGATAGTATAAATGTGTTCACAATTTTTTTCCCCAAAAAATCAAGTACTCTATTGGGAAGTTTTTGTTCATCTTGTTGAAGTTCAAAATCAACAAGAAGAACAAGAACTATTTACCTAGTATATTTTGAAGTGACACCCATGTTTGCTAATGTAACGCCACAAATTCAAATGGGCACTGGAAATTTAACACCAGCTCGATGCTTCATATTTAGCACCCTCTTTTTGCAGTGTATGGTGGTGAGATTGGAAGCAGACCTTTGTTGCTTTCAAGTTTAAATGTAAAATTGTCCATCGGTTATGGGTGAAGTGTTTGGTTATCCCAAGTTTTCAGGAGGGGGGGGGGGGGGGAGGTGAGGAAGGTGACATTAGGACAAATTTGCAAAATTACTCTCTTGAGGTTTTTGTGCAGTATAGGAAGAAGAAAAAAAAAAATGATTGTGGAGTCATAATACTCTTACACTGGAAACATCTCTTCTCCTTCTTTTCTTCAAACATTAGAATACAACTGTAGTGTGGCGGATGATTGAAAATGATGGAAATTAGTCAGAGCAGGCAAGCGTGTTGAAAAATTCCTAGTCTATGTCATGAGAGGCCTTATACTGTACTCGTAGACAAGTAATATTTTTTCTGAGAATGGTTAAGCCTTCTTTAATCTTAGCATGTTGTTGCTATTGTAGTCATCCTTTTTTAAAGAAGCAGAAGAAAAGAAGAAGGAGGATGAGGAGGAGAAGGAGGAGAAGGAGCAGGAGGAAGTTGGGGGCAGAGAAGGAGGAGAAAGAGAAAGAATAGGATAAGGAAGAGGAGAATGAGGAGGAGAAGGAGGAGGAAGAGCAGGAGGAGGATGAAGAGGAGGAGGAGAAGGAAGAAAAGGAGTAGGATAAGGAAAGGGAGAAAGAGAGAGGAGAGGAGAAAGAGGAGGAGGAAGAAGAAGAAGAGGAAGAGGAAGAGAAGATGGAGGAAGAGAAGATGGAAGAAGAGAAGGAGTAGGATAAGGAAGAAGAGGAGGAGGAGGAGGGGAAGAAAGAAGAGGAGAAGGAGGAAGTTTGGGGAAGAGAAGGAGAAAGAGAAGGAATAGGATAAGGACAAGGAGAATGAGGAAGAGGAGGAGGAGAAGGGGGAAGAGAAGGAGTAGGATAAGGAAAGGGAGAAAGAGGAGGAGGAGGACGAGGAGGAGGAGAAAGAAGAAGAAGAGGAGGAAGAAGAAGAAGAGGAGGAAGAGAAGGAATAGGATAAGGAAGAAGAGGAGGAGGAGGAGGGGAAGAAAGAAGAGGAGAAGGAGGAAGTTGGGGGAGAGAAGGAGAAGAAAGAGAAGGAATAGTATAAGGACGAGGAGAATGAGGAGGAAGAGGAGAAGGAGAAGGAGGAGGAGGAGGAAGAGGAAGAGGAGGAGGAGAAGGAGGAAGAGAATAAGGAAGAGAAGTAGAAGGAGGAAGAGAAGGAATAGGATAAGGAAGAGGAGGAGGAGAAGATAAAAGCCGACAGAGCAGGAGAGAAAAAAAAAGATAGTAACTTGAAGTAGAAGTAGTCATAGCTGTAGTGGTGAGATATCCATGTCCATGTTTGCTGTTTTTGAAGCCATAGATAGAGTGTAGTGTCTCCTGAAACTTCAGTCAATCTTATTTGCTGGTGATTGTAAGACAGATGTGGCCGTGTAACGCCCACACTCCTGCGTAAGAAGAGAATCACTGCAAATCCCACTCATTATAGTCGATGAAATCCACCAATATGCAAAGTTTACCGAGGGATGCACGCTGGCACCACTTAGCTTAGCATGCCATTATGGTTCCAATTTCATGAGAGTGAAAAGTTAAAGGGATGCGCTATTTTCCAGTTGAAGGTGACATAAATAAATCCAGTGAACTCAGAGATACATGATAGTCAAAGTTTAGTTTGAAAGATCTGATATCAATAATGAAGAAAGGTAAAGAATTTCTTACAGTTGTATGTTTTCATGACATAAGTATCAGTAACAAGCACATACATTGTACACGATATTATCTTCGAATTATTGTTTGTGTTTATTATATATATTTGTTTTGTTTTATACAGACTCAAGATAGGAGATATGGTATTACATTGACAATATGTTTGGTTTTTTTGTCAGATTTTATTTAGTTTGCCTGATATAATCTGCAATTTCCCCACCTTTGATTGAAAATATTGTTTGTTTCTTTTTGTCCTGCAAAGCATTTTTTTTCAATTGTGCATCACTGCATTTACTTTGTTGTTGTTGTCTGTGGAGGTTGAATTAAGAGAACTGAAGTACCAGTGAGTTGATGACGTCATTGACCTTACATTCAATTCAACTTTTCCACAAAATTTGACCTCAATCTCTCTTTGAAATGCTGTGACTTTCTTATCTTATATCTGTATTTTCCTCTTTTCTTTTTTTTTTGCCCTCCTCTGGTGAATTTTCTTCCATAATTTGTTGTTGTTGTTTTTTATTTCCTTGTCCTCAATAGAGTCCAGAGTTGGACATGACGTGGTATTGCACCATTGAAAAGGCCCACCCATTTAGACTCTGCTTTCAATTAAATATTCATCTTCACTCCCGTTTTGGGGTTGGCCGCCCCAAATGAAAGATTTTTCATGTTGCTTTCTTGTGACCCAGGCTCAGAGGATATGATTATTATATTCTATCCTGTTGATCTTAAAGGTCCTTGTTACCTTTGGGAACAGTGATTTAAATTTTTTTCAAGATATGACATTTAATGCATAATTATGTGTAGGTCTGTTGTACCATAAAACAATCTATCATGTACGATTTTTGCAATGAAGCCTAAAATGTAAGGAGATATCTGTATTTTTCTCAATGAATGGTAAATGTAGACGGTTTAGTCGGTAAACATTTTTATTATAACTATTGTTCACATTTTTTAATATTTAACAACACTCAACATCGATTTTACCGATCAAAATTTTTTACAGTGATTGTTCCTATCCCTAACTCACATTTTTGAACTATTTTAAAGCACTAATGCTGGGTTTTTGTTTCATCTGCAAATAGTAAATTATGCCTTTAAGCATTTTGGCACATACAGTTGTATAATATGCTACCTAGGTGCTGCAAATCAGTACCATTTTCCAGCCAATTTTGTGGAATGGGGGACTTTTTCTTTGGAAAAAAGAGGAAAGAACTAGGAGATTGTGGCCTTTAATTGCATGAGTGTGTCGCCTTGGGAAATGTGTTTCCCCATCCCCTTTCGCTAATCGTAGCCATCTTGTGCAGAGGGTTGTCATGGCAATAAGAAAGTAGTGATGCTTTCAGCTATCGATGGAGGATGAGAGAAACTGATTTGCGGTTGTAGGTTTTACCCTGGCATCTAAAACAGACATGATTAATAGCCAGAAAAAGAGAAATAGAGAGAGAGAGAGAGAAGAAATGTTAGATGTCACTGCTACAGAAAAGCATGCCAGCCAGCTACCCCCCTTGATGAGGTCAGGCCTAGATCTGACATTTGCCTGCAAGGCCTTCCTGCTGTCAGTTAAATGTTTAAATGAGGTATTTACAAAAAACAAACAAAATAGAATAAAGCAGTGAGAAATGTTGGCGAATGCAAGCCACTTTTACTTATCCCATGATTACCTGCATATACATGTCTCTTTTGATTGTCTTTTGCTGCATTTATCATCTTTCCCAATGTTTGAAACACGTTTCAGTACCCACCATCAAAAGGCATTTTCAAACATCGTTCGGATTTTGTTTCTCATGTTGTTGCATTTATCAACTCTGCCATGAGTCAACTGCGAGACCCTGTCGCTGTACATACAGCTCCATTGTGCTCTTTGACCCAAAGAGTGGAGATGTGTAGTTGGCAGTACAGCTTATAATTAGTTGGCATGGGCAGGTCCGAGCTATACATGTAAATGCGTTTCAAAATGATTTTGCAATAATCGCCTCTCCAGAAACACATTTCTGGCTCAAAAGCGTTATTTGGTTATTGCACTTTTTTTTGACACTTCAGAAACCTGTTTTTTATGTTCCCATAATCAAAGCAACTTTGCATTCATTGACTGCCCAAAACTCCCTGAAAGTTGTTTGAAAACCTTAATTCTGTGCCAGAAGTGAGCTAAACAGTTTCACAGTCTTTTAACATTCTCTCATTCTGTCTGTCTCTCCCCTGTAATATAAATAGTGTCTGTGTTTGTATATATGGAAAATTACCCTGTACATGCACAGAAAATTATACTGCACATTATCATGGTACATAATCACAAACTATAGTATTGTGTAAACACCTGTGCATGCATAGAAAGATATACATGTAGACTGATAGATGTTATAGCAAGGGACAGGCAGATTGTATGCAGATACAAATAGATGGGTGCTGTTCGTTATTCCGAAGGTTCGCTATTCCAAAGGGTCGTTGATCTGAAACACGCAAATTCCCTATACCTAGAGGTTCGTTAATCCGAAAATGAAAAAGGGTTCGTTAATCCGAAAATTTGTGGCATTATTCCGAAGGTTCGTAATTCCGAAGATTGGTTAAACTGAAAATGAAATTCGGAACAATGAACCTTTGGAATAACGAACTTAGTTATAGAGAGCCTTCGGAATAACGAACCTTCGGAACAACGAGCTGTAACCAGATAGACAACACATACATTGACATATATTATAGATTTATCTAAAGGTGTACAAGTATACCTGAAATGTATTTGTGTAAGCGTATCACTGTATTTTACTTTACTTTAGTTACCTATCATTAATTAAACATGGTAACAGGGTCATTTGTAACGCAAATGTTCAGTTTATCACCTCCACCAAGGAAGTTGTTCTTGTTTGTTGGTTTGTCTGTCTGTCTGTTTGCAAAATAACCCAAAAAGTTGTGAATGGATTGGGATGAAACTTCCTGGAAGAGTAAGTAATGACAAAAGGTACAGATAATTAAATGTTGGTAGTGATTCAGGTATTTTTATGAAGTTTGAAGGATTTTTTTTTTGGTATGTTTTGGCAAATAGGGTCAATGAACTTTGGAGTTCAAGCTGCGCGTATTTGAGGATTGCATAAGAATGCCAAAGCATGTGCTCTGCTTGAGGCGCTGCGAAGCAGGAAGCTGATGAGGTAAACACAAGGCTTCTTTATCATTGGGAAATTTGGTGATTTTCAGCATGCTTGTATGAATGCCAACGAGCTGCTTGGCTGAGGTCTGCACTCTCTGAGTGCTTTTCTATGTGATTCTGTTTTATTATTGTCCTGTAATGGTATACAACTGTAGGTATGTGTAATACTGCCACAAGTCAACTACAGCCTGTAAGTCGACCAGTTTTCTATGTTTAAATGTTCTTTGGATTACCCCTTTTTCAATACTCAATACTCTGTGACCTTTAACCCCTTGAAGATGGTTTGGTTTTGCTACAACACACATTTCCCATAGACAGCTGCCAGAGTATACTCGGGACTCGTCCTCAACGGGTTAATTTGTACATGTATATCAGAGATTTATTCACCATCAGCCTATTGAGGACGGACTGAGTTTGCTACAACATGCATTTCCCCATAGACACCTGCCCGAGTATACTCAGGCCTCATCCTCAACGGGTTAAGCATACATATATAGTAATTGACCTCTCTTTGGGTTAGGGAATACAATCTTGCCTCCGATACCCGCAAAGAATGTTTGGCCTATTTCTTTTTTTTAGGGCAACAAGAATATTTTGTTTTACTTGTGTGTTTTATTTCTGTGTTCCTAATAGATCATCATGCTGCTCACGGAGGTCAGAGACACCACAGAGGCATACATGGACGACCTCATGAGCATCCAGCTGAGCGGCAGCAAGCTCAACCCCCTTCTGGAAGAGCTCTTCAGCAGCTGAGGACGCTCTTCACCTTCCGAGGGCGCTCTTCACCTACTGAGGGCGCTCTTTACCTTCTGAGGGCACTCTTTGCTGAGGACAACCTCTCGAGATCACTCTACATCCATTCCTCCAGTGGAGGAACCGTTGAGGAGAAGGAGGAAATAGAAAACAAGAATCTGCAGAGACTTGAGTGTGATTTCTGTTTGTTTGTGTATTTGTTTGTTTGTTTGTTTTTTGTTTTATTTTTGAGGGGGGATCATTTCTTCATCGAGATTGGAGTTTGGATATCTGCAGTACAGGAAGTAATGGTGTTATAAAGTCAGTGTTTCTGGCTGAGTAGCAAATCGCACAAATTCACCACATTTATATACACATACATGTATTTTTTACGAGTGCACATGTACAAAATGTGTGCCTGTAGTTCCTCTGCTGTTGAGCTTTTTCTTTATGGTCTTTTTAAAGATATTTTTGTTGAGTTCATGCAATATCTGGTACGAAGTGGATCAGAATGGATCGTAGAATTTGATTGGTTTTGATTCCCGTCTTAAGTTAAATGAACTTTAAGAGTATGTATAGCCTGGTGTTTCGATCATGTGCACAGGCCATGATTGTCTGTTTGGGGAGGTTATTTTACCCATGCCAGCAATGGTGGAGAAGCGACACAAGAATTGCTGACAGTTTGTGAATCTAGTGGAGATGGGCTTTATACCCCTCCTCTTAAAGGGACTGTACAGTAATGGTTGAGGTGAGGATTCAGCTTCTATATGTTTTGCGAGATATTCAGAAACTATTCTATGAAATGTTAAAGAGCATACAGTGTTAAGGGGAATCAAAATTTTTTTTTGATGAAAATCGGTTTTGAAATGACTAAGATATCAAAAAACAAGATAAAACAAACAGATCCTTACTAAAGTCATGGCATGTCAATTTTATCAGGATCACTTTTTTGGATATCTCAGCCATTTTAAGACCAATATGCATCAACTGAATGTTGAATCCTTCTTAGAATTGCATGCTCTTTCATATTTCAAAAGAGGTTTCTCATTGTTTAACCAGAATATGTTGTAAACCTGACTTTGGGTCTCGATCAAAACTATATGGATCTCTTTAAACCTGTTCCTTTTGCAGTATTGATTCTGAGAACCTTCAAGACCCCCAAATGAGATTTTTTTGCCCGTTGACAAAGAACAGACATATTGATGATTGGCCTGTGTGAAAGCAGTCGCATGCAAGTACATGTGTCCCCTTTCATGGTCGACTGCATTGTATGTGCTATCGAACAATATGGGAAGTATGGATCGGATGTGAGATTATCAGTAGAGCGTGCGCTAATGGGCTTGCAAACTCTTTAAATTGGGTTAGCGAAAGTCAAAACCTAATGAGCTAAGACTTGATTGCTACAATATGTACGTCTGCATACAAGTTTTATAGCAAGTCCAGCCCACTTCTGCGTTGGAAAAGGTACATAAGACAAGAATACATGCTGGGTTTTTTTTAATACAGAAAAAGAACAGATATTGATGAAAGAATCTTTAATCTGTCGATCAAGGTAATGTTTCTATTCAGCATTACACAAATGAACACAAATTTATTCCACAAATGCATACACTCCAGTCAGCATTTTTGGAACCTGGTCTACCAGGTTCCCGTAAATGAGTTGACATTACTGGAACTTGGTATAACAGGTTTCTGTAAAAAACGCTCCAAATAAACAATGCTGCATTTAAATCCCTGTCTGCCATTTACCACCTGTTTGTACAAAACGTTGGTGGCAAAGTTTTTGCGTCGAGTTGTGGAAACTTGATGGTCTACAGTAGTAGATGAGACACCTGTCTGGTGACCAGGAGGTCATAGGTTCAAATTTAAACCTATTTTGACCGTCATGTGTCTGATACCTAGTGAGGAATACCATCTTAAGAAATTTACAGATGCATAGCCATGCACACATTTGCCAGATGAATTTTACTTTAAGAAGTTCTTCCGATGCATGGCTCAATGATGAAAATGAACATGGATGCCTAGTCGGTCGGTAAACTAAACTCTCACGTGGCAATCAGCCTGTCAAGATTGCAAAGATTCTGAGATGCATTTCCAATATACAATAGAAAAGCATGTGCAGTGTACTTATTTGTATTTACAACTCAATAATAGGCTTGCCTCAATAGGGGATTTTTATGTTTGTCCGTGTGTTTCTCCCATGTATACAACAACTCTTGAACCATTGACAGGGGTATGCACACATGCCCCTTAAAAGTGTGTTTACCTGTCTGTTAAATCTTCAAAACTTGAGTTCAAGCATACTGATTCTAGTGTACTCCCTGATAATGAATGCAACCTCAAGAGAAGTTAGTTGACCTGCAAAAAAGTCCAGCATTGGAGACGATTTATATCTTTACATCTTTTTTTACCTTCTTTGGTTCTCTGGCATTATACGTGATGGCGCTCCTTAACTCCTAACTTTTCTGAGACTTCTATGTGAGTCATGGGATGCATTCAAAATGAGTTTGAAATGATAGGGAGGGGGAAAAAAGTTACCGGTAACAAGTTAACATTCATAATGAGTTTTTGAGTAATATAAGAGAGCTGTATATTTGTGACGTGGACGTTTAAGACGATGAATACATTGGCCGTTCTCCTCTCTCCCTAGGTTGTGCTGTGAAGTAGCTTTACATTACTTGAGACCATAGCCTATAAAAGTAGCGTATTAAGGTGCTAGGCTGGACGGTCATGAATACGCATTAGTGCTGACGTCAGTCGTAGACATGTATTGCACTTTGATGTCTTAAAAGACTTCAATTTACTGGCGAAATAAACCTTAATCCCACTTATAAAAAACATGGTGAAAATGATATCAAGACTCTGATCAGGTTTCGAATCCATTTCGAACCTGCACAGCCCTTCATGTCGAGTCTGTGACTCTGCGCTCAACCCACTGAGCTATGCAAGATTCGCTGCCATGCTTGGGTTGTTTTGGATTCTTATGTTTTGTGTATCCCACGTGGAACTAATGCATTTGTGTTTTGGTGCGAGTGTTGTATGCAATGCATGCAATCGACGGATTCGTGACGTCATCGTGTAATATTTATTCATGACAGTCCAGCCTAGCATCTTAATACGCTACCCCTATAAAAACTGAAATGGCGCCCCCATATGATTAGTGCATCAAATAGCTCTCTGCATTGTGAATCAAGTAGATGCAAAAATAGAAACAAACAATGTGTACTGAAAACTTGCACAACACAAGATATAAAGTAGATTGATTTTGAAAAGTAATTATGTGCATGCGCAGAACAGTTTTTTTTTTTTCTCTCTGAATGTTCACACCATTGAAATCTAAAGCTCCCTAATATTGACAAAGATTTGCCGTCTTTCCAGTGTGAATATTACTCTGAGTAGTGCTCACAGATTAATTAGTCCTGCTGTTACATAGGATATGACAAAAGGTAAGAATGGGAAAGAACATTAAGATTTGTAAGTCACATAAAGGCTTCCTTAATATGTTAGGTAACAGTGCTAAATTTCTCCCAATTTTAGAGCAAAAGCAGCTACAATGCACAAATTATGATAATAATAATTATAATAATAATAATGATAATAATAATAATAATAATAATAATAATAATAATAATAATAATAGTAATTAGAAGAAGAAGAAGAAGAAAAGGGAACATGTATGAGAAATAGTATCACTAGAATACAAATACAAATTGATCGTGGACCTCATATTCAAACTCACATTTGCCAAGTAGTTCAGAGTTAAAAGGTGCTAAAAGAATGTCATTACAGGATATAATGAGCATGATGTACTTGTGGACAAAGGCAAATATTAGTTATTAAATGTGTCAAGTACCAAATCACATTCTTTGTGGTTTTGTGTAACACAGGGGCACACAGGTGGTTTACACCATGGCACATAGAGAGTTAGGCTCTATGTTGGTCATTCATAAAATTATTAAATATTTTGCATTGCAGAGTTATCAGTAGCCTCTCTGTATTTAATACTCAATTTACATCTGATTCTCACATTGGCAACACATATTTAGACAATTGAAATTCATGCTTTTGTTTCAAATTGGCAAATTTTTGTCAATTTTTTTTCTTCAAATTATGTGTAGATTTTTGATGAATTCAAGCAGATCTAATTTTTCTCCAATATAAGATATGCTGCAAAATTAGGTATCCAGGGATGTGCTGAATTAGCAGTGACAAGTTGTGCATTATGTTATATCAACAACTTTTAATTGAAGTCTCTGCCATACCTAATACAATTTTTAAATGTTCCGATCAAAATAAGCGTCAGTGCATGCTGCTTTCCAATATATATTTTTGTACATTGGTCAGAAATAATTGTGATGAGGTTTAATTTGTGTAATTTTTGATGATGTGAGTGACATAGGCTGACCTTTTATCTGTTGCTGTTTCAATTTTTTGTAGAGCCCACCAGAGGTGGTGTGGGGAGACTAAGGGATCGCCTGCGGCGTCTGTCTGTCCGTCGTTCGTCCGTCGTCCGTCCGTAACGCTACTAAAACTTGAATAACTCTCTACTGAGGACTTCAATTTCAATCAAACTACACATTGTAAGAGTGAAGAGTGGTTATACAAAGTTACACATTTTACCAAACATGAAGGTCACGTCAAGGTCAAGGGTCACAGGCAGAGGTCAATGAACTTTAGGGCCCAATGTTAAGTTTTTTATGGCGCATTTCAATTATGGCTCATAACTTTTGATGTATAATGTGCGTTTGTGACCAAACTTGGATGGTAGATGTCCCTTGGGGATTTGAAGGTCACCACAAGGTCAAAGTTCACAGACAGGGGTCAACAAACCTTTAGGGCCCAATGTTACGTAAGTTTTTACGGCGCATTTTGATTATGGCTCATAACTTTTGATCACTATCTCCGTTTGTGACCGAACTTGGCTGGTAGATGTTTTTGGGGAGTTGAAGGTCATCACAAGGTCAAAGGTCACAGACAGGGGTCAACAAACATTTAGGGCTCAATGTTAAGTTTTTACGGCATGTTTCGATTATGGCTCGTAATTTTTTATCCCATGTCCGTTTGTGACCAAACTTGGATGGTAAATGTCCCTTGGGGAGTTGAAGGTCACCACACGGTCAAAGGTCATAGGTGGGTCAATGAACTTCCAGTAGTTAGAAAAACATTAATTTCTTCTACGCGAATGGGCGAGACACAATTTGGCACGTGCCTTGTTTGTAGTCAGGTGGATATTGCTTTGTTGCTCCGGTGGTGAGGCAGCACTCCATTCAAGCATGTGGTACAACGTGCCTGATTAAAGGACAAATCCACCTTTATATACATAAAGATTGAGAGAATGCAGCAATATTAGTAGAACACATCGGTGAAAGTTTGAGGAAAATTGGACAATCCGTTCAAAAGTTACAAATATTTTAAGTATCTGCGCAATCACTGCTGGAAGAGAAGACTACGACAGTGTGTGATGTCACATGCGTACAACTATATAAAGAAAATAAAAAGAGAATTTCACAAAACTTTACTTTTTGAATAAAGTGCACCTTTCTTCGACTTGCTACTGATGTATATTGAAGGTAATATTATTCCCCCTGCCTTCTGAAAGAGAGAAGTTGAGTGTTGTTTTGTTATGCGAGAAAAATGGAAATATGTTGAATTTTCTTTATTCTTTCTTTATGTCGTTGTACTCATGTGACATCACAAGCTATAGTAGTCTTTTCATCCAGCCCTGACTGAGCAAAAACTTCAAAAATTCATAACTTTTGAACGGATTGTCCGATTTTGCTCAAACTCTCACTGATGTGTTCTACTAATATTGCTGCATTCACTCAACCCACATGTCTATGAAGGTGAACTTGTCCTTTAATATCGTTTCCTTACTATTACTAGTCACCTGGGGCAAACCATGAGGGGTTTGCATCTTTCACCCGTTTTCTTGTGAAAGTAGGTCGGGGATCCACTTCACTGAGTTTCTAGTATCCTGCTCTTTGTGATGGATCTTGACCTCCTTACTCTCTCTTTAATGTTATTTGAATTACTTGTTGAATGGTTTCTAGCGTAAAAATAGAAGCACGCGAATATTTTTGCTTCCCATAATGTTCCAGTAGTTAATGTCTTGATTCCGCAGAATTAAAAACATGCGAAACTCTTCTTACTCGGCTGAGCGCGAAAAATTAGTCGCGCGAAAATATACACTTTTACAGTAGTTGTCTTTCCTGTAGGCCCTATGTATTGTCTGGCACAGGCCACATGAAGACCCCACAAATAATTTCTTCCAAAGAGGAGAATTTCATATCGTTGCTGGGGTGACAAGACCTTGTATCTGCAATTTTGGTGAAAATAACTTTTTTGGATTAATGGTCAAATAATGGGTTAAGTGATGTCCTGTCCAAATCCAAACTGTCTTACTCCAAAAATGAAGCCACCACGGCATGTCAAAGGAAAGGCTATCCCATTCACCACAGTGCTTTGGCCACCATGTTTTTTGGCTCTCCTGAACATTTGACATTTTGTACATACGAGGTTATGTCGCCTCAGCGACGATATGGTACTTACAGATTTTCCCCACATTTTCTTTGCTGTCTTCCACCAGCTTACCTATGGAAGTACTGTTTTTTTTTTTTCTTTTGGTCCTGCATGGTGCTTACCTTGCAAGTCAATATCAACTCTCTTTAAATTTTGGTAGGTTTCAAGATTGGAGAAAATTGAGCTTATCATGTGAATCTGTTATTATTTTTTTATTATTAATGCCTTTCCATTCCCTCTTCCTTTCGAAATACATTCCATGCAAAAAAAAAAAAAGGTGGGTTTGTGTGTTTGAGCAGAATATACGAGGTTGGCATGCCGTCGACTGAGTTGCGCGTGCAAATGTGGCACGTAAAGAGTTAAAACTGGCACATCAATATGTGACTTCACCTTCTTTTTTTTTTTTCTTTTCCTGACACGTCCCACTTGCGACGGTGCTCAATGAGTTTGAGAGAAGTAAGTGGTGGAGTGCTTCCTGGAACTTTTGTGCAGGCTTCTGTGCCAGAAAATTTTCCCCACAAGTTCTGGCATTTACTGGTAGACATAGACTATAAAAGCTGCTTCCAGTTTATACCAGGGGTGCTGGTGCCATCATTAATTCTTTTACGATGGACACTTGTTATAAAAAACCTGACATTACAAACTCTTGTAAAAAGGAAAGGTGATGTTTCTCAAAATAAACAATGTTTTTGTATTCCCTTGTGTTGCAAACCCTAGTAGAACAAAATATTAATAGTACAAAGAGATCTTGCAAGTTTCGTGGATACCACTGAGACAAAGGGCTGCCGAATTTTCAGTTTTGATTTTATATGCCTTTTTAGATTTACAGAAACCTTTATGCTGCATTTTGCAATGGACATGCGTCTCGACCACATGGCGTCACTCCAGGCTTTACAAAACAGTGTTGTATTCAGTCACGTGTTTGGGTTGTCGATATGTGTGTATTTTTGCAGTTTTCATGGATGATATTAAATAAACTGCATCATCTAAGTCGTACACTGCGAGTGTTCATCATCAAAGACAGTCTCATAGAACGACCTGCTTCTGAAGTACTAGTAGACTGTGTTCCTCACGAGCACATGAGAGTATATATTATGATATATCCGCCATGTCATTTTTTATTTGTTTTTTACATGTTTTTTTTTTACAAACTACTTCTCACACATGTATCTATGTATCATAATGATGCACATACATGTACATGTAGACTCATATATGTACCTTACAAAACTTTTGTAGTCTAAACCGTATACAGAGATGTACAAAGTTGGGAAGAGAATGAGGGCAGTGTAACAAATTCACCACTGTACAATGAATGATTCTACATCTACGCCGGTACTGCCGTGGAAATATATTGTATCCTAAGAGCATACATGGA
Organism: Diadema antillarum; assembly: GCF_040938485.1. Lineage (NCBI taxonomy): Eukaryota > Metazoa > Echinodermata > Echinoidea > Diadematoida > Diadematidae > Diadema > Diadema antillarum. Next base: position 334,180 of record NW_027272575.1, on the reverse strand, counting down.
GATGTAAAGTGATTGAGTCCTGCTCAACTCAGAGATACACTCAAACCTGTCCATAGTGGTCCTCCAAGGGTGACCAAAAAAAAAAAGAAAGACAAGAAATGGCTGCTAGAGACAGGGTCTTCAATTGACTTATTTTGATAGTCACTGTATATGGCAGGTGGCCACTATAGACAGGTGGCCACTCTGAAAGCTAGGTTTGACTGTGTATGATTATTTTCTTTGATATTCGTATGATTCCCCCCAAATGATGCATGTCAGATTGTCTTGGCCGCTAATATGATGCCGGCAGTATTAAGTCCAGCGACATGCAAAGAATCAATGAGAGAGAAGGAAAAAATAAATGTGTGGGTGGTCTTTCAATCTACATTCTAAATCCGATATACATGCGCCACGGAGAATGAACTTATCTTCATAGTTACAGAGACTGCACTGTGTACAAGTCCATGTTTGGTAGGTTTTTTTTTTTTTATCACATTGTGAGTATATCAGTGAGAGACCTACAGTAAAACATAAGATGTACATATATCATACACAGTACACATGTTATATCTGGCGATATCTGAATTGATGATCATTGCACCGTTGATGAGTTTTCCATTTGTGTTTATTTGATGGTGTTCTGTTTCACAGCGTCAAATGTCATCCCGTGGAGGTTCATTGGTTGGGTCTCTGTTGCTTGGTATGGCAATTCTTCGGCAGTCATCCAAACCGACGTATAGGCAATTTTCGCGTGACGATGACATTTCGATGTAATCGCGTTTGAAGTTTACCTTTTTTTTCGATCATGATTGCTACACTTTTATGTGTGGCATTTGCAATAGTTTTTGTCATGCGTAAGAGTTTATTTCTTATTCTGACGTGCGATGTATTCATCGAATTGTATTGTTAGAAATTATGCGAGAAATCGCTAGAGATCTACATATTTTTTTTTTTTTGGTTTGCAAAAAACGTCATTTGACATGTATACGACAGTTTTGTTGACCGTGCGCATTGTACTTGTGGTCAACGAACCGTCGCATACTAGTATCACTAAAGATTACGTGTAAAGTCAATGCCCCCGATATACGACGGTTCGTTGACCATGCGCAGTGTTTGCGGTCGTCAGAACTGTCATAAATAGGAGAGGACAGCATATTACACACGTGCCTATGGAAAAATAAACAAAATGAAATGACATGACTCTATAAAAGTGATGATTACACAAAAATTGCATCAAGTTGGAAACTGAAAATTCCACAATATGTATGAATTACAGAATGTCCACCATCGAAATGACTGAAAATCTCAAAATCGAAAATTTGACCGAAAATCGGGGTATATGACGGTTCGGATGACCACCAACAAATTGTTTGAAAAGAGCGTGTGATATGAGGATGTACACAAAAGCTTAATACATGTATGTCATCAGTGTTTCTCTTGGGTTTTTTTGTTTCTTGTTTGTTTGTTTGTTGTGGTTTTTTGTTTAAAGGACACAATCTGTTGTGCTTTGGGTGATGTTGATTTTAGTATTTAGTTTAACGATCTTTTTAATTTCTTGAAGACAACTTGCACAAACCTTTAACCTGTAACAAATAGAGAAATGAAAGATAAAGGAAGAGATGATCAATCAGGCCTGTTGTCTACTGCTTTCCAGGCAGCTACACTTCCACCAGGATATATTTGTTCAAAGTGTTTGTTTGTTAAAAGTGTTTATCGGCAGTTGCAATCGTACAAATTTCATTTGATAGATTGTTTCCAAAGAGATACTTTGGAAACAATCTAAATGTTTGTCTTTTCATGTCGATTCTTGGCTGTATTGTTTGAGATATGTGGAGGCTTAGCTAGCCCTTTCATCGTGGTTAGGTTGAAATTTAAGATTAAATGGAACTTCATGCTTGGTTGGTAGATGATTTGATTTCTCTCGAAAGAATTCAAACATTCGCTTTTGTTATTTTTGTGCATCTAAAATGATATTTGTTGTTCATATATTGCCTTATGAGTGAAATGTAAGTTTTGGAGTGAATGTATGTTTTGTGTAACAAAGAGACTGGAAAGTTTACACATTCTGAAATAAACAAAGCGGCTCAAAAATTTTCTGTGTGTTTTGGAAAGCAGTACTTCAGAGAAAGACTTTATCTAGAATTAGGATGTCTGAAGTCTATCAGCTTCGAGAGAAGAGATAAACATATAGAAATAGATTTTATGCACAGAGTCGGCAAGTATATACCTTCCTGTAAAGTGTAGGCACAGTTTTAGCAAGCTTATATTGTACGAGTAAAATGCCTTTTAAATCTGAAATTTAGAAATGGTTTTCACTACATGTTCATACAATTCTGCAATTCCACTCGCTTTCAAATCCTTAAAAAAAAAGAGTTATGGTTGCCCGACTTGCAGCTGTTTCGATCTTTTAGTACAACGTGTATGTCCTTGTACATTCTGCCATATAAATTCAACATGTTGCTGTATAACTTTTGTATTATACATATACTGCCAAGATACCTGCAATATGCAGCAATGATGAAGGAAATGAAACACCTCACTTCTGGAATAAACCTTGCCAGACTTTGTCTCTATAAATCTGTAATTTCAATACATGGCGGCGATATTGACCTACAGTGTATTAACTTGCACTCCTGGTGCACGGTCCCAGGTGATTGTCCATCATGGTCAAGTTGGGTCACCAGGGGCAGATCCAGGAATTCCGAAAAGGGGGGGGGGGGGGACAAAAATATTTCTGGTGCTACTTCCGGAATTCATTTGCTGACAAGATAAAAAAAAAAATGGGCTTCAGCATAATTTTCTGCTGCCACTACAATCAGCTGACAAAATGGTTTCGTCAAAAATTAAAGGGGGGGCTGTCATTTTTTGTTCTTTTTATTTCTCTTGTTTAAAAAATAAAAAATATAGGGGGGGGGGGCGTGTGCCCCGGGTGCTCCCCTCTGGATCTGCTTATGGTCATTTTGCGAAGGAAGGGTGTTGTCGCATGACCAGAGTTGCCTGGTCTCCTGATTCTACTGGTTGCCATCCTGGCAACACTAAAAATGTATATTTATGTACAATGTATCTTGTCATGTCTTCACAAGAAATATCAAATTTTCCCTGATTTTGGAATTATGGTGTCGTTTCTTCCCCCACAAGTATCTCCCAAGATTGTTCTTCTGGGATCTCTGTGGTTTTTGGTGAATCTTGGCACCCCCGCGTCACGACACGCAGCTTCGTAATGCATGGACGTCAAAGTATGCAAACACTTTTAATATGAGAATTGTTGTCCGGTCGTGCTTCTGCTTCTAGTTTTAATCAGTTATTTAACAAGTGTTTGAGAGGCACATTATGTGAACCGTAATTGCCAATTTTCTGTTGTACAGGCACTCACAGATACTATTATGGACCTCATTAAAAATAAGTGTTACTGATATCACAATGCAAGAGTACGTGGAATCCACATTGTTGACTTGCCATGTATTAGAGTATTCTAATGAATTGAGGATTGAATTGAGTCAGGATGAGGTGTGCTCAGTGATACTTTTTTAGCTCGCTGCAGCAAGCAGTATGTTACAGCACGGCCGTGATCTGGCAAAGCTATGTATCTCGTGTGAAGCGATTTTGAGATTTTGCCCTTATTTATCATAGAGTGATTTACATAACTTAGAATTGTGTTCTATAACAAAAAGGAAATATTTGTTTTTTATCCAACTCTAAATAGATGCTCATTGCCACACATTTAAGTTTATCAAAAGATACATAGTTCTGCCTGATGATCACGAGAATCCCATAGATTGTGTACAAATATGACACGCGCGTACGGATCGGAACTTGAGATACGTAGTTCTGCCAACTGCTCATTCAAGCTGCCTCAATGAAGGAGGACGATCAGGCAAAACTGTGTAACTATAGCAGTTATGCAGTCCTGCCAGCTCAATGATGTCATTTTTACCCCAAGACCTTGATATTTGAGAATTTGATTTTAAGAATAAAAAGAGTTATAACATATTTTAACACATTAAAGCGTAATGTTATAAAAAGAACTCAATAAGCCAAATAACAAAACATGTAAAAAAAATCGAGATACGTAGTTCTGCCGAATCACAGGCAAGCATTTTCTGTCCCATTGTCCATAGACATTCATCATAATTTTATATATCTGATGATAAGTGTGAATACATTTGGTACTGCCTGTGCCATCAAGTGAAAGTGTATATATATACCAGAGGAAAAAAAAATGAAGAAGTGTATTATTATGATAATGTGAAAGATAATTATTATCATGGGCAAAATTTTGTACCTGCCAGATACAAGTAGTTTGGAAGTTTCTCCTCACAATTCTTCCACTGACCAATACAAGAGTCATTTTCCTTTGAACACTGTCATGGCCAGTGGCAGCTGTATGGGTAGAATGTCCATTGTGATATAATAATATGAACTGTTGGCGAGGCAAGAGTTCATTAATTTTGGCAGAGAATGCACGGTGATAACAGAAATAGTAATGATGGCATTGATAATAATATACTAAAACCATCAATTATGATAATGATGATAAATATGTGAGTAGTGTACATGTATCAGTAATACTCAGTCTGGTGGTTATGAAAATAGTGATAAAAAAATGGAATGATTATGGTCATAGCAATGGCTAGGGTGATGTAATTACTGCCAACAATTGCTTCATGATATGAAATATGCATTTTCTCTGTGATTAAAACTCTAATGAAGTTGGCGAAGAACTGGACGGCAACCTTATAGAATCAACAATAACAACTTCAACATTTATAAATTTTCATAGAATATTAAGTAGAGTGGAATAAAAATATGAGGGAGAAATTCCGTCAATCATCTGCCCTTGATTTACAGTTAGTCCACTCTTCTGCCTGAGTTTTGTTTTTTAATCTTTGGGAATGTGATTATCTTACTTTAATTGAAAATTTGGGAGTTGTGCAAAAACGTAACTAAATGTGATCAGCTCGTATATAAACTTAATATTTTTCTTGTCTTCTCAAATGTCCTGTAAATGATTTTTGTTGTTGTTGTTAATGGTTTCATAGGAAGAATTGTGATGTCAATCGAAATATTTGATTGAAATTTGCAGGTTCCCAGATGCCCTATTGTATATTACTATAAACTTCTATCAAGGAAGAAAGAGAAGATAACTGCTTTCATTCAAATTAATGTATGTGTAGAGGGAGCCCTGCTGTTACAGGAAGAAAGTGTATCAACATACGTAATGATGAAGCTCATGTCATGCTGCAATTTGTGTATGTGTGTTTGTGTGTGTACGTGCCTGTTTTATACTGACGTGGATATGCATAGTGGTTGTTCAGTCCAGCTGTTTTAATGAGCAAACGGTCTGTCAATACATAATATGTACATGTTTTGGGAGATGTGAGGAAAGGGAAATATATTTTTCGATGTCTCATGATATTGCAACGATTTTGTGATGTAATCTGTCAAAGTGTACTTGTACGATATTTGAACGAGTCCCACGTTATTTTGTACATCATTTATTTTCGGAACACTGTTACCGTGAACAATGCAAGACTCAGAGGCGTCTTTTAGATGCATTGCGTAATATTTGCTGTAACTCGACGTACGTACATGTAAGTAGGCACACAAACTCGTGACATAATGGATATGAGGAATGGTATTATCAACTTGCACCACTTTCCACACTTGATTTTTCAATGCATATTAAATGTCTGTTGGAAATGTGAAATACTCGTGGTCTGAAACATTTGTCTTTTGTTTGAGTTTAGTGAGAAGATACAGCGTCGTCCTACTAATTTGAGCTTTCCTTTCGAGTGAGAAAGGATGTCCCAACTAACCCATAGTGCTTAAAGGTTGGTATAGTTTTGATTGAGATGGCTATCTTTAGGTTTCCAACTTTTTTTTCGTGTGTGTGTGAGATAATGAGAAATCTCTTGTGAAATATGAAAGAGCATGAAATTCTAAGAGGAAATCACTGTTTATTGGATGTGTGTGCGTGTGTGTGTGTGTGTGTGTGTGTGCACGCTTGGACGTGTGTAAATACCAGTGCGACAAATAAAAACAAAAATCCCCTGGAACCAAGACTAGCACCCCTCTTTCAAAGAGCGAAAATTCGCTCTGAAAAGAGTGAGGATTTCCCCTGTAAATCAAAATAATTTCCCTACCCCTGGAACCAAGACTAGCTCCCGTCGCTTGAAGAGCTAAAATTCACTCTGCAAAGAGTAAGGATTTCTACATGTAAATCAAAATCATTTCACTAGAATGAGGAGCTAAAACTCACTCTTAAAAGATGTAGATTTCGCTCTTAATAAAAGACGAAATATTTTCACTCTCTGGTAGAGTGAAAATTTTTCGCTCCAAATTTCACTCCAAAATGGACTGGTCCCTAATCACGCTCCCTAGGGAGCGGGAAAAAGAGCTAGAATTAGCTCCGTAGCATTTACAGAGTATAATGAGAAACTTCTTACAAAATATGAAAAAGAATGTAATTCTATAAGGAATTCAACGTTTATTTGATGAAAATTGGTTTTGAAATGGCTGAGATATCCAAAACAGAGCAATTCTGATAAAGTGTGGGACCCACACTTTTTTACAGTCGCTTTATTTTACTTTGTTTTTGGATGTTTCAGTCATTCCAAACCCGATTTTCATTAAATAAACTTTGAATTCCTCTTAGATTGGTATTCTCTGTAGTATTTCATAAGTGTTTTCTTGGTATCACGCAAAAAGTTAAAAACCCAATTCTCATCTCTACCAATACTGTATCACCTCTTTAAAGGGAGAACGGATTTAACACTCAAGAGGGCGCTGTTGCATGGACCCACACAGTGCAGTAATATACGGCACTGGACCCACACAGTGCCCACAACAGTGCCGTATTGCGACTCGTGGCTCGACTGGACCCACATTTTAATACGCAACTGTCATAATGTATGTCCCGAACGTCCGAATAGAATCGTACGATGAGTATGTCGAAAATGATCGAAATAGTGTCAATCTCAGTTTGTCTATTGATTTTGTCTACGTTCATCTTGGCTGGTCCCGCCTAGTACATTTACACGGATCCTTCGATGACAAGTTTAATTGTTTGCTATATAGCTAGCCGCGGAAACTGCATGACAATTGTAGATTATGATTGTGTCACACTAACAGATACGCTGGTCGACGGATTGGCAGCTGTGTAAAGTTTAAAACATAGCTTTACATCGTAAATCTTTCGTAACGAAGACAGCGGCAATCGACGTCAATCAGCAGCGCCCTTTTATACCCCGGGTTCATGTTGTGCATCAAAGGCAGTTTCGCACCAGGCGCGCCGGAAGCAGTTTTGGATTGGGGGGGCAAACATTGGAGGGGGCTCAAGATTAGACCATGCATATGTTACACAATATACACATACACACACACACACACACACGCACACACATCTATTATTTATATATATATGTATATATATACATATATATATATATATATATATATATATATATATATATGTAAAGTGGCGTACGGTGGGTCGAAACATAGGGGGAACCATAAAGTAATTTTGACGGTCTGTATGCTTGTGCGTGTGTGCGTGAGCAATAATGGGACTATTACATTACGGAATGTGATACATTAAACAACGCAGTCATTGAGGAACATCGTAAGTTTTCCTTACATGGATTATGGAATGACGGTGTGAAGCGATCGACAAATTATATACTGTCAGCAACATAAGGTGAATGGCATAACAATAAAATGCGAGCGAGCGAAGCGAGCGAGCTTGAAAATTTTGATATTCTACAGTTCCAAAACTGGAGTTTTAATTGTAGCTACATATTTCGCTTTAAAATAAACGGGGCGCATCGGGTGCAACTGCTGGCAATTATTGGCAGCAACATTAGGAGAATGGCATAACGATTCAATGCGAGCGAGCAAAGCGAGCGAGCTTGAGAATTTTGACATTTTACAGTCCATAAACTCCCGTTTGTAGCTATATCTTTCGCTTTGGAAATTAAGGGGGGGCATCGGACGCAACTGCTGGCAATTACTGGCAGCAACATTAGGAGAGTGGCATAACGATTCAATGCGAGCGAGCGAAGCGAGCGAGCTTGAAAATTTTGACATTTCACAGTCCCAAAACTTCCGTTTGTAGCTATATTCATCTTTCGCTTTAGAAATTAAGGGGTGGGGGCATCGGGCGCAACTACTGGCAATTACTGTCAGCAACATTAGGAGAATGGTATAACGATTCAATGCGAGCGAGCGAAGCGAGCTAGCTTGAAAATTTTGACATTCTAGAGTCCAACAACTGCCGTCGTAGCTATGTTTTTCGCTTTAGAAATTAAGGGGGAGGCTCACCGGGCTCAACTGCTGGATGCGAGCGAGCGAAGCGAGCGAGCTTGAAAATTTTGACATTTTACAGTCCAAAAGCTGCCGTTTGTAGCCATATTTTTCCCCTTTTATTCATATATATATACATATTTATTTTATTTTCTTTGTTTATTCATTTATTTTTATTATTATTATTATTATTTTATTTTATTTTATTTATTTATTTATTTTTTTTTTTTGGGGGGGGGGCTTTTTGGGGGGGCAAAAATGCGTTTTGCCCCCCCACTTTTTGGATTGGGGGGGGGGGGGGCGGCCGCCCCCCTGCCCCCCCCACTTCCGGCGCCTATGTTTCGCACAATATTCAAGTTAGTATAAATTCCATCAAAATTTACCCTGAAATAAGTAAGTTATGACATTTTTAAAGTTTTCAGTGTTTTCCAGATGAAGCGATATAGTTCTGACCTCATAGTCAAACTGGAAGAGATTAATACAATGCAATCACATCGCAGGTCGATCTCCCATTCACCTGAACGTAGTGTTCATTACATTTCCCTCTTTGACCAGGTTTACAGTGAACAAAATGCTGGCATTGGGCCTGCCCGAGGTCGGCCTTGATTTTGATGTTTCAAACACGCGAAAATTGACATGCCTATCAAAAGCGAGACCGGTCTTTGCATTGGTTGATGTACACGAAAGCAGACCCAAATGAGTGGCCAAAAACCCACTCGGTTACACTAAAAGAGATCGTTGGAGGGGATTTTTTTTTTTACATGTTTGAAGAGCACTAATACGACAAAAGGAAAAAAAGAAAAAGAAAGGAAAAAAAAAGAGAAAGAACATGCAAAAGGAAACTTTAGCTGTCGCCGGACGCGGCTCGACAAGGCAGTGTTAACGCACAAAAATGCGGGACCGAGTATACTGCGATGTAGGGCGGGCCTCGCCGGGCCGGGCCACCACTTAATGTAAACGGGGTCTAAATCATTAAACATAAAACCAATAAAAATAAGAGGGATCCCTTTCATAAAATCGTTGTAGTCTTGCTTCTGAAATAACAGATGAGCTGTAGCTTTATTATTAAGATTATAAGATGATATTATTATTTTAAGAGGGAAGAAACTTGCAGTTGCTAAATAATCGGCACAAACAAACACAAAACCATGGTTTCAATAATTTTATTATTAAGATTATAAGATGATATTATTATTTTAAGAGGGAAGAAACTTGCAGTTGCTAAATAATCGGCACAAACAAACACAAAACCATGGTTTCAATAATGATCCTGTGGATACCCCAATAGCTGGTTAATCGACATTAAAGGTATTTTCAACATCTGCAGATGAAACGAAAACCCAGCTTTAGTGCTTCAAAATGTGAGGTACGGATAGAAACAACCAATGTAAAAATGTTAATCAGTGTATTCAGTGCTAAGTATTGTTAGATATACAAAATATGAACAATAGATTGTTTCTGGACTAAACCGTCTACAGTTATAGTTTATCTATGTTTATTGAGAAAATACATTTTAGGATTTACTGCAAAATTCTTAAATGTTAGGATGTTTTGTGATACAATTAATAACCTACACATTATCGTGTGTGCGAAAATATGATAACTCGAACATTTTTTTTTTTAAATCACTGCACCCACTGGTAAACAGTACTTTTAATATCAAGTGTGCGTGACTGTGCGGTTGCCACAGATATTACTACTTAATAAAACAATCCAATGCAATGCTGAAATTCCATAACTATCTAATTTGTGTTTCTGCGTCTGTGAAAGACTATACTGGTGAAAAACGCAAGGTACACTACCATTGCTGTTTTGTATAGCGCTGTCTGTTGACAACAAATAGCAGGTGGATCCCAACGTGTTTCATTTCTCAAATTATTCGTGTGTTAAAAGGAATTGATGATGCAATAAAAGACGATAGATGAAGACATGGATACTTAAATAAAATGAAATAGTAAAAACGCATATTTTTTTTTTTTGGTGAAACCAACTTTATACCCTAACTTTAAACCTTTATAACTTTATACTTTAAACCCTAAAATTGCCTCAAAGTAATGTCCATCAGATTTCTTCAAAGGAAACCAAAACCCAAAGAACAGTGTGGATTGGGTGAAAGCAGCATTAGTAGAACATTACAGTACAACATAGTAATAGAACACATTAATGAAAGTCTCAGGAAAATCAGACAATCGATGCAAAAGTTATTAATTTTTAAAGTTTTGGTGTAATCACTGGATAAGGAGACTACTAGAATTCATGACGTCATCTGTGTACAACAGTATGAAGAAAATTTGAAGAGAATTCCATAAAAATTCATTTTTCATAAAAAGTACAAATTCCATCAACTTGATACTGACATAAGTCATGTATGTTAAAGGGTAGTAATTATTCCCCCTGCTTTCTGAAATCGGTTAGTCAAGTGCTCTTTCATTACGTAAGAAAAGTGAAAGCATGTTGAATTGTTGTATAATTATTTTCTGTATATTGTTGTCAACACGTCATAGACTTTAGAGTAGCCTCCTTGTCCAGTGGTTCCAACATAAAAAAAAGTCATAGAAATTGCATTCATTTTCCGATTTTGCTCAAACTTTCAGTGATATGTTCTACTAATGCTGCTGCTTTCACTCAATTCACATTTCTCTTTGGTTTTTGGTTTCCTTTAAAAAGGTCACCTGTGTAGTATACTCTGCATACTTTCTTCTTTTGTTCTGCTTCCTTGAACCCCCACTCATGCATTCCTATATGGCGAGGCTACCATGTCACTGCATGTCATCATCCTCGTTCATAGTGATTTGTTAAAAATTTAGAAAACATTCTTATTCCTTATGGTCAATCACTATAAATTCTGAAACGCCGTACCCATTATAACTAATTTATAGTTGTTCAAATACAAAAGTCTGAACATTAGCCGGAGTTCTTATTCAATCTCCTTCCTCAACCTCTCACTCTTTTCCTTGCCGTCTTCCGGTCCTTTTCACCTTTCATTCATTCTCGCATTTTTCATTTCTTTATCCCTGTGAGTAGGAGTAGAATCTCCACATCGGGTAGAGAACGAAACTCTTCGCTACACTATATTGATAAACTCTAACTATACCACACACAACGTCTCACAGAGTATTAATTAAAAGGCATCTTCAGCTCTCTGTCACCACGGGCAAGGCAAAGGACGTTGTCCTGTTCGGTAACATCGTCCGTCCACGGGTGAACATGAGAATGACCGTCCGTCGAAATGTTGAGTTAATGAGAAGATAGATGAGCGCGTTCCAGAAACTATTGCTGATGACGAGAATGAGCAGGATGTTGCGGACAATGCAATGTATCTCTACGCCCGTAACAGCGCTGACGAAGTTAACCGACACCTGCGCACCCCACGTGACATAGAACGCGCCCGTCACGGCGAGCACCGTGCGCACGTCTTTATTGCTGCGCGGTTGCTGAACTGGTGGTAAGGCGTTCGACGTCTTCCCGTGCGCTTCCGTCTGCGCGAAAATGCGCCTTCGGTGTCTACGCGCCAATTTCACCAGCACGATGTTGCAAAACGTGGTTACTCCGGCCGAGATCACGATAAGTGCGAAATAGACGATGAGCACAGGATTGTAGGCGATTTCGACTGAGGCAAACTTCAGATCCTTAACGTTTGTCAGTATCTTGTGCAAAAGGCTCGAAGCCGAGTTGATCGTCCCAATCAGCACCCCGCCCAGAATGAGCGCGATCATCCGCCGCCGAGTGACGATGGTATGGTAGCGGAGCGGCCGGGTGATGGCCAGGTAGCGGTCGACGCTGACGCAGGCGAGAATCATAACGGATTGGTTAAACAGTGTCGAGCAGAATATGACCCCCGTGATCGAAAAAGCCCTCGTGGTTGCGATCGACAGCCCGGAGAAGCGGATGGAGTGGAAGGTGCAGCAGAAGAGACCGACGAAGAAATCGACGACGGCCACGGCCTGGAAGCACAGCCTTGTGTTTTCACTGAAGCAGTGCTGCGCGAAATTGAGAGCGAGCAGGTTGACGACGTTGGAGAATATGGTCACCAGGCCGCAGACGACAAAGAGCAGCGAGAACGGCAGCGAGGGCGAGCACGAGTCGCCGGTACCCTCCTTTCCAACGTCCTGTTCCTGGTCGAGGAGACCACACGTGACACACGTCGGGCTTACTACGTCCATGGCAACTGAACTGACAGCTCAACCTCGACTTGGTACTTCCGTTCTAGCTGAGCAGCGTGCGAGATTCATTTCACCTGCAAAGAAGGAAACAAAGAAATCAGTATGTAACCATCATGCTATCGGGATACATGAAGAATGTGAAAAAAAAACTAGGCAGTACCAGGAGTAAAGAATCCTGCTTGAATCTAAAAGTACATATGCAAGCGGACCTATTGACGTTGCTCTATATTTGTATAGGAGGAGAAGGAGGTCATCATAAAGGAGAGATAAGAAAAGAAGAAAAAAAATGTCTAGCCCCCCCCCTCCCACACACACACAACATTTCTGAATGAAAGGCGTGTAGAGTTTCGATCATCATGGGCAACCGTATCTTGATTTTCGCGCATCATAGCACAGCGCCCCCTCTAGGAGACCACCTTTTTTACAATGTGTCAAAACGGGTGGTGGAAGACTCTGAGTTAGAAGAAGTAAGAGGAGGAGAAGGAGGAGGAGGAGGAGGAGAAGAGAAGAAGAAGAAGATGAAGAAGAAGAAGATGAAGAAGAAGAAGAAGAAGAAGAAGAAGAAGAAGAAGAAGAAGAAGGAGAAGAAGAAGAAGAAGAAGAAGAAGAAGAAGAAAAGAAATAAGAAGTACTAGTAGTAGAAGGTGAAGAAGGAGGAGGAGGAATAGAGAAGAAAAAAAAGAAAAGAGAGAGAGAGAGAGAGAGAAGGAGAGAGAAAGAGAGAGAGAGAAGGAGAGAGAGAGAGAGAGAGAGAGAGAGAGAGAGAGAGAGGAGGGGAGAGAACACAACAAGTCGCCAGGCCAGACAATAAAGCAATAATAACCCATAATATTTTGTCAGTCTCTCGTTTTAAGCAAGGTTGTTCCTCCGTATGAAATTGAAGACTGGGCAGGTACATAGTGGAAGCTAAGTCAAACAAGTATACTTGCTACCCCACATTAAAGACGAACATCAGTTGTCCTCTGGAGAGAGCAGTTAGTCTGGGTTTTTTTCCCTCATGAGGGAAAGTTAGCCAGAATTTCATGCCGAGTGAGTGCTTATGCATACATTATACTGGAAATGATGGTGATACGGATGCAGTGTCGTCTAAACTGCTTTGATTTGCACTGACGAGCAATTAAATTGATCTACTGTTTCCTGCATGGAGAGTGTAAATTGAAAGTGTGATGTTTTGACATCGCCTACCATTTACCGTGTAGTTGATGGTTTGTGCACAACATTGCTTGGGCGTATTTGTCATAACTTTTAACATGATGTTATATAAAATTATGTCATATACTGAAATGCATTATAATTGTGATATGATATAATGTAATATAATATAATATAATATAATATAAGGTAATATGATATAATATAATATAATATAATATAATATAATATATAATATAATATAATATAACATAATATAATATAATATATAATAGAATAGAATATAACATAACATAATAAGATATAACATAAGATATGATGTATTTCAATGAAATAAAGAAATGTCCTTTCTGCCCAAATCTCTTATTTCAACTGCTTCCGAAACTCAATCATTTCAGAAGTTTCGACATTGCCAATTAGGTTTAAATTGACATAACTCTCTACCCTCTCTCGCTGTCGATCAAAAGAGCAAAGGATGGAGAAAAAAAGTCAAGATACAGACGCAAGTGTGCCGTCTAATTATCCAATCAGCTTGCGACCTCACATCAGGTTGCCATGACAGCTAATCCAATCAGCGCGGCAATTAGCTTCCAAAATAGAACTTCGTGAATAGATCTTTTGTAATGATTGTTGTAATACGTTTGTGATGATCTCTACGTTTGTCGTCATGGTCCCCAGTCTTGTCAATCTCTCATAATGGCATTCTTGAACTCGTCATGCATTATAATGATGTTAGTGACGTTCAGAAGGCTATTCTAATTTTGCTGTTTGTTTGTTCCATGTAGCAATGACTAGACAAAGGTGACAGTATTCTCTTCCGTCCTTTTCATAACAACGACCAATAATCGAATCATTATGCTCACAAAGGTCGTAGGATCGTTAAGACTTGACATGAAGTGACATTACCAACTAGAACTTTCAGTCAAACTTTTCTTAAAACACGCCAGCCAGTCTGGCCTTTTTGCGTACAGATTCTACGTGGTACCGTTTTGTATGTTTTGTTTTGTGCGCTTGTTTTTGTTTGTTTGTTTTTAGATTACAAACTCTTCATGAGGTTACCATCAAATTAGTCCAGGAATATATCGGCTGGTCAAGAATCCTGACACGCTTATCCAATCCCTTTGGCCTGGAATATCGAACATACATTTCTGAATAATCAATTCTGATTGACTAATACCCGACTTACGTTTCATTTTCTGCCTCACGTTTGATTGCAACTTTTTTAATGCAACCAGGGCCTGCAGATTGTCTATCAGGTCTTCCGGGAGGTATCTTATTGAGTTCCCTAGCTAAGGTGGTTTTGTCCCTAGCCAATAAGGCACTTTATTCTTATTGCCTGTAGTCTTTGGACGGGACTTACCGCCGTCTGTCCCTTTAATAGTAATGATAAATTACAGTGCTTACTTTGCGCGTAAAATTAATTAGTGCATAAGTACAAATGTCCCTATGCGCTCAAAAAATGGGAAGATTATACATACAATTTCAACTACAATGATGGTACCGAGCTTCATGTTTGTTTACTTTTGAATAAAGTGAAATGCTTTCTTCGCACATTCTATATCTAGTTGCACTAGTATCTTTTTTTTTGTAATCAAAAAAAGAAAGAAATACACTTGTACCCATTATTAACCAGAAAAAGGAGTCTTCAATGTCCCAATCATCGGATGTAAGGGAAACTCCTCGTCATTTCCCACACGGGAGTTTGCCTCTCTTGGCAATGGCAGACCGCGCAAAAGACTAAAGTGTGCTAGCGTGGAGAGATGTCCTGGTATAAAACCATGGGAAAAACAGTTAAAGGGGGATTCCATACAGTTTATATGATTTCACATCATGTACTATACATAAATCGATTAAAAAAATCAATTTACATAATTGTGGAATTTTTGTGGTCCTTAAACAGTTAAACCATAACACCAATAAAGCAAAATACACTATTATATAATAAAAGGATGATGACATTGGGAGCCGTAACAATGTCATCCCAATAGAATACCATGCAATACTGATTCCTATAATTCGAGGAGGTCTTTTCATGTTTTTCTACCTTATTTTTTCTCCCAGGGTGGGAGAATAAAAATCTTGGGCAGACAACGGAAAATCGTAAGTTTGTTAATCTGCGTTCAGATTTACATTTTCCATCGTTCTTTTTCATGGCTTTGAAAAAGATAAAGCGGAAGAGAGGGGAAAGGGGGTAACTGACTAAGTACCTCCCACCCCCTTTCCTATAACCGATGAAGTTAATCTAGAAATTATAGAAATAGTTGGTAAGGGATAATTTAGAGACCACGTTCACATAAACTAAAACAACAACAACAACCTGACAATAACAACAACAACAACTCAAATCTAATAAACCTGAACCAAATTATCCCTTCGAGTTACCCCTATGATCATTTACACGGATTTTGAACGTTGGATACGGCATCATTGGTATTGCTTTGATATGAAATGTTGATGCGGAAATGGGGTCATATAATGACTGCGAATCGGTGGAATAGATGATATGACGATGTACAGTATCCTCTCCTCTCAATCGGGCACAGCTTAATCGGGTACTCCGCTTGACCGGGTAAAAAATGTTCTGCCAGACACTATACCCAACTATTCGGAGAGTACTGTACTGCTAATGGGTAGACCATTACCCCACAGAGTGCATAGATGAATTAGAAAAGAATAATGTGCATAATGTATGGCAATACATTGTATGGGACTGGCAGTAAAGGGCTGTACCGGCAGAGCCTATCACTATTGTTGTCCATAGCGATTTAATGAATCATGTCGTCCAGTAAATGAATGCATCCTCTATATGGGGACACGAAGGGGAAATAAAGTTGACAGGATAATTATTTTTACATTGACACCTTACATCACAGCTTGTATTGTGGAAAGAAGGGGGAGTGATTCCATTATCCGCCATATAGGACATTATTGTATTCATTATTCTGTCAGCATATAATCTAAAGCAACATGTAAATGAGCCAACCCACATCCGAGGACACACTCTAGACTTGCTTATCACCCGTTCAGATGATGCAGCAACAATCTCTGATGTTTCTGTCAATCATGGTATATCTGATCATATGGCAATCATGTGCAATCTGAACATTCCAAAGTGTGCTGCCAAAAGACAACTCATCATGTCTCGGAACATTAAGGCGATAGACCATAACAAAATCTGCAGTGATCCAATAGTTCTCTTGCTGGATGAAAAGTGTACTGCTGCTGGAAGCACCGAGGAAGCTGTTACTGCATATAACTCCACCCTTTCTGCCATCCTGGATAAAGTATGCTCCAGTAAAACGTCGCTCTGTAGTAGTTCGCCCCATGACTCAATGGTACAGTGACAAAATACGACAAGAAAAGTTAGTTCGAAGGCAGTTCGAGAGGAAATGGAGATCATCTAAACTTGAAATCCATAGACAACTGTATTGCCAGCAACGACAGCGGGTTCAGGCCTCCATACGTGCAGCTAAAGTAGCATATCATTCAAAGAGAATTGAAGACTGTGGGAAAGACTCTAGACAGTTATTTAAAGTTGCAAATGAACTTCTGCACAGAAAGAAAATGTCCTCTCTTCCTCAGCATGAATCAAACAAAGATTTGTCTGATCAATTCAGCAAATACTTCGTCAGTAAAATCATGGACATTCGTTCATCTCTTCCTGTTGTCCATATGACTGACTTCACTGTGAAGACCTCTGCATGCCTGGAATATCTTTCTCCCACATCTATTAATGAGATATCTCAAATCATACAGAAATCACCATGTACGTCTTGCGAGCTGGACCCAATGCCTTCCACTCTTCTGAAGAAATGTTTGCCTGCATTTGCTCCCTGCATTGCCAAAATAGTTAATCAGAGCTTTTTAACTGGCATCATCCCACCTGCCCTGAAGACAGCTTTGATTCGTCCAACCCTTAAGAAGCCCAGTTTAGACCCTGAAATCCTGATGAACTATCGTCCTATGTCCAACTTACCTTACCTCAGTAAGATAATGGAACGTGTTGCTTTCTCACGGCTTCTTGGGCATCTACAAGACAACAATCTCTTGGATTGCTTCCAGTCAGCGTATAGGCCTCATCATAGCGTTGAAACGCTTCTTGCAAACCTTAGTGATCATATTTTGAAGCAGATGGATAGTGGAAACATCACAGCGCTTGTCCTCCTTGATATGTCTGCCGCCTTCGACACTGTCGATCACCGAATCCTCATTCAACGACTAAGATCTGTCGGGGTCTCTGGTACTGCATTGCGCTGGTTCACCTCCTATCTATCTGGCCGTCTCCAGTACGTCAAGATTGATGACGCAGCGTCAAAACCTGTAGCCACCGAGTTTGGAGTTCCACAAGGATCGGTTGGCGGCCCACTCCTCTTCTCACTCTATCTTCAGCCCATTAGTCAGATCATTCGGAAGCACAATGTTCATTATCACTGCTATGCTGATGATATTCAGTTGTTTGTTTCCTGCCCGCCATCTGAAACTGTAGCAGCAACAGTGTTAAAACAACTTGAAATCTGTGTTGATGAAATCAAAGGCTGGATGAGCAAAAATCAGCTAAAGTTGAACGACAATAAAACAGAGTTTTTGGTACTTGGGTCAAGACAAATGCTGACAAAGGCTAACATGAAGAAATGTCAATTGAGAATTGGTAACAGTGTCATTAACTCTTCTGAAAAGGCACGCAATCTTGGTGTTGTTTTTGATAGTACCATGTCCTTCAAATATCATGTTGCGCATGTATCACAATCTGTAAGATTCCAGTTGCGTAATCTTGGTTTTATTCGGAAATATCTCACTAAAACAGCAGCGGAACAGCTTGTACATGCTCTTATTTCCTCTCGTATAGATTATTGTAACTCTTTGTTTTTCGGCATGTCACAACAACAAATCAACGCTCTACAACGTCTTCAAAACTCTGCCGCAAGATTACTGACCTATAGTAGGAAAACTGCTCACATTACGCCAGTGTTACGTTCTCTCCATTGGCTTCCTGTTGAAAAGCGAATTATTTTCAAAATTGCTCTTCTTGTGTATCATGTGGTTCACTCAACTGCACCCGAGTATCTCCAGAATTCTTTATATTGTTATAACCCTCCTCGCAGACTTCGATCATCTACTTCCTTTTTATTTCAGATACCTAAGGTTAAGCATTCATGGGGAACTCGTTCTTTCTCCCACATTGGACCAAAAGTTTGGAAAGATATCCCTGTCACTGTTCGCCAGTCATCCTCTGTGGAATCATTTAAAACATCCCTAAAAACATATCTGTTTAATATGTTGTAGGAAACAAAACAAAAAAGTGAAGATGTCACATAATTCATTTTTTTTCTTCTTCGTCTTCTTCTTCTTCTTCTTCTCTCTTTTCTTTCTTCTTTCTTCTCCTAACCTTAAGACTAAAAGCGCCATGAGCATCTTTTGATGGACTGTTGCGCTATAAAAGTATACATTATTATTATTATTATTATTATTATTATTATTATTATTATTATTATGTCAAGGTATCAAAGTGCTATAGTGCGATGTTTTCTCTCCTCACCTCATCACATCGCTCCTCTGCTTCAGAACGTATGACATTAGCGGGGTGAACGTCACGAGTTCGACACCCACGAATCATACAGCCCACGAGTCACACAGCCCACGAGTCATACAGCCCACGAGTTCGACACTCTAAAGCAAACAAGGCCCATTAACGAGACCGACACAATGAAACCCCGTGGTGGGCATTGGTGGGCAGGGGTAGCGGGCAAGAGGAACAAGGCAATCGGACACGGATGCTAAACGAGATATGAATCTTACTCCGTCCAACTACTGATGATTGTACTTGTCTATAATATTGTATGAAATATGCGACATTATTTGGGAGTTATCGGCAATTGAGGCGATTAATCGTTATCGCAGATTTTGATCGACCGGAACTGGGCATCGCAGATCATACACAATCGATGTCCTGTCTGGTTGGTGGGTGGCAAATCGTATTGAACATACAATGTATCGATATTTGCGCATCGATGGTTTAGTGGATTCGGGCAAGGACTATCTGATGTTTTCTGAACATATGGGCCTCGTATGATCATTCTTACGCAAACAAGAGCCAATTCATAAAAAAAAAACTGCCAAAGCGATTTCACTCTTGACTACTCAGTTACCGTACTCGTTTCCAATTCCTACGATAGGACATTTTGATACATTACAAAAAGTCTACACACGTCGGCGGACAAACTCTTAATGAGGTATGATGTCATATTTTCATTAACATACAACCAATTGAAACCCGTTGCTGGTAGTGTATAATGAATATTCATTAATTGATCACGCGTTGACCTCATTTGCATACAAACACAGGTCAAAGATATTAGCCAATCACGAGCTAGCGCTGGACGGCTGGCTAGCGTGGTCGCGCTCCGCGAAATATCAGCATGCGATGCGCGCAGCTAGCTGTATTATGCATGCACTGAGGGGATAGCTAGCTAGCTACTAGTATACTAGTAATATAGCTAATGTGACTAGATGTAGTTGTATACGTATGCATGCAACACAAGAAAGTGTTAGAACTTATTTCGTATTTGGACTTCATCGAGTAGGGCCCTAGACCTCTATTCTACAAGTACGAGACTACTTCATTCTGGAACCAATGAATGAACACCCAACCCAAAGACCAAGGAGAAGATGTGCTTCATATTGCATCGGACATTTCAAAAAACTTCAAGAACTTCCAGAATTAGGCCTACCGCGGAGACCCAGGAGAAAACAACTGCAGTGCCAGTGGAACAAAAAGTCAGCATTTGATGTCGAGGTAGGCCTAACGTTAAACTCTACTAAACATCATTCTAATATTTTGAAGCATGTTTAAGTATTGTCTCATGTAACTGTTAGCGCCGATGTAGAATATAACGAATCAAACTAGTGTAATTTATAGAGGGGATTAAACTAGTAAAAGTCAAAACTATTTATGCATTCATCAAACAGTCACTAGTAAAAACAGTCAGTTACACTAACAGTGTAGATCTACTGTAAGGTATACACTCTATAGTCTGTAGTGTACTAGCTATAGTAACTAGTAGTAGTAACAGCACCAACCGTAACCCGGTCCACCAGGGTCAGTGAGCGGTAATTAACACGAATGAGCCTTTTTCTTGCGTATTCAGCGGCAGTTAAATAACGTCCCTCAATTGTTCTAGCCAAGTTACAGTCTCGGGAGCAGGCCTCAGGCTTAGGGTGTAAATTAGGTCCCCCAACATGGACCATGTTGTCAGGAAGGCGGGTGATATGAGCGCCCATCTGGGGGGCGTTTCATCAACAAGTTCGTCGGAGGTTTTCACCGACAAATTTGCTATCAGCCAATTAGACGCAAGGATTTCAGTAGCTTTCAACAGTTGTCAGTGTATATCACTGACACAAAGTTTACCGTTTCATGAAACGCATCACGTCCTCGACCACGTAATCGTAACACCATGATTACTTCCTGTCTCCCCCCCCCCCTCCCCCCGACCCGGGGGAAAAAATGGAAAAAATTGGATGAATTTTTTTTTTTCATCATTTCATTTTCATTTTCATCGACTGTAAATCTGACGTTAGTGTTTAATAACTGTCAACCATATTAAAGCACTGAAGCACAGCAGTATTTAATAAAAGTCCCAGTAAAAAAATAATATCGAACAGTTTAGAGACAGTAGTGCGTGGGTAGCTTTTTTCTTATTTCCGTGAGTATTATACTATACTTATAGCACAAGGTGATAGCTTATTAAGTATATTGTCTAGATTGTTCATCTCATTCTAGAAAATCGTTTTCATCATTTCATTTGATAAATTATCATAGAAACTCTAGTTCTTACAATTAATTATTGATGCTCTGTTTATTTTTACATGAAAGATTCTGGAGGAAGATGATCACACTCACAGGGTTTTAGTTCACTATACCGGATGGGGGGATCAGTGGGATCAGTGGCTGGAAAAGGTAAGATGTATTTTCCAAAATTTAAACTATGGTCAATGGAAAGCCAAATGCCTGTTGACTCCTGCTGATGTGCATGGATGCTGCATACATCTCATTTTATTGTGCTACTTATTCATCTTCACATGTACTTGAATAGATTTTCAAACATTTTTGTCATTTTCTCAAACCTAAGCTCAAATAAAGATAAAAAATACTCCAGAGCACAGTCTGGAGAGGACATCATTTGCCAAACACAAATCAGTTCAACTAACAGGAACGTACAATAGATACTGCAATGTTGTCTTCCCAGAGCTGATCACTTCTTCATAATTATATACAATACCAGCATAGAAGAGAATTCCTATGTCAGAAATGCTGTCCATCTCTTGGAAAATGAAGGCACTGTGAATGTGTTGTACAAAGTCCCTAAAAAAGTCCTATGCTCCAAAAGCTCTTGGGAAGTTAAATTCCACTGTCAATTGTAGAATTTAGTTTAGCTGACTTGCGTTTGACAAATGATGTCACCTTATAGAGTGTGATCTGGAGGGTTGTTTATATTTATATTTTTGTTTTTAGGGTGAAGCTTAGATTTGAGGAAATGATATGATTGACAAAAATGTTTGTCATACATTGTATACAATGTGAAGATGAACAAGTAACGCAATAAAATGAGATGTATGCGGTATTGCACGTCACCAGGAATCAACATGTATAATTGGTAGAGATGCTTGTTCTTAATTGTGTAACATAATTCAAATAATCTATCAGGAATCTTCAGTCACGTGTCTTTTCGTGCTTACTTGAATGCCCTATGGTATATGGAATCTAAATAATGTTTTTACTCTGTAGATTGCTCTAATGTGAAACTGAATGCCCATTATGAATTTTTTTTTGTTGCCCTATATCGAAATTGAATGACTCTCTATACTCTTCCATGCACTAATACGAAATTGAACAGGAAAACGTATATTCCTAATCATGTAACCCATGTTTAACATTAAACTGCCGAAGGGATAAAGCCATTGTTATAATTCAGTTATACATTGTACATGATTCCTTTCTACCTACTTATCCTTCGTGTGTATACTTACCACTTCTCTAATAAATGATGGGTGCTTAGTATTATCGTCTTTGATTTACAGAGAGATTGTATGAACTTGACTTTTAATTTCAGGCGGATCTCATCACCAAAGAAGATTTTTCAGGCAGCTGCGGAACAGCAAGTGATGTCAAGACTGCGCTCAGGCTTGCCATAAAGGAAAAACTTACAATCAGCATAAACCAGAATCCGGAGTGCGTGGCACGTGTCCCTGTAGATCCACTGGTGTTCGAGGAAGTATTTGCACTTTGTAAAAATACTCAAGACCGTAACCTAATGAATGAGCTGAATGCCATCCTCGGACCCGACTGGAACGTAAGAATAACCAATATGGCAGGGGATTTCGCATACGTGAAAGAAAAGGGCCTTTACCTAAAGCTCAGGAAAATGAGACCAATTACCGAATTTGTGGAACGTAGTGGTACCCTGCAAGAACATCACCTGGAGAGAGGGCACTATCTGATGTTGAGGTTCATAAGGTCGTATGGAACTCGAGAAGAGTGGAAACAACAGAAATGAAGTCAAGACACAACAACGTTTTGTTTCAGGGTTGTTTAAGAGTTTTACAGTTTCTTAGTTTCAAAGTTATTTAGACATTTTACACTCACACGTCATTTCCATATTTTTTATGCAGTTTGATTCATTCATGAACTATGGCATACTTTTTTTTAAATGTAGATTTGGCTTTTGTTACTGAAGTTACAAATTTACATATGCATAAGGGTCCACAACAGGTTTCAAACATTGTGTTTTCTTCTATATGTCAACATTATTCTATGAATATTTCTTCAACTCCTCGTCTACTGAATGCAATAAAATCGTATCTAATCAGACCTAAAGGACTTTTTTCTCGAATAAAGCAGTCACGACGTGGAGGGAAGCAGCGAGCTCTGTTCAGTAAGTGGCTTAAAAAGACAAAGACATGGCAGCTTAAAATTTTGCAGTCAGAATGTCCGCAAAAAAGTCTGCTTGATACCATAAAGAAACTGAAAAGAAAAAATGAGAAGTTGACAGACATAAAACAGAAGCTTGAAAAAGCTTTGAAAAAGAATGAACGCCTTGAATTGATCAGGAAAAAGTACAAGAAACGTGCTATGCATCTCTCTATGTTACTGAGAAATAGGCAATCAGGCAAGCGATCAGCATGGATGAGAAAAGAACATTACTCAAGGAGACATGCCAGGAGACTCTCAATGCATCTCAAAGAAGAGTGTCGGGCCAGGTTGCAATTTCTTGATTCGTGGGGAGTTCGTGTCATACATATCACTGTAAGAGACACAAACAGTGGAGAACTGAAGGATATTTCTCTGATTGAAGATACAGAAGAGTTGTGTAGCATGACAGGATGTAATGAAGAGGACATTTTACAAAGGGTAAATCTCGCCGTGCTAGTAAAGGATGCTCATGGCATCTCAGATGAGTCTTGGAATGCACTTGCGTGTATCAGCAATATCCCGAATCTCAAAAAAGTAAAAAGCCACATGACAATCACTGAATGCGAAATGGATATCCCTTTGTCCAAAACCAAGTCGTCTAACCCAGGAGTTCAAAGAGATATAAAGGTACTTTTGAAAAAAGAAATTGAATGTCTTGTAGACAAGGGCATACTTGGAAAAGGTAAGCAGAACGTAGATGTGAAGATAACTGGAGATGGCACAGTGGTAGGCCATTGGCATTACGTGAATGTCACATGTACAATTCTAAACGATGAAGCCAATGCAACTTCCGCAAGTGTACATCATCCCATAGCGATACTTTGCGATGAAGAGAAATACAGTCAGTTGAAAGAACACTTGGTGGATATAGTGCAGGATGTAGCTTCCTTCACAAGTGTTGTCATTGACGAGTTGGAGTACACTATTCGATATCATTTATCAGGAGATTACAAGTTTCTTCTAACCATCTGTGGAATGGGAGCGGCCAATTCCAAATATCCGTGTATCTACTGCCTGATTGATAGTCAACATTTGCATGTTACAGCTCCAAAACAGCCCAGGAGAATCGGTGAAAAGGGATATTCCTGTGTACGAGATCCTATATTCAAGTCGATCGGAACGGAGAACGTAGTTTTTGATACGTTGCACATGTATCTTAGAATCACAGACAGGTTACTGAAGAAGATTATTCAGATGATCAACGAGCTTGACTTGCAAGAAATTGGATCAGTGAGTAGGTGTTATGCTCCTGAAAAAATGAAAAGATGCGCTAAGATGGAAGACATCTTGAAGAAAGCAGGTGTGCGTGGTGCTCCTCTGGCTTATGACAAAGATGCCAAAATGGTCAAATGCCGGGATCTGAGAGGACCAGAAAAACAAAAAGTTGAGAAAGTCTTGGATGACATAGAAAAGCTTGTTGACTCTCATGCACACGGACATGTAGTGGTAAATGCATGGCGCAGGTTTAGGGTTCTGTATGACGATGTTCGATCATTCAAGAAGGCTGAGGCCATGTCTCCTGACAGGCCTGCCAAATTGACAAAGTTGAGAAATGACTTGGTTGAGTGGTATGACAACCTGGTAGATGCTTGCACTTCGAAGATAGCAACCCCCTACATGCATCTCTTTGTAGTACATGCCGCTGATATCATAGAAAGGCTAGGTTCTATCCACATATTCAATGCTCAGGGACTAGAAAAATTAAATGACATGACAACAACGGAGTACTTTAGAGGTACTAATCATCGAAGAGGAGTTGAGTCACTAGTCCAGATCATGCGAAGGAGCAATAGACGCCTCTACCGTGCACACAAAGGCATAAAACTTCCACGAAAATCCTACAAGTGTGGAAAGTGTGGCAAATATGCTGGCCATAATAGTGCTACTTGTCAAATGTAGAATTATGTCACAATGAATCATAAATGGTTCATGCACATCCAGTCACCCAGACCATACAGAAGCAATGAAAAATTAATATGGATCTTTATGTTCATCGTTTTGTATAATAGTACAGAGATGTTGTTGATGTTCAAGATAGTATGCATGTCCAAAAAAAAAAAGGAGAAAAACGCAGGTGTTTAAACTTTGGGGTACTCTGCCCTACTTTGGGTAAAGGAAGCAATTGACAAAACTGACAGTTATTGTAAAACAAAAGATAAATGTTTCTGTCATTCTTTATTGACGCCAATGTAATGTCATGATGTCTTGCCCAGCACATCACTTGGTAGGATGAGTGTCCATGCACAAGAATTGACTACTAAGAGCGCACTAGATAGAGTATGAAAATATCACTAACTCAGATTGGATGGTATGTCATTTGCTTCCAATTGCCAAAGTAGAGCAGTACTGTTCTGATGGAAGTGAACTTTTTGAAACTTAAAAATTACCCTTTGAAGAACATTGCATAATTGTGTATCTTTCCTGAGAATATAAGGGTATAAAGTTCTATTTTCAAATGTCACCGTTTCATGTTTAATAATGTTACTATGATGGATGTACATGGCAAACTTTTTATGCTTCCGCCAGAAGAGGTCCGAGAAGTTTTCGGGTTGTCCGTCCGTCCGTGGATCAATCAAAATGCTACCAATTGTATATGATTTAAAGAATACAATGCCATCTAAAAAGCCCGTAAAAGAATCGTTGATGTAATATGCATTAGCTTCTATGATCGCAGGTCTCAATTACTGGTATGTCTTGAACATTATGTGCACTTCATTGAGCCGTAAGTCTTTACGCAATAATCATGATAATGACAACGGCTTGCAACTATGCAAACTACTAGTATTTCTTCAACTTTATTTTGAAATAATTTTTAAAATGTTTATATTTGATTTTTTTTCAAACATATCTCACGTTTATAGAGTACAGCTGTGGGTCAAATTCTACTTTTTATAAGGTGTTCTGAATTTTTGCAAATGATAGTGCAGTATCATTGTTAGGACCTATTGTATTCCTTCACAGTACATGCTAAAGTGCTGTGTCGTGCACACTTAAAAAAGTGTTCATAATCATATCCATGTATATCAGTTAAACGACTTAGAAGCAATGAACACATGGCCCAGTTGTTCTGAAATAGAAATGAGTTTTGGATATGGATTCCTAAATGGTAGTTCTGAATACATGCACTCTGATACAATGATGATACAAACAGGTAATACATTGTACTATATTAGCAACTGAAATTTTCATGATGTTCCTTGTTATCGTTGCAGATTATGAAATTTATATAAGGTTATTTTTTTTTTTTTTTTTTAGGGAATGTGGTGAATTATAATGTAATTCATTTTAAATCTTTCCAAACCTCCGTGAAATGTATAAATTGACTCTCTCATAATCGAAATATCCTAAAGATAAAGTCATCAAAAATATAACTGTATTGGCTGGAATAGTTTAGCTTATGAGTCATGCAGCCTGCTTCACCCGAAAGCTCATCAGCACTGACCAGTATTTTTGCATTCAAAAGAGAAGACGATACAACCCTTCGTGCCGTCTTCTTCCCTCATAAATGAAAGAAGCAAAACAAAACAAACAAATGGTCAGTCACTGATGAGCCTTATGGTGAAACATCCTGTACGTCTCATTAGCTAAACCATTCAAGCCAATGCAATTATACACACAGCTCCCCTAGTTCAGCGCTTTTCCAAACTTCAGTGTATTATGTACATACATTACACTATATTCGTATAAGCAAAAATATACCCCTGTTTTTTTGTTACAAGTTTTACGCGCAAAGGTACAATCCTGCCATGAAATTAATCCGTACATTGTTGACACAATGACTTGTTATTCAATTTCACACGCGCTGGATTCTTTTCTAAACCGTCACATAGTTTTGCAGATATCTACTACCTTGTAGGACTAAATATTTAATTGATAAAGACAATAGATGATTTGGACCAATTCTGTCTCTTGTTAGAGCATTTGTACCAGTTCTGTATCTTGTTAGAGAATTTGCACGTATTGTAATTTTGCAGATGACTAAAAAAAAAAAAAGACTGAATAAAAGCAAATGGCTGTTGGTCTACCTTCATATATACACTGTTTTGTGTTTATGTCCAAAAGGTTTTGTCAGTGTATGACATGTGTATACAGCATGTGCTTGTGTCGATTTTGCTGGGTAGAGGTGTGCCTGTGTGTGTGTGTGTGTGTGTGTGTGTGTGTGTGTGTGTGTGTGTGTGTGTGTAAGAGAGAGAGAGAGAGAGAGTGGGGGGGGGGGGGGTGGCGGGGGATCGAACTCAACGGAATCAAAAAGTAATTACGACAGTGCAGAGCGCAGTGACATACAAGTACATTATGCAATTCAGCCACACAACGACATTGAAAAGTGATTAATAGTTCGAAGTTTATTCATAGCCGTACACAAAAATCTAATCCGAATGATTAAGTGTCAATTCTGTAATGATCAAATTGATATTTTTTTTTATATTACTGATGTAATACTTTTCTAGCTGTGCGAGCTGTCTTTAATATTCAATGGGCATATATACCGTATTTTGATTTTGTCATACTCTACTAGTACGAGTAGTAGTACGAGTAGTAGTAGTAGTAGTAGTAGTAGTAGGAGGAGGAGGAGGAGGAGGAGTCGTAGTAGTAGTAGTAGTAGTAGTACGTCCAAAAAAAAAAGTGTATGGAAGGGATTATAGAAGGCAGGAGATGCAGAGCACGCCAGTGCAGTGTGTGGTGTAAATGAGTGGACAGGAAAGAGTGTCGATGTAGTAAGGCGGCCATGAACAGTACAGAGTGTGGAGGTCACAAAGTACACTGTATCCGATCGCGATGCAGCGAGATCATTATTTTTGAATCTGAGGTTCATTTACATGAAGCCAATCACAGCGATCCAGTGGCGTGAGTAGTGATGAATATTAATGAAATGATCACGCGGTGACCGATTGCCCGAAAACCTATTAGCCAATCAGAATGCGGTATCCTAAAGTGCGGCACGCGTTAAATACAGTGTATCAGAGGCAGATTCCGTCAGCAGCTAAGGAATATGAATATTGCAGAGGTACCTATGGGAAAGTTTTTCCAATTGGCTAGATATTTCACATGAATATTCATTAGAATATGATTATTCATTTTAAGGAGTTACTTTTTGGTTGTGCGACAGGAATAGTGGTTCTTTTACGTCTCGAAGTAGGTCATTCTGATGGGACCTCTCCCTGCCTGTTCGCGCGCACCGCGCCGTTCATATAACGCGCGAAAATGTGTGTCCTTATGCGGAGTACTGAATCCTAAGGTGAAAAACAGCTAATTTTCAACTCAAAAGGTACCTATGTAAAATGTGTACAGAAATGTAAAATTTCTGCATCTACTCCTTGTGTACGACCTACATTTCCATTTTGATGAGTTACTTTTACTTCCCGAGATATTACTGCGCAGCTTTGGGCTCATGAACTAGACTTTGCGTGCATTAGCCCTATACCTGTCTATGCACTCAGATGAGTGCTTTTTCAAAACGCGCTCTGCGTATGGAAGATGTCACTTTAGAAATTGTAATGATGTAATAATTAAATTAGCAAACGGAACTGTTGATTATCGTCCCCTTTTTGTAAATTGATTCGACTTATGTTCCAACCCTGTGACGTTTGGAAATGTTGTCGATCATGAGAAGCTCTTGATGGATTAATTGTTATTTCATGGCAGGGAACTAAAATGTCCTTGTTCCTGATAATGTGTCATGGCATTTAGGATACTTTCCATGGCATAGGACAATTTTCATGTCTTACCATGCTGTTCTGAACGTAGTCATTGAAATATCTCGCTCCACCCCTCCCTCCACACACACAATGATAGAATGAAAAAAATAGCAGTGTTTTACTAAAGGATACTTATATCCTTTCATAGAAACTGAGATTATACAGATCGTGTAAGAGGTTGAACAAGTGATGATGCGTAATCCTAAAGTTACGTCTACAAGTTTTCACGTTGACGACTGATAAACCACGAACGAAAGTGCTGCCCTTAATCGTCATAATCACGGAGTGTGTTCTTGCTTTCATTTTTTTATTAATTTTTTTTTTTTTTTTTTTGGGGGGGGGGGTGTTTTGTTTTGCTCATCTTACAGGCGAGGGAACAACAGATGACACTTTCTATAGATAACATATACATGTACATACACATGCATAATTTGGGAGGGGGCGTCATGATGTCCGCTGTGTAATTTGTAGATTTCTACTTTTTTTTTTTGCATTTTTTTTTTTTTGGGGGGGGGGAATCCTTGGTCCAAGTTGAAACAAAGCATTACCTGACAACATTATGGAGGGTTACGTTAAACATTATATTCATAAAATCAGGAAGGGGTGTAGTTTAAACGAGACGCGAAATGCTTGCAACCCTTTATATTGACATTAAAGGGGCATTCCAGACGATTTTCATAATTTCACATCGTGCAGTACATAAATCGACAGCTCCATGTGTAGATTCGTGGAATTTATTGTGGTCCTTGAGGAGAGAAACCAATAAACTGAAAATCTTCAACATATTACACAGAACAGTGTTGATGACATATTATAGATCCTCACATATTTCAGAAATGTTGCAGTCTAATTCAAATACAGTAACGCTTGCTCAACTAGTTCACATGTGAAGAATCTATGCATGCCTTCTTCTTTTGTTCTGCTTCCTTGAGCCGCCAACTCATGCATTCTTATGGTGAGGCTGCCATGTCATCATCCTTGTTCACTGCAATTTGTTATAAATTTTGAAAACATTCTCATTCTTCATCCCAATCACTATAAAGCCTGACACTCTGTTCTCAGTTTAACTAATTTTAGTTGTTCAAATGTAAAAGTCTGAAAATCATCTGGATGTTCCCTTTAAGGACTGATTTTGCATGAGATACAGCTAGTTGTACATGTAGCTGACTTGCTCAAGAGGCGCAGAACATTACAGAGGGTTGGGCCATCAACTAACCCTTTGTGTTCCATATTTATTTTATGTCCATAGGTTTTGTATGAAATTTGTGCATATTTGACTCAATCGCACCGAAAGGGTTAACCCGTTGAGGATCACTGCATTGAAACATCACGGACAATGTAACACAAAACAGCTCGCCAGTGGAAATTACGGAATGTTTGAACAGCTATCATGATTCACTTCATCTGTATGAGGATGAATTAATGTACCAGGACAATGCATTCAGTGCACATTGATCAAAGTCATACCGACTGTGCTTCCCTTTGAAACTCACCGGAGATGGTTAAGGGAGAAAAACCCGTGACATTCCGTTAAAAAGAAGAAGAAGAAGAAGAAAAAAAAGGTTATTTGCATGTCGCAAATAAAAGCGACCCGAAAAGGGGAGAGAAGAGAGAGAGAGAGAGAGAGAGAGAGAGAGAGAGAAACAGCTCGTGTTCTTAGATTCATAAGAGAGACGGATGGACCGTAATCGCATGACAAAGTTCTGCTCTTTATTTTAAATGTCGCACGCTTGAAAAAGTCTCGATTAAAAAGCTCGCTTCTCCTTTCGGATTAAATCATAATGCTGATAGCGCGCAATTCTTACATCTGTTCCTTCATACGAACAGGAGATTTATTAAAGGGGAAACACTTTGTTGTTGTTTTTGCGAACAAAAACAAAGCAAGAGCCATCCTGAAATATTTTTGTCCCATTTTTACCATTAAAAAAAAAATCAGTATAAGGACATAGTTCCAAAAAAATTGCTCATTAGGCGCCATATTGTTCTTGACCTTTTGCCAGTTATTAACAGCTATATATATAAAGAGAAATACTTATTTTGTGATTTGCAACAGGTTTTTGTAATGTGCATTTTTTCACTTTTACTGAGCAAGCAGAAAATTGCTTTCCTGTTGCGAAAGCTTTCTTTTTGAAGGCAAAACACAGCTTGAGTTCATCTTTGCTTTTTATCTATGCGAAAGACACACACACACACACACACGCCGACATGCACCCACAAACGGCGCTCGCGTGCACACAAACACACATACACACTCGTACATCTCGGTGAACGCTGAAAAGCTGCAAGCAAATCAGATTTGTGAAAAGAATGATTAGACTATAAGAATAGAGAAAAAAATCCAATAACTACAAATTGCCATTGTCAAGCTTTTCGGCAAACATTAATAATTGCACGAACACATTTGTTCGAGTGTACATACGAATGAAATTTAGCTAAAGTAGTCTTGAGCAGAGGCAATTGGGATAATGCTTTCGACGTGAATTAGCTAATGGGGCAGAAACTGGATAGAGAATTGTGATAAAGCACTACCTTCATAACTTATATGATGTGTTAAGAATGGGTTAGGAGCATAATCAATTTTGGTTGATAATGTAGGACATATAATCGCTAATTCCCACAAGTTTGGTAAAATATTCAAAAGTTGTAAGCAAATCACACACTGCAAGCAGAAGAGTCTAGAATATATAATAAAATGAATAGAAATAACCACCTTCTCGTCAATCTATGCGTAAACATCATTTTACCTAGTTAAGATATATTGATTATGAATGAAAATTAGCATCAATAATCTTGAATAAGCGCATTGATTATTTTCGCCGAGATGCTGAACTAATGGCCGAGCAAATAGACAGAGCATTGTTGCACACAGCTCGCATAATCTATTTTCAGTTAAATATGTCATGTCATGTTCTCGCCATACGCGGTTGCTAGACAAAGCAAATATTCCAAGTCATAAGCATTATAAATAGACACACGCACACACATACACACACATACACACACACACACACGCACACACACACACACACACACACACACACACACACACACACATATATACAGATAAGTGCAAACTCACGGATCATTTATCATGCTTATAACCTGTTAATGACGAGTATACGGAGGACACTTAAAACTTATCATTATTATTATTATTTTTTTTTACATTGGACGATAAATTCCGTAACATCAGCACTGCGGTATTCATGGTGTACCATCAAGAGTGCTCGCGTCACAATGTGCATGTACACGGATAACAATTCGTAAAATGAGATCAAGAAAACTACGAGTCAATTAAACTGAATTCGACTGTCGGATTGAATCCATGAAGATGAGATTATAGAAGCAATATCCTCTGCGTGAGCAGTTGACTATAAAGAAGATAGAAAATGTGTTATTGATCGTTTGATTTGCTTTAATTGATCACTATAGGTTAGAAAAGATCAGCGGTATTCTATAAACGCATCGTTTTCCTGTCAAAAAGATAAGTTTTAACCATAAGTGGGAAACGGAGAAAAGATATGTCTGTTATTTCAATTTAGTGTATGAAAGTATGAAACAATGATGCTGAGTATAAGATGACGCAAAACAATATTCTGAAATTTCTCTACGTGCCGTGTCTACCATGTTGGCAAGTTATGAGCTATTCTCTCGCCTTCTTTCATATTTTTCCCCCTTCCCCACCCCTCCCTCTCTGTTCTCCGTTTTCCCCGTCTTCTCTCGCTCTCTGCTATATCATTGAGTGCATTCCTGCCTTAATGTCGCGCAGTCATTG
Source organism: Diadema antillarum (assembly GCF_040938485.1). Classification (NCBI taxonomy): domain Eukaryota; kingdom Metazoa; phylum Echinodermata; class Echinoidea; order Diadematoida; family Diadematidae; genus Diadema; species Diadema antillarum. The sequence goes on along the minus strand of NW_027272575.1, from coordinate 301,147 downwards.
TTTGTAGGCACGTAAAAGAAGCAAACATTTAGAACCCGCTCCCTGTCGAATGCTTGCTTGAGCACTGGAAAACCTGACCGAACCAACAAGCGTTATTGCACTATCGATTGCAGACGATTGTTTTTCCCCTTCTTTTTATCGCGCCTTTTTTTAACGCCTACAAAAAGAAAGAAAGAAAAAAGGGGGAAAAAGAATATCAAATAAAATACATATCTTTTATCGTCCAAGGTTCGATCGCCTTACGAGAACATGCACAGTTATGACCACGGACATTTGCAATATAGGCGGAAGCTTCTGCTTCTAAATATAGCCTATATGCTGTAATGTGGTATGATTCAACTCGTGAAAGTATTCCTTGGGCTGCAACAGCATTTGAATGCTTCGTCGACGCATTTCAATAAAGTGCTTAATAGTCGTGAGCAAATACGACAATCACGAACACGCCATATCCGCTCTCTCTCTCTCTCTTCTAATGCAATTTGACAGGAGTGGAAAGGGGTGGGGTTATAATGTTATCACGTTTTACGCCATTTGCCGGGCAGTGGTTTAGTGCTTGTGAAATTCATGGTGTGTGCCCAGCTAATGTAACATGTGTTTTATCTTAATGTTGAATAATATATTCATGTGTATTTGTGTGAGTGCGCACAAAAAACATGGAAATTCACATTCATAAGATTTATATAGTGTTATAAATATATTCTTATGTAAAATTAATGTTACAGTGCACCGTTTGTCAGCCGTATAGCTACACTCATTGATCATCCATTGCTTCTGATTCAGTAGGCAAAGAGAGCTATTTGGCCAAACATTCCCTGACATTTATTTATCTATTTATTTATTCATGTATTTATGTATTTATTCATTTTTTTTTTTAACTTGGAAAAACAAGAAAATTTGATTCGGATTTGGTCCCTCGACGCAATGGAAAGCACTTCTAGATATTTTCCCTGCTCGTGGCGTTACTATGCCTAATCCTCTCAGAAATGAATGTTTGAGAGAAAGTTATGCCCATCATTAAAGAGTAATGTCATTTCATTCATCCCAGAACCAGAATATATATATATATATTTTTTCGAATTCAATGAGATTTCCAACCCTTCTCATGATTCTTCTGTAGCGTTGTTCGTGAACTCCAAACAATAATTCAACGCTGAGAACTACGATAAACAGATTCTTCTACGCTTTACGTTGTCACTCTTAATGGTAACATATCAAATTCAAGTTACCGTTGAATTCATCGCAAGATGAACACATTCACGTTTCAGCCATATTTGCATCATCCACCATTGAAAATATCCAAATATCAATTGGTGCGGTGCTCCCAATCAACTCAAACTTAACAACTGTATGATGAACACTTTGAACATGACAAATGTTCAAACGACAAGATTTTGTTCATTTGATTGTATTCTGAAATTCCTAAAGAGATTACTGTAGAAGTGGACATTATCGTTTACATGAAATACAGCATCAGTGACGAGCCACACTGAAGATGGACCCCACTGAAACATTAAACATTCTGGAGCAAGAAATACATAGTTTGAGCAAAGAATGTGAGATAGCGACAATCAAAGTACAATTTTCAGCGTATAAAGGGAAGTGGCATTTGAAGAGTTTCATGAAGTAAACATGCAAAAATGCGTTAATAATGATGATCATAGGTTATCTTAATCAAATAGCGGGTGCACTCGATGATTCATGATAATAGAGTATAGGCCCTAATTGTAAACACCATAAGAATCACCAGGCTACCTAATGTCCACCATAATTATAGTGGCATACATGAAAGTTAAGGTACACAATCATATCAAGATACAAGAATACCGAAAACAAGAATTATTTCATACTTCATTTCTCACCCGTCACAACCTTGCATTACAACACGACCATACATCCCCCGCCACAGCATTCTAATTGCAGAATTGGAGAGGCATTTCTGACCTAAATTCCCTATGAGGCCTCTAGCCCAGTCAAACCATGCTTGTTCTGACGGTCTCCTGCTCACTTGTTTAATCAAAATATGTAACTACCTTTTAACGATTTCTGCAACCATAAATGTTTCTTATGTTTCTTTCTAATCTAGTTGTGTTTGAATCATATTCTTTGCAACAATATATTCTATTTTTCGTTGTTGAGAAAAGCTAAATAAATGCAAACAAACAAACAACCAAAAACAAACAAACAAACAAACAAACAAACTATGCTGTCCCCATATCTCACATGATTTCACATTACTCAAACACAATAGGACTTACCTCAGTAGTTAGATGAGAGCTGTTCATGCAATTCTCCGATGGAATTAGTCGTATTATCTGATTTCCGAATGAGCGCATTTTCACTCGTTTCTTGAGCATGTAAGAGAGTTGCATTTCACAAACTGCGGTTCAGTGCGGTTTACACATTATGCACAGTACTTCCCGCGTGCAGTGTGTCATAGAATCTGATAATTAAATCTTTGTTTTCCTTCTTTACTGACGAGATAATTTTATATATTTTAGAGATAATCCTATATACTTTATGAGCACGAATTTATCTTCGTGCTTGAGACCTTTGGTCTTTGCGAAAGTCTTTTTGAAATAGAAAGCAGGCAGTATTCCAATTATTCGGAGTGAGATGGCAGCTTAAAGCAGTGAAGAAGAAATCCGATCTCTGATGGCAACTCAATGATGTGGATTTATCTTTAAATGGAACGGATACGACGAGTTAAGTGTCTGTCGGCATCTATGCTTTTGACGCCGTATAGCGGTTAATCCTATTTATATCACGAGTGTCAAATTAAAATTGCATTGACACAGTGTATACAAATGGGTTGCTAATGGCAGAATTCAATCGAGTGTCCAGCAGGCAGACGATCATGACTGACAGGCGAGAAGAGGATTTTCCCGCGCTTGGGTGGATGGCGCCTCCGGTGATGGTGTGTTGACTTTTTTAACCCATGCCTTTGCCCTCCACACAGCGTGCTTGGCAACCTTTGGCGCGATAACGATGGTGGGCGAAGGTGAAGCAGGACTGCTTCAAGTACACACACATACACACACACACACACACACACACACACGCACACACACACACATTCACACACACTCGTACACGCTGGCACACAGACACGTATGTATAAATACACACACATGAACCGCTAATCGATAGGGAAAAGGCAAACACACACATACCACACTCCCACCTCACACACACCACGGTACAAAAAGAAAGAATGATTGCCATCTGTTTTCTGGTATTCCGATGATAAGTCCATGTCGTGCGACCAAGGAAGTCAATACATCGATTGGCTGGTCACCTGCAGAATTCAACCTGACGAATGTCAGTAAAGAATAAAAATCAATAATGTCTGGTGTGATCATGATGTAGTCGCTATCTTTGATTAAATAAAATGAGAAGAGCAGTAAAATGAAGATGGTGATGGATATTACGATGATGATGAAGACGTTATGATGATAATGATGACGAAAATGAACATCTAAATGTAGTGGTGATCACCCAAAAGATTATGATCGTGGGTGATACGATGATGATGAAGATGATGAAGATAATATTTATGATTATATGATGACACCCAAAAGATTATGGTCATGGATAATACGATGATGATGAAGATACGATGATGATAATGAACATGGTTCCGTTAAGCTCTCATGATAGCAATGATCGTTATGTTAAATGCTATGTTTATGGGGATAGTGGTGAGCACCCAAAATATTATGATCGTGGGTAATACGATGATGATGAAGATATATTATGATGGTGATAATGAACATGGTTCCGTTAATCTCTTATGACTGTAGTGATCATTAAGTTGAATGCTATGTTTATGGGGATAGTGGTGATCGCCCAAAAATATTATGATCGTGGATGATACGATGGTGCATGATGAAGATTATTATTACGATAATGATGAGCATGTTTTCTTTTCATCGGCTATCATAGCAATGATCGTAATGTAAAAATACTTCAGTCATGTCAGTGTTTCATGGGGACAGTGGTGATCGCAAAAAAAGTATATAATCAAATGATCGTTATGATGAAACAAGAAGATGGAAAGGTGTTGTTGTTTGTTTGCTGCTGCTGCCGCTGATAATGATGATTGAAACGGAAAATAGTGATAAAGAAAAAAGACGAAAGAGCAACCGAAGATTAGGGCAGTGGAAAATGAAGGAAAGCGTTGACAAGGAGTATAAGGAGTGTCAAAAATGATAAGAGAAAAAAGGCGGAAGAAGAGGAGAGAGCGATGAAAAGGGGTTATCTAGGAGGAACAGAATTGATACTTCGAAAATTGAACAGCCATGTGGGCCCAACCCTAAATTTTGGCTCAATAAGCATAAAAAGGTCTAAGAGCATAATTATCATGATCATGATTATCCCTGTCGTACTTATTCTTTCCTGTCCTACCCGGTAGGTCCTGTAACGAGAAAAGGTGGCCGTCGTGAAAGCGAAAGAAACGTGTGAGTTACAAAGGTATCTCAGTCTGCAGAGTCACGTAGCATTCGGTGCTTTTCTAGCCCTGCTCCTGTTTCTTAGGCATGTAACGTTTTAGATCGCATCGTCCTCCTAAGATTGGCGCCAAGGTTATTCTTAGGCTCCCCTAAATGAACCATCCTACACACAGAGATGTGTGAAAAGATATGGGTAGGCATATTGATTAAAAAAAGATAAAAAATCAACCCAATTTGGAAACAACACGAAAGATGCAATATCATTCGTGTTTGGTCGTCCGGTAAACTAATATGAAGCAATAGATTCAAATTCCAGTCTATTAGTAACCATGCATTCACATTAAATACAAACATCTGTTCAGTTACTCATTCGGCATATACTGTATAATACGCGTATATGTGAACAACACGTGGCATAAACTGACGTGACTATTATTCAATGTCGTGTATACAGGAGCTATGATATGCGTAAGCGGCTTATACCTGTCCATCTAAGGAGCTCGCATCACTGGTTCACATTGCAGTTCATAGAGAGAGAAAAGGTGCGTCCCTAGGGCGGAAGAAAATGTGTTTCGTCAAGCAATAAGTGCACATGTAGGAGGGTACATGTCTGTAAAGAAGGAAAAAGTAACAAAACCAACCAAACAAAACAAGAATCAGTTGTGTAAAGAGACAAAGTAGCAATGCAATTCTCTCGCAAGAAAGGACATTTTTTTTTTTACTTTGTTAGTGTTTTTTTTTTACTTGCGACGAGTAGAAACTGGGGTTTCGAGGAGGGACTGAGCAGCCAGAGCATGAGAAGCTACGGAAGTGACCTGCCCTCAGAGAGGGAAAAACCACAACCAAAACCAAAAAAGCAAACAAAAACAACGTCAACGGCGTAAAATATCACAAAACAACAACAACAACAACAACAACAAAACAAATTCTTCAAAATGTTCTGCATTCTAAATGACGGGAAAAAAAAAACAAGAGAAAAATAAGACCGAACAAAACCAGAATCTTGTAGGATGGGGGATGACGATTGCACAAAGAAGATACGAGATAAAATCAGCGCTCAAAAGAAAGAAAAAAGCAAAGAAAAAAAAAAGCGATGCATCCGGAATTCTTTCGCCTTTCTGCTTCACCAGTTTTGCAGCTGTAATGGATTGCATCCGTGGCGCTTCTAAAGGACCGACTTTAACCGGAAATACAATCGTTAGCTTATGACATGTCAGTCCTGTAGACAATACTCTTCAAGATCAATAAAGTCACAAAAGCATGCAGCTTGTCTCATCATCCATACGACAGCACACCCGTGTCGATATATTCTCAATAGGCATGCATGATAAGTAATGTTTGTATTACTTTCAAGTTCTTCGTAAACATCTCGAGACACAGGGCCTAAAGGTTCTATACTTGCTTTGTATCCTAGTATATACAACATAGAGAAAAAGAGTTCGAACTATAACGTCACACAGAAGCTGAAACCATGGTTCAGGGTGCACAGTCTATATTTCAAAGCCATCATCCATATTGTGTTGGCAATAAATATTCATGAATATATTTATACACAAATGACCAATCGCAGTAATGCTATAGTAGAAGAGTTTGTTCGCAAAAACCGATAAGTCCATGTTTGAAGATTTTGAAGTACGGTCTCTGTCGTAAAGTACAAAATAATACCTTTTAAATAATATATTGGTCACTACATATAAAGGTACATTTTTGAAGTTATGGTCAAAAGAAGCAACAATTTTCTTATTATTCTCCTAATTTTCTTGACCTTTAATCGCAAATATCTCCATTTGGCACATATGTGGACTTATCGGTTTTTGCAAACAAACTCTTCAGTTGTAACAAATTGTAAGCAAGGCGTTGTAAGCGCATTCTGCTTGTATTGTGCAAAGCAAGGTTGCAATCACGCATACATTGTCAAAAATGCAGTTCACTCAAAAAGAATACGCTTAAAACATTATGTACATTGAGCAAACATGGCGGGACGTGACTTGGTCGAAGTTTTTTGGTTATTACGGGTCGGCCGAGACCGTTTACGTTAACCCGACTAAATGTCAGCAGCCGGTAAACATCTTTACTAATAACGTCAGTACTCTTAGAAACGCGGATTATCAGACTTCATGTTAAGTATTGGTAATAGAGAAAGTGGATCAATATGGCGCGGAATAATTCTGTCTGTTTAACGACATGTCCTGAGCGATAGCGCATTATTTTCACTCCCCTATGTTCTGCTTTGTCCATGTCAGCACAGCACTCCACTATGCCGATCTTCCGTAGATATGAAGTGATTTCCGTTTCAAAACATTTCAGGTCCCTTTCCCTGATTGAACAGTCACATGCATGTGTGGTATACTATACATCCATATGACCACATACACTAACCTCCGATTTATCTTGGAATTTATGTAGTACAAAGACTCCCTCACACACACACACACACACACACACACACAAACCAACAACAACAAAACACCCAAAATGCTTTAATATGGAAATACATAAAGTTATAATATCCCTACTTAAAGAAAAAAAATTCATTGTGTATGTATGTGTGTGTGTCTGTATACGTGTGTTTGTATGTGTGTGTATTTTGACAACCATCACCGTTAGTCTCATCTAACCTGGTAACTTTTAGCTCTCTTTTGTCCTGAAAGCCTCTCGGGTTTTCTTTTTTTCCCTTCTTCCGTCTAAAACTCAGTAAGTCTACGCAGAACATAATCATGTGGTAGTGTGTGTGTGTATGTGTGTGTGTGTGTGCGGGCGCGCATTTGAGAGTGAATTTTGTCAACCATGATTACTAAAATCTATTTCTTTTTCTTCTACCGCTTCTCCCATTTTGTTTTTGTTTTGTTTTAAGTTGTAATGACATGGCGTGTTTGCTTTTTGACATCATAAGAGGTATAATGTTCCAACACATGAATAGAAAGATGACCTATCCCCATACTGAAGGCAATATTCACTCGAGTGAAAATACATACATGTTTCTTTTCACGAGCGATCAACTATCGTGATTCACGTGATCACGAACATGCCTTTGTCGTGTCTCTCGTTCTTCGTCCGTCATCACCAACTAGAAGAATAATGCGCTGAAGAGAATGATATGAGAGTAACTGTTTACTATATACTCTGGGACGACAGGTAAACAAATTGAAAAGTCTACTCCAGCAGCCACTGATAAAGACATGCACGCGTTTGAATGGATTTTGTGCACCATATTGATAGTTTGTCTATTCCTGTTCGAAAGACCCATGGACAGGAAGGTATATGTAAAGGGTACAGCGACACATTATAATCATGCTAAAAATAATTAAACTTATATTAACGAGACACTCGACCTTGACACACAATGATTGTTTCTCTTTATAGTTTTCGACTATATCAAATTACATTCAATATTGCATGTTTTACTGCTGACATTTCTTATCTACACAATATCTCCTCCCCAAAAAAAGCTGGATCCAGAGTTTTACTTGTTTTATGTATATATAGGATGTTATATCATATTATATTGTATATATATACAAGTATATATATATATATATATATATATATATATATGTATTCATATTTATGTATACAATAGAAATGTCAAGTGGAATATGACACTGCGACCTCACTGGATGCTCTCCGTTCTTCACTGGCACTGCATATACATTTCCAACCACTTGCACACTGGCAACATGCCACAAAAGCACATTGTAGTGCATTAAACAGTTTAAGGCTCTCAGGTGCTCAAGTAAGTCGTTGTAAGTGATGTGGAGCTACAAGATCATCATCACCACCACCACCACCACCACCAATAATAATAATAATAATAATAATAATAATAATAATAATAATAATAATAATAATGATAATAATAATGATAATAATAACAACAACAGCAGCAGCAGTAAAAAAAAAGAAAAAAAAAGAGGGGGAGGGGGAGCCTACAATGGCGTTAATGTTGACGTAACTCCAACCATTGAAAGGATAAAAATGTGCGCCTGCCATGAATTATTGATTGAAACGTGGAAGTTAAAGAGCAGTTACTACTCTATACCACATCACATTCAAATTGACCTTTGTATGATATAGAAACAAATGAGTCACTATAATGGTTATATTCGTTTAATTGAAATAAAGATACGAAATTATAACATTATAGCATTCTGAAGATCCTACCGGTTTTTAACGCAACAGTGATGAGGTCATCATCTCACAACACACACACACACACACACACACACACACACACACACACAAACGCTGATGTAAATAAATATGGAGGAGAGAGAGAGAGAGATAGATTACAGGAAAAACCTTTGAAAAATCTGTCCTCAGAGATGGTATAAGGCTCATCAGGGCTAGGTAGCAAGTCTAATGGCGTATACCTTAGGCTTTTAACAGAGCAATGCGTGCTTTATATTAACAAATAGTCCTTTGGTTTGTCCTTTGTAGAGTGTCGATGTTGGGAAACAATAGGGAAATGGTTGTCATGTATATCCATTAAATAAAACATAAGGCAGCAAGACACGTCATTCAAGTTCATCCATGGTGCCACTCCAAATGCCTTTCTTGCTACCCTCCCCGCGTGCCTCCCCTTCTCGCTATAGGTCGACATACTTTCCAATGTGAGTTTTTTTTTTTTTTTAATTTCACTGCATAGCAACGAGCATTGAAGGACGCAGGTATCTATGACAAAACAAATATTTACAGAAGTTTTCTTCCGAGCCTCTGAACGACGCTGCCTCTGTACGGCTTAACATTCGTTTTTGCTCTATACAATACTGTTATAATCATATTTTGATTTTTGTATTTTTTTTCTTGAATCGCTGCTCAAGCATGCAAAGGCATTCCCCAAAGATGTTTGCGCTGTCAATAATGTTCTTTATATGACGACTGAGAATACATATTTTTGTGTGTAATTTCTATACGCGTACATATCGCTAACATTGTCAGAACGAACTATTTTTTTTTCTGAACTTTGTCAGTTCATAACTCTTTCTGTGTGTCTGATTTTTCCTCAAATTTTCACTGCTCTACTTCTCTGATTTATCTGTTTTAATACAAAGTAACATATTAAGATGGACTTTCCCTTTGCTACAATATAGATATCATATTGAAAGTCCATAAAATATTCTGAACATAATTATGAACCTATCATTTTCATATATTTACATTATGAACAATGAACAATATGTTCATATCCTTGTATATTGTACCTTGACATTATTTGCATGATTGCAATTAGTGTCTTAGGTTATGTAAGTTCATTCTATTTGTGTTCATCAATGCCAGTTCAGGGTTTGATTAATCCAATTTTAATTGATCTTTCTATAATTATTATTGTTGGTTAATCTTTTAGAGCAATGTTTCCATTTTTGCAGAGGCTATACTTTGTGATTTACATATACTGTTGAAAAAAAAAGTTGATGGTAAATGAACTAACTAAAGGTAAAACGAGAGACTTGCTCCAATACACTAGTGTTCACCAATATAGAGTTTCGTATGCAGACGACATGGGTACAAAGATTAGGAGGGAACATTGCTCTTTTTAGGGTAATGTTTCTATTGTTGCCGATGCTATGTGATTTACTTATAGTGTACAAAAAAGAAATGATTGTATAAATCAACTATAAATGGTAAAACAAGAGACTTGCTACAAGGCACTCATCTTTTAAATACCGGAAATTTAGTTTTTAATGCAGACGATATGATAACAATTAAGGGCTTGGAAGGAACATTTGCACGTATGCAGTTTCACTCATTTACCGCCATAATCAAAAAAAAAAAAAAAGATACCTGTCATCTTTTGCTCCTCTCTTCATCCGAGAGAACTCTTTTGGAGAGACGCAACAGACTCTTATTTTCTTGATTGTTTTCTCGTTCTCTTGCATACAACCATGGCCTAAATAGTTACCAGGCACATAGATAGCGCACATAAACTTTAGTATGTAGCAAGGTGACAATCACTATGGCAACAGAGGACGAGCTCCATCACGAGGTATCGTTATTATCATCATTTTCGTGAATTACTACATCATACGATGAAAAGGTCATCCTCTTTCTTCGAAACGTGAACTACATTTACGATGTAGGTTAATAAGAATTATATAGGACTAGTCTGCATCGTCGAATAGACTGTAGTTTTATACTGCAGATCCTTCTCATTTTATTCCACGGAGTCGGGAATGCTATAATATATGAAGAGCTTGCTTCCAAAAGGCGCTAAATCTATCATTTTTTCAATGGATTTAGCGCCTTTTGGTTGAAAGCTCCTCATAATATTGTTTGTTCATTTTCCATCTGAAAAGATAGGCAATATTCAGCTTACCAAAGCTGGTCTTCCATTTTTTTTTTAAAGAAATGATGTGTTAGTATACTTTAGCTCATGTCGTGTCACCAGAAATTCCAGAATATATGACAGTATGCCTATACTGTGAATATCTAGTTGTTCGTATTTGTTCTGATTTATGTCTGGTATCCGTATGGTCGGCCTAGTACATGAATACAGAAATAGAACGTGATCGTCTTTTGATTCTTCTACATATTTATCAAGTTCTTTTTTTTTACCTTTCTTAGAACATGAACCATATGACGTCTACTCTTCTACTTTTTATAGATTTGAAGCGAAGGGAAATCATTGTTGAGAAATGAACAAAATCTCCTCGTTAAAAAAAAAAAAAAATCGAGGTTCAAACAGCACATGGAGACAACATTGGTCACGCGAGTCTTCGACCGTCGCTACTTATATTATGCTTTTCTTACACTCTCCCTGTGTAACATGGTTGCTTCCCTCCTACACTCTTCTCTTTCTATTACAGGGTCTGTTTTCGCCCAAAAGCTGTCTCTTGAAGGATTACATAACATATTTACCACAAACCTCTGTCCCTCATTTACCATGCAAACTATCAAACGCCACAGCCATATAATTGGTCTCTTTATCATGAGTTATCAATGTAAATTCCAAAATGTACTTCCCTGTCAGGGTATCACTGATTTGGCGATGATACACTTATTGAAGGTTAGATGTCATTTTCGCTCCCACTAATTTGACAGAACAGGTGGGCATTTCATGAAGCGTTTTTTTTTCCCCATGACAAACGGTTGTTAGCTACTGAAATTCTTTCATCTGATCGGCTGGAGGCAAGTATGTTAAGAAATATCCGATAAAATGCTTCATGAAACGCCTCTAAGATTATCAAATTCCTATTGTACTGAACAAACATGTTTCAAGATGACTCTTGAGAAAAAAGACCATACAGGCACAAATTTCCCGACAATATTCCAGCCGAAATTACGGTCAAAACATAATAGTATTCGTTTTAGCAAACTGACGCATATCGCCTCGAAGCAAATCATTCCAACTTTACACCATAGCGAGTAATAACACAACCATAATCATGTGTGAGAAAGTTAAATCTAAATTGGATACCACAAACAGACCTACAGCAAATTCTCACATTGCCTAGATCCTCATCAAGTCAAAGCCGAGAACGTTTCCAGGCAAACAAACTATCAATATTCTTCTTCCCTTTTTTTTCATCATTGATAAACCAAGTCTGCATATCTGACTTTAATGCGTTCGGCAATACTTCGTTTGCTACATAATAGATCAAGATATCTCGGAGTCAAACTCCGTGAACAGACCTAGTTCGGCCATGATTATGAAATCAGCTAATGGATTTGTAAGACTTTCTCTGCTCAGCGACAAAAAGCCACAACAATGTTCTATCTTTCCTATCCTGCCATATCTTCCTTCTTTTTTTTCGCGTATTTTTGTCTCTTTTTTTTTAGCTCGCTGACATGACCGTATTTTACACAAACACGATGTCGTCTGATCAATGGGCGTTTTCCGTTGATTTGTCGAGTGTGGTAACGGTGGGTGCCTTTTACATCTCCATGAAACTTCTGGCACTCCATCAATCTTTGTTGTCATGGCAACAAAGCTCTGCTCCACATTCCTTGACAGGTAAATCTTTGTTAGCCCCCTCTGATCAGTGCTTGTCCGAAAAGCAGTGCTTTGACGAGAAAAGCCGGAGATGTATCCATGGAGACGCCTTAAGTGATTGTGGGATATGTTATTAACCCATTTATTACCAAAATTATAACTTGGATTTGAATGACGGGGAGTGCCTTTTCGTTAAGACCGAGATTTGCATTATGCATCGGTGCTCGTGCTGTTCTCATATACTATTATACCCACAAACAAACAAACAACAACAACAACCACAACCACAACAACAACACAACATAAACGAAAAGAAAAACAAAACAAAGCAAAACAAACCAAAAAAAAAACAGCGACAAAAACAAAACAAAAACAACCAACCCCAAAGGAAAAAAAGACAACAACAAAACAATAGAAACAACTAGAAAAAAAAAAAGAAGAAGAGCCTAAGGCTCTTGTTGCAACGCTTCTCTCTTTCTCTCAAATTGAGATTGATTTATATTTCATTGAATTTCAGGTTGGACAGAATATCAGGGTTTTATGAGAGGGGTATTTTTTATTCTTTGTGTGTGCTTGAAGATAACTTCAGTTCGTATCGTTCCATTTGATTTGAATTCAGCTTTGTTTGTTTGGGGTTTTTTTTTGGGGGGGGGGGGGAGGGGTGGGGGAAGGTGAGTATGGGCAAGTGGGTAGTAGAAGGATAACCTTGTGCTAAGAAATTTCTTCCTTCGGGAAGTATCTCGACGTGGTCTCTCTCTAGCGTGGGTTAGTATTCAGTTCCTTCATCGATAACGGTTAATTTGCCGTAAGTCGTCGAGAACGAAACCACTTTCACCTTGTCACGTGTCTGGACAAACATGACGTCACAGACAGGTGTGCGCGCGGGGCCGGATCAAGAGGCAGAACAGCCGAACATAAGATTTCTCGCATTCCGCCGCATGACTTCCTATAGGAACCTACCTACACTCAAGCGTTTGCAGCAACATGAAGCGATTGTAGCGTGATCTTAGACTTGTTTGCTGAATTTTGATGCGGTGAACGTGCCCGTTCCTAGATCCGCGGGATTAGCGACTTTGTAGAAAGCGGTGAGCTTGAGAGAGCATGCAGGCTGAGACGTGGTGTTAGTGTTAAAGTCCGCGTTCATTACAGAATTCTCCGAAATTTGCAAGGGCGGCAAGAGTCCGGGGATTCTATATATTTATTGCTCTTTCACTTAAGAATTATGCAGCTAACCGAGAGAGCTATAGAAATATGAAATTTTTCTCAAATAGGGTTATCAACAAGAGCGAAAACGATTCTGCTCATTTCCCCCAATATCCATACAATCACCAGGATTGTTTGGATGCTAGTAGTGCCTCCATAATATTTGTGAATCAAAACTTTGAATACCAAATATAGCTATGTCATGTTTAATCTAGTTTTATCAGAAATGCCCTTTTACGTGTAATTTTATCTCCATTTTTATTGGTTATCTTTCTCTTTCTTCTTTGCATTTTTGTTATTCCATGCAATGTAAAAGATCGCACTGTTTGATATATCATATATCATATATATATATATATATATATATATATATATATATATATATATATATATAGGTGATTCGAGCCACCAAAAGAGAATGATAGATTATCGGCGAGCTTAAATGACGGTCCTATAAACAGAAACGGATTGATTTCTAGGTCCCTAGTGTGAAGTCATGCCAAATAACTTGCTGACATTAACATTTTCAATCACCTTCTGAAGTATCTTTGCAAGAAATCAAACTTCTGTCGATTTATTGCCTTGATTTCCAGATTGCGCTCCAGGCTGTTTTTCTACCAGATAATCGGTATGATAATGGCATTTTTCATTCACGGAGGTTGTCACGGCTCTACCAGAGGGCCCTTGCTAGTAATAAAAGATAATGTGCCGTCATGATAGGCCTATATACCCTGACATTTTCAACCAAATGTGACCGCTATTATAGAACATACCGACATACACACATGGACAAAACGCACACACAGACACAGCACACACACACACACACACACGCACACATTTGCATAAGATTTTTAGGGACAGACTGAGTGACGTAAATGTAGTCTAAATGATTTAACAACGCAAATGGGCACCGCAGATCAGTTACCAACAGGAAAGCGTGACGATATAGCAGACAGAATCCAATCCACTTAGTGCCACATTCATCAGACAGATTACTATGTAGGAAAATATCGACAGAGCACGCAAAATTACAACTCTGTACATGGAGTGATCTGATTAGTCTATCTTCTTTCTTTCTTTTTTCAACAGAGATATTATGCATTGAATATGCCCTTCGCAAGGAAAGCGGGACAATACAGCGTATAGAATCGATCCTTTTGTGGACAACATGTAAGATGTAAAAGCGCAATATCCAAGCGCTGTATTATGATGCAATGTTTGCAGCGCAGCAGAGAGAATACTAGTAACTCTGCACAGTGTAATGAATCGAAATCATGAGTGCCTTTAGTGGTTGTTTTTTCTTCCATATCTTTTTTTTTCCAGCGGAACAATAGCGAGCTTTAGATATGAGGCGCGAACGCTATTAATAAGACGCGGTTTATTAACACACACACACAAAAAAAAATGGTGTTCTGCACTTGTGCAATACAGCAGTTTCCAAAAGCGGAAGGCTTAGTGCATCGTCTTAGCGTTCGCGTTAGACAAGTTAGATGTAAAAGGGCTGGCTGGTAATGGTGGCGATGAGGACTGAGCTTTTAACTTTGGGCGCGATACAGTGGAAACTCAATATAAAGAGATTTCATATAACAAAATATCTGATATAACAATCTAATTTCTCTGGTCCCAATGAATTCATTTCCTTTGTTTTGTATTGTTCAATAGGCGCGGTCAGACTCTGTCGAGGGCCATTGGTACGCGCGCAAGAAAGAGTGTGCCGTCCGACGGCTAGTGATTGTGACGTAACAATGCACATCTGTACATGACAATGGCCTCGCGCTTCGGGGAGGCACGCCCGCAAACAGATCGAGAAGTTTCGTGGGAAGTTTACGGTCACACTGGCAAACCTTCGAGATCTGAATAAACTTCGCGATCTTTTGCCAGTCTGACCGCGCCTATTGGCTGCTAGTGTAACATAATACCTGATATAAAGAACTAATTGTCTTGGTCCCAAGGAACTCGTTATACTGGGATTCCACTGATACTAAGAAGTCACTCATGAAAATAAGTGAATTCTATGAGGAACTCTAAGTTTTGATATAAATCTGTTTTGAAATGACTGAGATATTCATAAACAAAATAAAACAAAGGGGTCCTAATAAAAAGGTGGGTCCCAGCTTTTATCAGGATCCCTTCGTTTTGGGTATCTCATGTAGGCCTATATTTAAACAAACTTTCATCAAATGAACATTGAATTCCTTTTGAAATTACACGCTCTTTCATATTTCACAAGAGGTTTCTAATTATATCACAAAAAAAAAAAATTAGAAATCTGAAGTCGGGTCTCAGCCAAATGCTGATATACATGTGTAACGCCTGAGTAAAAAAAAACCCGGACAATATAATGGCGAATGGAATTACCAATTTGCCTCGCTGCTATTACGTATACAACTCTGCCTCCATGCAGGCTCCACGTTGTGATGCTAAAAACCAAAATTATTTCTTTTACGATATAGGTATGCTGGTAATACGCGAGGAAATCCATCTCGATTTCTTTTAAAGAGGAGTATATTTAAAGGCGTATATAAATTTTTATATGTTTATTTGCCTTATTTCACTCCTATTTGTTGTTGTTTTGTTTTTGTTTTTAACTGAAGGCGGCAAGACTGCTCAGTTAATAACGTGTTTGGCTTGCAATTAGTGTTGGTTCTGGTGTGATGGGAGACCATACTCTTCTCTCTATGTAAGAGGCGAACTACTTTGTCCTTCGTGGATATGATTTACATTGGATGGAGGTGAGAGAGTTACAGGTCAATCCAGGGTGCAAACCCAGTAAAATCGTCCACTCCACACACCCCACACCACTGCCACAGGACGCTGTAAGCGATGCGATGCCGATCCCTTCTGGGTCGCTCCAGTGACTGGCAATCTTCGGGAACGGTATAAAGTCTACAGGTGGTATCCTACGAGAAGATGACAGAGACAGTTTTGTCTGTGTCTCATGCAGGACCAGTATTAAGTACCAATTTACCCCAGCCTCAGTGTAATACTTTCAGAAACGGCACAGAAAAACCATATAAAATTGCACATTGATACTGTCCCTGGTACAGAGTGGATTCCCCTCAATCCCGTCACTGCTAACATGTTTACGCTGTACACCTCCGCAGCCTTCAAACTGAAACTAGTTGCCAAGGTTCGGGAAAGTGTTGCAAAAAGTCTGACCAAGGGCAGTTATGATTAGATGCATACAGCGAAAAAGAGCACTAATATCCGCTACCTCACACTCCCTGCATCATCATGCAGACAAGGTTGTATGTACAATAGCATGATTACACCTGTTTTTGTCCTATTTTCTGCACAGATGTTACTCTGCTAAAAC
This sequence comes from Diadema antillarum, assembly GCF_040938485.1. Lineage (NCBI taxonomy): Eukaryota > Metazoa > Echinodermata > Echinoidea > Diadematoida > Diadematidae > Diadema > Diadema antillarum. Next base: position 284,247 of record NW_027272575.1, on the reverse strand, counting down.
AAAACAAAACAAAACAAAAAGTGCGACAAAACAAAAAGCAAAACAAAACAAAAAACAACACAAAACAAAATAAAACAAAAACAACCTCTTCAACACAACAAAATTCAATTCATCACACTGCAGGGTTTTAATCTGTCTGATTGCTTTAGAATTACTGCCAGGATCGGTCATTTATTTATGGAGGAATGTGATCAAAAGACAGGCTTGAATCTCATCTTTTATTACTCAAGGACGGATATCATAAAGTGACGCTATCTGTTTTCCATTTTTATTTTTCCCTCAAAGAGAGAGAGAGAATGTGATATACAACGTATATTTCTTTTCTGTTCAAGGACAGCGAGTAGATGATTTTCGTTTTCTATTCAAAGGCAGGAAGCATGATTTTTTTTTCTTTTCAAGGGCAGTAATATGTGATTTTTATTTTCCATTCAAAGGCAGAAAGAATATGATTTTGTTTTTCTTGTATTCAAGGGCAAAAAATATGTGAAGTTTTCTTTTATTCAAGAGCAGGATTGTGTGATTTTTTTTTTTCCAACGCAAGGGCAGATAGCATGCGACATCTCAATTTTTTTCTATCTATTCAAGAAGAGAAGTTTGATATGATATTCTGATATTCAAAGACAAGAAAGTATGGGGTAAATTTTGTTCCCCTTTCTATTCAAGACCTGAAAGCGTGACACGATATAAACTCTACACACAGTAGAAGAAACGGATGACTCTATTTAAAACAAAGCATCTTGAAGAAGACTATTATTTTATTCACACTTTGAACACATTTCTATGTACAAATATGCTAATTTACAAAGGTATGCACAACTCTGTGCTCAGCTATTTGACATCCTGCAAACAAATACATGCATATGTGTATATTTTCCCCTCCTCTGAAGAAATAATAACTTTGACCCAAAACCAATGGAATTTGGGTCTCCAGCCTGACCTAATCTTTGGAGAATTGCCATGTCATAATATGGCAATAAATAGATAAATATCCTTCATTCAATCTTTCAATTCATTAATAAATGAAATGAAATGAAATGTGTTGGAGTTTATGATCGATTCAACCTATGCATTTCAAGCCCGACTTATGTCATGATTAAAGAAAAGGATATCTTATATAATGGGATACAGGTAACTCTCATTATAACAAACTCCTCGGGACCAGCAGATTTCTTTCGTTATATCGAAATTTTGATATAACTGAACAGTGAACCATATAAAGATATATAGACGATGATTTGCGGGCCTAAATTTAAACTTTGCTGCGACAAGAATCTTGTTATAACCAAGTTTGTTCTAACAAGAATGCACTGTACGATGATGATGCTACTACTAGTGTACACCCTTTATGCGCCCAGGCATAAACTTGACGTGTTTTTTCATCAGCATTCAGTAATTAATTTTTATAGTAAATTTTTATGGTAAGCAAATAATCAACGTTGGGGAAGGTGATGGGACAAACTATCACTTCCAAGGCGATCTGGATGTAGCTATCTTTCTGAAGCGCAGCTGAGGAAAGATAGCGTACACATTCAGATCGCCGAGGAAGTGATAGTTTGTCTCATTGCCTGAAACTAAAAGTTGATTATTTGCTTTATATTCCACATCAAGGGTCCTAGAAACTCCCATTTTATCCCACATCTGAAACCGTTTTAGCTGTCTTTAGGTATCCTTAGGGCTTAGGCTACGTGTGCGCATAGATGACAAAACAATGAATTTGCTACGCGCACCGCTTGGCACTGAAGTGAAAGTGCGTTGCACTGTGTACTATCAAGTGACCTAGTTCTTCTCAGGTGATGTGATGGGCAAAACTACGCTTTATCACGTGATCCAGCTTTAGCAATCTTCTTTTGTGATGTCATAATAACAAGCACATATGCACGCACCCTGGCATTATTACAGACTGCGCGATGCGCAGAGAAGACAACGAAGGCAACGTTATTTAGCAACACCTATGTACTTTACTCTTGATGACAGCTCAACTTCGGTAATCTTCATATCAATGCTAACAGTGATCGGCAGTATCATCAACAGCGCCCTCTACACTACCGGGACCATGCACCTTTAACCTAGTTTAAATAGCAACTTGAAGCCCACCCAGGTGTAGCAATGTGTCATGGTTCAACTGGAGGCCATGGTGACATAACAGGGATTAGGGGATTAGATAATCTCTATTCATCAGCACTGAAAGAAAGAATACAAGCGCTAACAAGTAAAGGCAAGGGCACTATCTGCAGTACACAGATCCCCTATGTAATTAGCCTTTTGGCAAGGCCTCGTGGCTGAAAAAGAGACTAACAGAGAGAGAACGGGTGAATGCGAGACCGAGCGCGCATCTAATGAATACGCATAAGTATGCATGTCGGCGGCTCGCTCATCCCATGGAGCTACATAGCTCCATGCTCATCTGTAGCTGCCTGCATTACCAGCGCAGCTTTGACACATCCTCATTAGCATATCCACTGTGATCTGACTCATGAATATATGAATAATTCATATTCTCCTTCGTCAGGAGGCAGTAGGGAAAAAAACCCAAGTTTCAAAAGGCCTCGTGGCTGCGCCACTTGGTCTCGCGTTCACCCATTTCTCGCAGTGCTCGGTGTGGTGAGTTAGTCTCAATCTTTAGCCACGAGGCCTTGTCAAAAGGCTACTATGTAATGTACACATTGTGTCAATGTAGCGATAATATCTGTCTATCATCACCCCTGGTGTCAAACTGACCTTTAACCTACTGAGGACGAACTGATTATGCTGTAACACGCATTTTCCATAGACACCTGCCCGAGTATACCGTAAAACATGACAATTTAGCGGCATGACATTTCGCAAATTGGAGCCGATGATCTTTTTGACGGCATGAAATTTTCACGAAGTGCCTGGGCCATTCAATGCATATGGTGTAGACGAGAGCCTTTGCGTGCATTTTAATTTCGCGAATCTTGGCTCTCGCAAAATTTGCGAAATTAAAATGCATGCAAACATTCTTTTTACGGTACTCAGGACAAGGCTTCAGTCCATGTTTATTTCAATATTTTCCTTTTGAAGTAAACAACTTGTGATAATGTAGAAATTGTAAAGTATTATTATGATGAGTAAGAAAGTACTAGTACTCACAGACTGAGAGTTTCACTGGAATAACAAATGCTGGTAGATTAATGCAAAAACACAACTTTTCAAACAATATCACAACTAAAATGTGTGCACACTTCCCCCAAGTGTGCAGTTTACTCTGAAACACCTCTATTTATACAAATTTCTGGTGAATCCTTCACCATGGTAATACATAAAAATCTGAAAGTACTGATTCTAAGTTGTCAGCAAGGGACTACTGCAGTATCCCTGACAGGGGCAGAGATTGATTCATGTGCTGCAAGAAATATTGGTCAAGATCTTTGCTTGAATCTACTGCATGATTTACATGCACATCACCCTCAATTTGCTCAAAGTCAGATAACAAGCAAAATGGCATTAAAACTTTCAAGCAATAGGGAGTTAACGCCTTTCTGCTTCTGGAGTGAGGACAGTGATGGTTGTTGCAAACAAGCTCCTTTTGGCTGTTAAACAGGAAATGAATATGTACATTCTTTGTCAACCTCCAAAAGAATTTGGTTCGTCATAACCATGCAATCAACACCTGTATTCTCGCATTCAGTCAGTTTTGATGGTGAAGGATTTAGTTTGTGAGTCACTTTAATAGTACAATACTGTAAAACTAGATATTTTTTTGCACAAGTAACTTTTTGTGCTTGGCAGGATAAGAAGAAGTTTTTGGTAGTGCGAAAATTTCCATTTTCACAGTAATGAGAAGGCTGTCGGAATCTGTAGGATCTGGGAGGCATTTCATCAAGTGTTTTGCTAGTGATTTTCACTAACAAATTTGCTCTCAGCCAATCAGATGTACGGATTTCAGCACCTTAATACAGCTGTGTCGGTGACTGACAAGTTTCATGAAATATTGATCTGATTGACTGATTGTCTCATAAGAATATCATCATTAAAAAAGTGGCCACATTAATATACTTTAATATTGCTTCCCTGTCAAATGAGAGTAAAATGGTAACACAAGCCACAAATATTCTTCCAGAGAATTTGGGTGTGGCCATGCATTGGTAAATTTCTTCACATAAAGTTTTTCACTGGATACATGACCCTGGATACTGGAAAAGGGGTTCACAATCCACCGTCTCGTTTTTATACATGCCACATTTTATATATATATATAACATGCACAGGCTTTCAGGCAGATTGGTGAGAATTAAATGCACAAGTTAACTTTGGAATGTTCTAAGTCCGAAGGTGTGACGCTGTCAGCTTATAGGTAGACAAGTTCTCCAATCGTCATAGCAACCGGAATCAAAGATGCACCTGGATCCCATGGGAGCAGACAGCTGTCTTGGTAGCTATAGTGATTTACGACTGGAGATGGGATGGGCCTCAACATGTCCTAGCGGGTTGAGAAACGTACAAAAGTATGTCCCATTGGTCATATAAAATGTTTGATGTTAAAGTTGGGCCCACAGGTTTCACACCTCAGTAGTCATAGTCGTTGCCGTTGGAGACGGGCTTGTTCATGTCGCGCTGCATGTTGGTCTTGTCCTTGAGCTTGGCCTGCAGCAGGGACTGCTCCACCACCCCTATCCTCACGTCCATCTGGATGACCTCGTTCTTTAGTCGCTGCAATGACTGCTTGATCTTCACCAGGGGAGCTGAGAGGATGACCACGCCCGGCCCGGCCCCGGGAGACAGTTTGAGAAAAGAGGGATAGAGAGGGGAGAGGGAGGGAGAGAGGGATGGAAACAATGCAAGAGAAAGAGTGTTAAAAAAACCTCACCAACATCTCAAGAAGTGTCAGTCTCCTTGTTGACTACTACTTTTCAAACTAGTAGGGAGATGTGTAGTAGTAATAGACCTAGTACTACTACTACTACTACTACTACAATTACTACTACTACTACTACTGCTACTACTACCACTTCTTCTTCTTCTAATATTAACATTGACAAAATGACAATAAAAATTATAAATTCTCATCATTGTCATCCCTGCAACATAATCCCTCCCCCCCCAAAAAAAAAAGAATTACTGCCATATAAAGACCAAAATTTCATGAGGCTGAAAAACATTCCATGGTAGCAATACCACATTCCTCGACAAAATTTTGCCAAGCCCCTGCCCCTCCTCCATCCCCCTTCTAAAAAAACAAAACAAAACAAAACAAAACAAAACAAAACAAAACAAAACAAAACAAAACAAAACAAAACAAAACAAAACAAAACAAAACAAAACAAAACAAAACAAATTATTTACAAAATTCCAGCAGGGTGACAACAAATGAGACCACCTGCGGTCTCCATGACAACATGACTCACATCCATCCGTCATGCTGGACCCCCTCTCCTCCATCTCCTGCTTGATACGCTCCAGCTCCTCGCTGATCTCTGCCAGCTGCCTGGTCCGATCCGTCACCCCTCCACTGGCCTGACGGTACTGCTCCTTCACCTGCACCACGCCCGGAGACGGGGACACGGGGCAACGAAGAGGATGAAGAGAACTTTTAAATGGATTTCATCCAGCTTTTTACTAACAATTTAAATGTTGAGGTGTGAATTTTTTTCAATTTTTCTCTGCCTTGGACAACTTAACATAACTATGTCAGAATTTTGGAGCTGGGTATTTGTTCCAAGTTCATCGTGTCACTGCCAGCAAGCAGGGACAGCCTGGTGGTAGTGTTGCTGCCCGGAAAGCAGTAGATTACAGGTTTGAGTCCCGTGGTTCCTTTTGCCGACATGTTTGTTAAATTACAGATCAGCAGTTGCGATCTTACAAATTTCATTTGAAGAGGGAGACAAATTGAAGAAGATTTACACCTCAACCTTCACCCCTCTGCTTAAGATTGTCTCGCAACTTAGATGTTCTTCACAGCAGATGGGCTCACATCATGAGAACATCTAGTTTTGTAAAGAGTTTCAGAATGTATGCTTCTTTTTGTTGATGAAGACTTGCTACATTTGAGACCAGGCCCCCGTTTCATAAAACTTGTTATCAATAACAAGTTACGATAGTTGTTAAAAGCTACAGAAATTCTTGCATCTGATTGGATGGGAGCAAATTTGTCATAGAAATGTGGCAGTTGTTGCTGATAACAAGTTTTATTAAACGGGACCCAGGTAGCATGGGGATACCGTGGAGTGGGAAGGCTTGCCCAATTCGGATATATTTGGGAATCCCCGTTTGGTTTATCACTGATCTCCATGTATTGGTACACACAAAACCAAAAAGTCTCGATTGGAGGGGAATGTTACTGATGAGCATATGATTTGATGCAAATATTCACTGATGGGTAATTCTATTCCAGTAAGGTTAAAGGCATTATTTGTCATTTACAGATGACACAAAAACCAAGCTTTAGTGCTTCAAAATAGTTCTAAAATGCAAGTTCAGGATAGAAACAAACAATGTAAAAATGTTCATTAGAGCACCGGGCTAGCAATCCGGAGGTCTCGGGTTCGAATCCCGATGGAATCCCATTTTCTTTGCTCAATTTTCCACTAATAAATAATATTTATTCCTGGTCAGTTTTTCTGTTTGCGTCTGCAGTATAATCACTGTTAAAGTACTGTTAAAAATACAAAATGTGAACAAGTTATGATAAAATTGTTTCTAGAGTAAACAGTCCACAGTTATGTTTTATTGAGAAAAAAATAGTGATATCTCCTTATATTTTAGGCTTTATTTCAAAATTTTTATATGGTAGGATGCTTTGTGATACAACTGACCTACACATATGCATCAACGTGATAATTTGAACATCTTTTGAATCACTGCTCCCAATGGTAAACAGTACCTTTTAGCTATTAGTGCCTGTTTTTTTTTTAGTATACCGGGGCCCTGTTTTATGAAAAGTAAATTGATTATAAAGTTGATTTCAATTGTAAGTCTATGGGAGACTGTGTAGTAAGGAAATTTAAAGTCGATTTTATCTTTTGATAAAACTGGGCCCAGGTGGGCGGTGAATAAGGATCGATTCCATCAGGCCAACCTTCTTTCCCCATGCTACCAAGTCTTCAAAGGAAGGGACAAGATACATAGACTACACATTGGATGCCATCACACTCTTGAGTTTATAACAGATGACTGTGTGATCTAAATTCTAACAAAGACTGGAGACATCTATGCAATGGCCGACACATGTTTAGCAGTGCACATTCAGTTCTGTTGTGCATTTCATATCGACCAGCAGTACAGTTGTATGTGTTCAACAAATCCCTGTATTACTAGTACATAATAGTATACTTGTAATGTTCTAGTGGTCAGCAATTCTTGGTATCGCCAATACCTTGGCACTGTGCGCAGAGCAGCGTTTAAAATGCATTATGGGATAGCTCAAGGGGACAAACTTGCCCCAGTTTTGGCTGCACATGCACTTAAGTCACGTTCCATCTTTATCCAGGTGTATTTTTTGCTGAAGATTTCTTCACTTTCCATTATGTGACCATCACATTGAAGCCTTATACTGTATGGAACCATGACTCTAGTGACTGCAAATCATGAAAATTTAGACATTATAAACTTCTTTTTAGTTGTATTCTACACAAAGAAAAAAGCAGGAATGAAAGAAAAGCAGACAAAAAACATATTAAACTGCAAGGGAACTAAAACACGCACAAGACAACTGGAAGTGACAATCCATGGCACCGAAGAATCCCAAAGTGCGTCTGTGACAAGGCTCTTCTGCATGCACAGAAGTTTTCTGCGCATTGGCAATACCGAGAATTCACAAGCCTTCCATGCTGCATTAACAGGCCGTTGGCTCAAATTCAGAAGAGTTCCACATTGGGAACATTTTTGGTTTTACAGTATTTCATTTCAACCTCACACTCAGGAGGGGGGCACCGTCTCACCTCTGCCAGGCCGTCCTGGGTGCTCCGGAATTCCTGTAGGAGGTGCTCAAGCTGGTTGTTGATGTACTTCTCCCTGCTGCCGATCTTCTCTAGCGTCCTGGTGATTTCCTTGTGGAGCTTGTCCAGGTGACCCTGGAAGGTGGGTGGGTGAAAAGTGGTGGTGGTGGTTGTGGTGTGTGGGGGGAGGGAGGGGACGGAGCAGGTAAAAGAGGGATGTGAATAGATGGATTGGTTATCCAAAAAACAACAAAATTATAAAACAGTTTTCCCGCTCCATAGCATTAAGGATGCTGGTCTACACTTTTTAATCACTAAACAAAGTCCTTTTGCTGAATTATACCGTTAATAAACTTATGCAGGAAAAAAAAAATAGTTGCTAAAACTGCACATCCAGTAATAGCAAGCTAGTGGAGAAAAGTGAGAGTCAAAGAAGGCCTGAGCTTTTGATCCCAGCAGAATCTTTGTCAGAAGCAAAATGACAGACATAAAACGTGAAGTGTGTGTTCACTTTTGGTGTGTGTTCACTTTTTATATCTGCTGTTTCTAATAAATTTATAGCAGCTTCTACAAATGTCTGCATGACTCCATGACCTACTCTTACAGACCGGAAAGTCACGGAACAGTTGGAAAGCATTGCTTTTGACCCTTAATTATTTTGATCCTTTCTGTATTTCCTTTTTGCTCTCAACTCAAAACCATTACCAGGGTACACCTATTCATGCTGCACAATGTGTAAGTGGTTCAAGGCCATACAGCATTGGTCTCGGCATATCAATACGATTAACAAGCAAGATAAAAACAATTCCATTAGCAAATTTTGCCAAGCTAAAATGAAGAAAAGAAAACCACTCAAGATATTTCACGTCCAAGTCAGCTGACAGCTTGCCCACTTCGCCCAGTTTGCTCAAATGTGCAACCAGGCTTGATAAATGGCGATATGCCACATTAAAACAAAAGCATCAATGCTATGGCTTTGTCACAGATTTAGATCACACCAAAGCTTGCAATCTTGTCTACGACTCTGCTGTACTGAATTTCTAGTATAAACGCTTCTATCAGAAGTTATATCACTTTGAAAAACAGAATGTTTTCCAAAAGTGCTCAAACACTGCAGTCGCAGAATAACGGCAATGCGGCACATGGGGCATTTCCATCCCGGCACACAAAGAGCTAACATAATATTGCATGTGTATGCACAGTAACATACCTTGGTTTCTGAGAGGGCGGTCTCAATGCCGTCCTTGTGTGTGTGCATCTGGTCCACGTGGGTGCGCCAGTCCTTGTTGTCGGTGCGGATGTGAACCTTGAGCGATGGTGTGACCCGCTCCACTTCCAGTTTCCACTCGCTGGCGTCCACCGTAGCCTCCATGATCTCCTCTGGCCGTGAGCTCTCGGCCGCCTCCTGGACACAAACGGCAAACACACATAAAAAAAGGTTATTGTTTGTTATTCAGAAAGCTCTTTAATCCAAAAATTTTTGAAATAAGGTTCGTTATTCTCAAAGTTTGCTATCCCCAAAAGTGTGCTATTCCGAAGGTTCATTAAAATCCAAAAGTGAAATAAGGTTCATTACTTCAAAAGTTTGTCAATCTAAAAATGAAATAAGATTCTTTATTCCAAAAGTTTGTTACTCTCAAGGTTTATTATTCAGAAAATGAAATAAGGTTCACTCAAACAAACCATCTTTAGAATTTCAGACTAACGAACCTCTGGAATAACAAACATCACCAGGAATAAAAGAAAGAGATGTTTGTAGTACCACCGGGTGTATATAATCCTGTTTTGCGAAAGAAGACCCTAGAAAGAGGAGAGTGGAGGAGGGAAGCGACATGGGGGAAGTGTAAGGATGGCAAGTAGAGAGTCAAAGGGCAGCAGTGAGCTGGAAGTTGAGGTGGCACTGATGGAGATGGGAGACTATAAACAATAATCATTAAACAGTAAGAATACCTAATTCCTATGAAGAACGTACTTGCTCAGACACTTTAAAAATCTTGTGGTAGCATTATATGACCATTTTCTCCTGTGTTTAAACATTTCACACTTTTGTCAATAAAAGCACATATATTTTTAGTTTCCCTTCCAAAAACGCTGTGACTTGCCAAAACAGTATTTGCAATAAACAGGTGAATTGTTTGCACCTATGGGAGAGTTTGCATGTGGGTGTTTCATTTAAAGTAGATGCTCAGGTCAGGTTTCTGAAGTGCCTTTCTCAAACTTTCACAAGACTTAGTGGCTGCCATGATAAGTATGGAACACTCTAATCATAGGATCTTTGCTGGTTAGCCATAAAGAGATAAAATTTGGGGAAAAAATGGTTTCAATATTGCATTACCTATTCAAAGCAGATGTCCACCTCTCCAACCTTAAATGGTTTGAAGTTTGGAAAGTTTGAAAGAAAAACACTGTTTATCAGATCTTACATTTAATTTATGGAGCGTAACTCGTTGAATCGAGCGTAAGTTCTACATTGAGCGTAAACGCTGTTCCATAAAGACACAAGTGATTTCAAGAAAAATCAGGTTTAACTTTCAGTAGATTGAGTGTTACTTGTGATCAAATGCAAAGTTGTGTATGAAACTCAAGTTGCGATCTATAGCAACTTACGCTCAATCTTAATGAAACAGGCCTCAGGACCCTCTTACCTTATTTGACTGTAAATTCCTCAGTCCTTCTAGATCCAGGAAACTCTCTTCCTCCTCCTCAATATCTTCCTCCTACATTAAAAAAACCAATCAAACACACAAAAAACCAAAAACAAAATGATAAACATCTATGTAATACACAGTAAATTTGCTAGCATCGTTCATGCTGCAAGAGAATCTCTCACTTAGATCTCTCTCTCTCTTTCTTCTCTCTCGAGACAACGGTGATAAAAAGAAGGAAAGAAGAAAAAAAAAGAACTTTTTTTTTTCCCAGTCACGTATGACCGAAAGCTCACAAACATTAATAATAAAAAAAAGCATTGGCAAGAGCATTATTATGTTTGCCTCATGATGGTTGTTGATAAATCATTTTATATAATTTTCTGTAAAAGAGTGAATATGTACGCCAGAAATATTGTTATCAATTCATTGTACATCTGTTTTGATTTGGATTGGACTCCTATTTGGGATTGGCCTCCCAATCTCCACAAGCCTGACTAGTCTCTGTTCAAGACTTACAGCAATTCCATCCTCCACTTTGTCCAGGGTGAGCTCTACATCATCATCCATGGTGGACTCCTCCTCCGTCTCTTCCTCTGGATACATGGGTCTGGAAAGAGGCAAGACTAAACTTAGGCACTGACTGACTACAACACTCTATTCTTATTGGTTCATAACTGCAGGTCCTGACTCTTTATATTTCTTTTTTTATTGCATCGTGGTATAGTGAGAAACCTGATATAACAAGGTACATTGCTACGGTTGTTACTATATTGGTCCTCATTAAATTGAGATTCCCTTGTCAAAGCATTACCGGTATCAACAGTGAATTTCCAGTCTGTTTCTACGAGTTCAGATGCAGTGTGATGGGTAGAAGCCCAATGTTTATTTCATCAGTATTCAATTAATCCCTCTACACTTGGCCAAACGATGAATTAGCAAGTCTATTCAGGTGTAGCAACATGCTGCAGTTCAACAAAAAGACCAGAGCGTTACAATGGGACTTGGGGCTTAGATAATTTCTCTCCTCATTGGCATTCAGTTTCAAAACATCTGTGCTGATTGGTGTAACACTCCAGTGGATGTGCCAATCAGTGAACATAACGCGTTAGGGGTTGAACAGTATTCACTTTTTGAATTCTTCTAAATTGGATATCTCATTTTTTTTTTCCAGTTTTAATGTAGGTTCTTTTCAGACAAGAGAGGGCATCTTACTTTCCCCACTTAAAGCTTGACTTCTTCAGAGCCTCATCAGCCAACTTGTCTAGGACATAGATGCAGTACTCCCCATGCCCAGTCTTGAGTTTATTTGGCGGGAAGTCAGTTGCTGCCCCCAAGTGGCGAACCTCGGTCAGGATGTTGGCGATGGTGGCATTGGGGTCATCATACTATGTGGACAAGGGAAAAAACAAGTGCGATGTAATAAAACATTGGCTTTCAGTAGTTTGTCACACAGTTAGATCCACTTTTTTTTCTAAATGACACTGCTGTACCACATTGTGTATGGGCTCCAATCAAACACGATATGCGAATAATGTAACAGTTCAAACTTAAAATCAGTGTTGTACTTGCAGAGAAATATGTTACTGTATACGCCAAATATTTTTCGAGGTTTTTATTTTCGCGAATTTCGTGAGTCAAGTGCTATTTGCGGAATTACAGACACATGAAAATATTGACTCTGAACCCGATGAGCGTGTGACATACGCATGTACATTTCTCCGTTCAGTACAGGACTCCACGATCGCGAATTTAACCACTCGCGAAATCGTCGAGAATTCCCGATTCACGAAATATACGGCGTATACAGTATCTAACCAGTGGAACAATCTTTTCATCTTGACCACTTGAAACTGGGCCCTGCAGCATTGTACTTGTGCTGCTTTTGCTTAGCATCACTATTTGAATGTAATGCTTCTGAAGTACTCAAGGCAAATCTATGGCTAATTTGTGGAAAATTCTAAGAAGACCTAATGATGCAAGCTTCTATTGCAATGTGGTGAAAGATAAAGCCACCTCTTAAAGAATGCATTTATATTGATACAGGTTTTTAGAACAGTAAGACAAAAGAAAATCATGGCCACAGTGTCATTGGGGTTTTGCAACACAATAGATTTTCTGCTAGAAGAAACAAGACTGATGAAATTTTAGTTACTTTCTGACATATTTCTGGTTTGAAAGAGAGCCCTCATTGTTTGCAGGGTGGGTGTCTTCATGAACAAATATCTCCCAGAGTGAGGTCAGTCACCCTTTTTCCACATCAAAATTGAGAAAGTCAATTGCATATTGGAGTAAAGTGGAAGCTTCATAGAATTCTTAGCTTGACTCTGTGCAAACATTTGACTTTTGACTTTATGATCTATACAGTGCACTCCCATTATAATGAACATGGTTATAATGAAATTCCGGTTACAACAAAATAAAAATCCACGTCGCAAAATTATCCACTCTCTGATTTTTTTTTACTGTTTATTTGTTTGGTTATAATGAAATTTCGATATAACAAAAGAAAAACTGCCGGTCCTGAGGACTTCCTTATAAGTATAACGGGAGTCCACTGTATCATGAAAGTAAGAATATGACTGATACATGGTTGAGGTCATACAAGTAAAAATTGTAGTGCATCAACAGTTCGATCAAATTTTTGACTGTGGTCTGTTACTTCATTTAAGTGACACAAAGGAGAAATATCATTTAAAGGGTGTGTACAGTTCTGGTTGAGGTGAGGATTTAGCTTTTAACATTTTGTGAGATATTCAGAAACTACTCTATGAGATGTCAAAGAGCATGCAATTCTAAGGGGTATCAAAAGTTTATTTGATGAAAATCGGTTTTGAAATGACTGAGATATCCAAAAACGAGGTGAAACAAAGAGATCCTAATAAAAGGCGTGGCCTGTCGCCTTTCATTATTATCACTTTTTTGGATATCTCAGCCATTTGAAAACCGATTTTCATCAAATAATCATTTAATTCTTCTTAAAATTACATGCTCTTTCATATTTCATCAGAGATTTCTCATTATATCACTTAGGAATGTTCAAAACATGAATCCCCACCTCAACCAGTACTGTATCAGTCCCTTTAAAAATTGAGCTAAAGCATTATATCCAAAGTCTGTTTTGGTCAAGCCAACTGTGGCAGAACTGACTGAGTTTGTTAACCCCTTGAGGACAGGTTGATATTGCTACAACATGCATTTCACATAGACACCTGCCTGAGTGTTCTCAGGACAGTCTTCAATGAGTTAAGAATGAGGGGAAAGATTACTTCTTGTGGTCGGTCAAACTGCCTCCCACTTTGACTTATCAGCCAGGCGGAGAGGGAGGTGAACATGTAGAACTGCTCCCCTGGGTTGGTGGCGATGGCAAAGTAGTGCCTGGAGAGCGGCTTGAAGCCGAGCTCCTTCAGGAACTCCTCCTCGTAATTCAGGAGCTGTGAGAAGAGAATGGCGGTGAGGAAAATTGAGATCAGGAGGCCTGACTGAATCCATGTTTTGTTGATTACAGAGATAGAATGAGAATGAGGGAAAAACACTGGGCACCTCGTGGTTCACCAAAGGTGACAAGTTATACTCAAACAAAATATGTATCAATCAGTAATATCATGTCATACGCAACAAAACTAATCATAATCATGATGTTGATGATGATGATGATGATGATGATAATAATAATAATAATAATAATAATAATAATATCGATAATAATACTAATAACACCATTGTTGTTTGTGCTAAAATGAGCATGACTTATTAATAGCCTGTAGATGGTTCGCATTCCTTGATACAGCCATGTAGTTTACGATGTTTACGTGAACTGCAAATGCTCGCAATACAATATGCATACATTGTTTGTCTCAATATGCTTCGTGTGCAAAATGTCCTGTGACTGTTCAAACCATACGAATTGGTAAATAAGACAGAAAATTCATCTGAAAAACAGTTCCTAAAATCTACACCACTGAGGTGAGATGAACATTTACACAAAACTGACATTTGACCTTCAATCAACACAATTAAAAGAACCTGCATTTTTACTCTTCCCATAGAAACATACATGGTGTACAGGGTATGACCACACAAGGAAAAGGTGACAAAAAAGACACAGGTTAATCACTCACCTTCAGTTTATCCAGAAGGTCCTCCATGACAATGAAGTACTGGTACGTCTGACCGGGGCCTATTTCTGTTCCTTCCTCTCTTCCTTTGTCGTCTCCCATCTTGTCTGATTTATCCTCACTCCAAGGCTCTCCACAAAATCAAAGATTTGTACCTTGTGTCTGTGTGTGTGTGTGTGTTTGTCCGTTGAAAAGTAGTAATCAATGTCGAGCTTTAAGTTAATCACCAATATTCTCACTACAAAAATGTTGTCACATATTATCTTACATGCAAGCAGTTGTTGGGGAAATTGAATCCACAATGTCATGCAGACATGGCTATTGGCATCAAATACAGCTTATTCTTGAGACTATGCCAACAAGACAAATGATCCTTTGGCAGACCCTGGCCCTGGAACAATTCTTGTCATACAGAAAGTCCACTCGTTTGCTTCATGGCACTGCAGCGTGATGTACAAGTTTGCATCAACTGCTCCTGAAAAGTGTAGAGTTCAAGTAAAGAAATGTGGGGTTGCAATTAATATCCTTTCACAACAGAATTTGAGAGAAGAACATTTAAAAATTATTTTTGAAAACATGTGGCGTTGCAAGTTTGGAGGAAAAAAAATGACAAAGTTGTGTGACAACCTGAATGAAGTACTGAAGGTTATACAAACTCCAGGCAATATCTTTATTCTTACTATCCAGTAACCTCATTCCATAAAGTAGTTTAGGCCAACACACACAAACACACGCATGCACACACACACACGCACATACACAATAGGAGTTTCTATATAAAGAAATTTATTAACATATTCTCATTTCAAGATGATTAGACACTAAACAAGTCTATAGTCATCCCCATCAAGGAGGTTATGTTCTTGCCAGTGTTTGCTTGTTCAATGTCTATTTGCAAAATAGCTAAAAAATTGTGAACAGATAGTTCTAGATGCATATTTACAACAAAAAAAAAGTTGATGATGACACCTGAAACAGAAGATTATATTTTGGTAGTGATTTGGACCACTGTATAGATCAAGGAATGTATTTTTTAAAAATTTATTTGAAGGATCAGAGCCAGCAAACAAGGGAGTTCTAGCTGAGCGTACAGGCCATTTGAGGTGTGCTACATGCACTGAATGTGCACTCAAGCAGCATCATGCAGGAAGCCCAAAGCAGGGAGAAAGGCTCCTTTGTTTTGGAAAATAGGGTGATTTTCAGCAGGCTGTGTCTGCTGCTTGGTGGAGGTCTAGGCTCTCCCAGTGCTCTTGATTCAAGTATCAATGAATGAAAGATGATCTTTGACATTGCGGTCATTGGGCCTCATAGTACGCTAAATGTGTATTCTAAAACATACATCACACACAAACACATTAGCCCCCACCCCCTTTTTTTGTTAGGATTTGCTATTGCTGAGCTGAGGACTTGGAGGTCTCTCCGTGGATGCCACTTTGTTGAGGAGTTTATGACTCATGAGTCTGTATTAACAATAACTTTTCAAAATTCTCTGCAGACAGACGTAGGACCTACATGTCAAGGCTCAGTAAAAAGGATGAAAGAGTGACAAGGTTTTCTAGATCTAGATCTACATTTACAGTAACTGCACATCAGTCATAACCATCTGCCCTTTCGAGAATTGGCTGAGATGAGAAAGAATGATGCAAATTTTGACAACAGACAACACGCTGTATCACCATGGCATTGCCATTCATGACAACAAATGTATCTTGTCGATCTTCAACCAAATTTCTCACTGTGGGATGCAATGCCAAATGAAAGCACGAAATGCCAACATCAAGATCAACATTCATTGCATCATCATTCATCATCAATGTCCAATGAACATCATCAATCTTCAATAACAATTTTTAACATTCCCCCTAAGCCCTAACAATAATAAAAGTTAAACCATGGGTGGCGTGGCGTCAAACAGGTTCAAGAGTCAGAGAAAGTCAATTCACTTTTATTGTAAACAAACACAAAGAAAAAATACTAAAAATTAAATAGTGTGAAGATCGACGGTTTACAAAATACAATGCTGTGCTGCTTTAATGTCAAGTGCATGTTTATGTCATTTTACGGTGCTGATAATTCTGCAATAATTCTGAGTGAACAGACTGTAACATAATGTAGGTTAGCACTGGTTAAACTGCTTGTAGTTGTAGAAGTGGCGTCGTGTGCAGTATACAACCAGAACCAGAACCAGAAGTGGTTCTGGATGGCAAGGTTCGTTGTTGACCGAAAGATCGGTCTGTATCTATCTGTCGGGGAATGTTCCGCGGAGACTGCGTCTGGCTTCACGGATCCCCTCCTGTCTACGGTGGTTGGTTGGTGGTGGTGTTTATTGGCGCTTTTCAATCAATCTGATTATCTGCGCCACGTCTTCTCCATGCTATAGTAGGAGTCCATGAAAGAGTCTATGAGCTCAGTTCGGTTGATCCACGTCACACTCACTCTGTTTTAGGTTTCGGCTCACCTGTCAAGTGGCAGTGTGTGAGATCAATTTCCCTCCACCGTTAATAGTGCAGTTTGTGCAGTGCATCTATATACATATACATATAAATATACTCTTTTGTGTGTGTATATTTTTTAACAAAACATACGAGCACACAAGGTGTGCGTATTGCTAGTAAATACTAACAATATCAATAACAATAATCAATCTTTATAAACGCTTTGTATTATTCAAATACACACACAAAGCCCTAAAATTATCTTCTATACTAACCTTCATTATATTTCTAATATTCAATACATTTATTTTCAACATTTTTTGCATCAATTTTCTTTCATTTTTATACCGTTTACATTCCAATAAATAATGTTCTATTGTTTCTGATACTTGACATAAATCACATAATCCATTTTCGTGACAATTAATATCATAAAGATAATAATTCAACCTACATTTCCCCAGACGAATTTGGTGTACTAACACTTCTTCCTTTCTACTCATTCCTTGTAACTGTATTCCCTTAGATATCTGTGACTGTATTCCGAAGAAATCTCTTCCTCTCTCTGATGTTTCCCATTCTGTTTGCCAAATATTTCTATAATACGACACCATATATTTGGTAAGTTCTTGTCTCGTATGAGCAATATCTACATTTATATTTTCTTTAAAAGACCCCCTTTTTGCTAAATTATCAGCTATTTCATTACCTTTCACTCCTCTATGAGAGGGTATCCATTCAAAATGTACATCTATATCCTGTAATTGTAAACATTTCAATTTCTCTAAAATTTCTACAACTAAAACATTAGTAATAGAGAACAAATTTTCTAGCGCCTGTAACGCAGCTAGAGAATCAGTTAAAATAACAACTGAAATACTACGAAAACTCTCTAACCATTCTAATGCCATTATAATTGCAGTTAATTCTGCTCTCATAATACATATTGAAGGTAATCTAAAAACTTTACCTATGTCATACTGATCAACATAAAAAGCAGCACCAGTATTGTTATTGTCTTGCCTTGATCCATCTGTGTATATTTTCAAATACCCTTTCCATCTTATTAATAATCTTTCTTCTACATAATTTGCTACCTCTATCTCAGTATCACTTCTTTTCCTAATGTTATCAAAAATAAAATATGATATTCTCGGAGGTACATAATACCAGTACGGTTCTTTTAATATACAATCATAAATTTGTTCAACTTTTGTATTCAAAGTACATGCCCTCATAACAAGCGGGCCTTGACCGGTTTTCCAATGAAATCGATCGTAATACCAACATGGCTGTAATATTTCAACTGTAGAATGCCGTTTCCTTTCAAAAGACATTAAATAAAATCTATACTTATCAACAAATATACTTCTGCGAAATTTTAAGGGCATCTCTCCACACTCTACTTGTAAAGCTTCAAGAGATGTCTTACGCACTGCACCAGTAACTATTCTCAAAGCCTGATATTGAATACAATCAAGTTTACGTTTTGTGCTACTACTTGCAGCATCATACAATTCACATCCATAATCTAAAATTGATCTTATCAATCCTTTATATACCGTCAGTAATATTTGTCCGTTACTGCCCCATGGTGTACCAGCAACACATCTCATCAAATTCAATCGCTTTACAGCCTTGTCTTTAATAACATCAATATGTTTTTTCCAGTTTAACTTCTGATCAAACCACATTCCTAAAAACTTATATTCCACATATTGTTTAATTTCATATCCTTCAATAAATAATTTAACACTATTTTTCTGTTTATTAGTAAATACCATCACAGCTGATTTATCGGCTGAAACATCTATCTTCCAGTCTCTACACCATGACATAATTTCGTCAATTGCTCTTTGTAATTTCTTCTGCAAATAATATAAATTTCTACTCATACCCCACAACGCTATATCATCAGCATATACTGATAATTTAACACAATTTTCTTTCAATTTTAAATCACTCAGCATAACATTAAACAAAACTGGACTCATAACACTTCCTTGGGGAGTCCCCCTTTTCAGCACATATTCTTCAGAATATACACCATCTAACTTTACTACACATTGTCTATTTCCCAAAAATGCATCACTCCACCTTAACATTCTATCTTTAATTCCAATCGCTTCAATCTTTTGAAGTAAACATTTTCTCCAGATCTTATCGAAAGCCTTAGTTAAATCTAAGAACACAACAACCACATATTCTTTATTCGCCATTCCTTTTTGTACATCAGATTCTAATCTCACCAACTGGTCCATAGTACTCCTATTTTTTCTAAAACCCGCTTGAAACGGATTTAATATATCCTTCCTCTCCAAATACCATACTAATCTGTTTTTCACCATTCTTTCCATGATCTTACACATCACTGAGATTAAAGTAATCGGGCGATATGACGTAGGATTCGTGGGGTCTTTTCCCGGTTTCAACACAGGAATTTGTATACATTGATACCATTCAACTGGAAAAATTGCTTTAATCCATACATCATTATACAATTGTAATAAACATTTATACATAATTTCAGGTAGCGATTGTACCATGATAGCATTAATACCATCTTTTCCTGCCGCTGTATTTTTCATTTCTTTCAACGCATTCTTTAACTCTCTCATTGTGAATTCCTCATTGAAAGGACTATCAACTTGCTCATATGAATTTACTTTGATTACTTCATTCTCAATATGTTTCCTTTTTTCTTCTTCTTTTGAATTACATGTATCATTTGTTTCGATCAACTGAAACGCCTTAGCAATAAGATTTGCTTTTTGTAATATATCTATTACCGGTGCCATCTTATCCATCTCAAATAAATTACTGCTAACATAAGTATTCTCCTTACTTTTCTGTAATCCTTTCACTTTTTTCCAAACTTTACCCACATCCGTCATTCGATTAAACGACTGGCAGTATTTGAGCCAGTATTTATACTTTTCTTCTCTTATAACTTTCTGAGCATACGCTTTCTTTTCTTTATACTTTACCAAATCTTCTGTCTTATAATGCCTTCCTACTCTATTTCTATACCGATTTCTCTCTCTGATCACCTGTTCACATTTCTCTGTCCACCATGGCGCTGGATCCTTTCCTTTTCTTCCACCTATATATACCTTTTTAATATTTTCTTCTGCTACCTCATTAATCAAACTTACAATCAAAGTATATTTTTCTTGAATATTCATATCTTCTATCACTTGTAATATATCCAAATGCAAACATTTATCAGCAATTCTTTTCTTATATAAATTCCAATCAACATTTTTAAATGACCATACCTTTTCGTTAATTCCTGTTCCTTTTACATTAGAATATTTTCGAATCAATGAGCATTTTAAAACCAAATGATCACTACCAAAATTACTTTCCAATACTTTCCAATTTAATTCATGCGCAAACTTTTGCGAAGCAATGGTCAGATCTAAACATGACCAAAGACCCGTATGCGGGTCCAGTCTAGTTGCTGATCCATCATTTAATAAAACCAAATTATACTTTTCTAAAAATTTAACCACCACTTTTCCATTACTGTCCTCTTTTCTTCCACCCCACACTACGCTGTGGGCATTGAAATCACCGAACAATATGAAATCGGTAAAACAATTTTGAATCATATCTTCCAATTTACATACAGTAAACCTCGCATGAGTCGAAGCTCTCGGGACTGGCAAAAATGCGTCGACTTAAGTGAACTTCGACTCTCGCGAGAGTCGATTTTTTTTTCGACTCAGTTATGTACAGTACATGTATTATAGTACATTTACATGCATGTGTGTGTGTGTGTGTGTGTGTGCGTGCGCGCGTGTGTGTGTTTGCATTCAAATTTTTCTGTTCTCGAAGATAATGTTCTTATTTTGTTCTAAATTGAACATGGAATTTGTATCAATACTTAAGTTAAACGTAGTTCTGAGAATGTCTGCGCTAATGTGGCAATGTGCATGTGCTATGTCTATGATGCAACATAGGTAGCCATCTCTGTCAACCTACCCACCCTGAGACAAACACTCTCCCAGGCCCATCCCACCTCCATTGAACAAAACTATACAGCCAGCCGGGCACGCACAAACAAGCTCCGCCCACTTGGCCTGTCACTAAAATATTAAAGCAGCGATTGGTTGACCAAGGAGTTCTGGCTTGACATGGATAAAGTATGGATGTGCTGTGTGTATGGATAAAGTATGGATCGATGTGCTGTGTGTATACATGTATACATGTGTATGTATTCGACATGCGTGCGGAGCACAGAACTAGTAAGAGTTCTGTGGTGCGGAGCGGTACGTTGCTTACCTGCAGCAGGTCAGGGACGGGGTTCTGCGACATGCCGATTTTTTTTGTTCTCCTCGAAATGTATGAGAATGCCCAGACAAATCTTCTTCGGCTCAAGTGATGTAAACTACGTGTATTTTGTACAAAATGGACTGAATGTTTTACTTCGACACAGCCGAAATTCGACTCTCGTACTTCGGCTTATCCAAATATTTCTTAGAGAAAATACATAGGGAAAAATCGGGACTTCTTATTTTGCTTCGAGTTAAGTGATTTTCGACTCACTCGACGTCGACTTATCCGAGGTTTACTGTATATCTAATTTTTTACATGGATTATAATAATTTATAATTGATACTGGTCTATTAAAAGAAAATACATCTATTCGTTGATACTCTTCAGAAGATGGGGTTTGTATCTCTTGAAAAATGATAGATTTATGAATATAAATCACCAAACCGCCTCTACGTCCTGAACCTCTGTTCTTAATAACAGAGTTGTAATCAGGTATATTGAAAACATTATAATCTGTAAACCAACTCTCTTGTATACATATAATATCTGGTAAATTTGTCCGTTCTTTACCTTCTATCAACTTTTTGTAAAATTCTGTTCCATGAGCATTCATGCTCTGGGCATTCCATTGAAGGATATTAAATACATGATATGTGCGACGGGAAGTATCCTGTTCGCTTTGAGTATTTTGACTCATTGAAGACGTTCATGGATGAGTTCGGGTGACACATCTTGTATATCTAAGCATCGTTTGGCTGCTTCAACCACAAGTCTAATTCTGTTCGAATGAGTTGTTTCTTTCTCCAGATTATTGATGATGAAAGTGACAAATGACAAAAAATCAACATTGACATTGAAAGATGACGTGGCTGGTTGTTCTGGTTCCCCTGTTTGCTCTTTTTTTTCCTCAGCAGGTTCTCTTTTTTCCGTTTGGGTTCCTTGATGTACCATAATTATTTTCTGTTTCAGAGGCGGACTTTCAACTGTATTTGATTGTGTGCTTTAGGGGGTCCTATTTTTTTCATTCTCTTGGGGTAAATTCTGTCGCTTTTTTTCACTGGCCTGTTGTGTCGTCTCTACTTGTTGTGAGGGTTGGGTATTCGACACACTCTGTCGATTCATTTCAGTAGACTGCTGCGACTTATATTGTTTTGCAGCTTGTGCGTACGACACCTTGTTCTCAAGTTTGAGCGTCTGTATCTCTTTAGCTTCTTTGTAGTAGATGCAGCCCTGGTAAGCCGCTGAATGGTTTTCTTTACATCTAAAGCACTTTGGGTTGTCCTTTGTTTGACATTCCTCAAAGTGGTGGTTATCACCACATCTCACACATCTTATTTTCCCCCTACACTGGCTTTTTACGTGTCCGAATTGTTGGCATTGGAAACATCGTGTGAGGGGAGCTACGTATTCATGCACTCTGTATGTTTGATACAAAAAGGTGATAGATGCGGGCATTTGTTGCGTGTCAAAAAACAGTAGCACAGAAGGTGTGGGGCCTAGTACTCCTTCGACCCTTTTTTTGAAACGCTTTACTTGCATGACTCCTTGGTCCTTCAACAATTCTTGCAGCTCTTCTTCAGTAATCTGCTCATCAACTCTATGGATGACTCCTTTGCTACCCACCACTTTTGATTGTATTCTTTCAACTTTCACAGATACCCCTGCCAACTCACTCATTTCTAAGGCTTTCTTCATCTGTTTTTCGTCTTTACATACGATTTTCAGTACCCGCTTTTCTTTCACTTTGTACATTTTTTCAACTTCCCCGATTTGTTTATGTAGGTGCTGTACTAGTTTGACGGGGCTGATCTGACAAACATTTTGCTCACCTAATCCCACTATGGTTACCGCCATATTTGATCTTTGATTTTGTCCCGTTTCTGTAGTTGCCATTTTAGAAGTAGATCTATCTGTCTCATTACACACACTTTCTTTTCTAATTCTTTTTTCCTCCTGAGTCTCAACTGTGGATTTAGATCTAGGTCTAACTTTTCTCTTCCTCCTTTCTACTCTCCAGCCATTGTCTTCATCTTCGCTGTCTTCTGTTCCCTTTCCTATTTCAATATGCTTGTTATTGCTTGCTAGGTCTAGGTGATATTGAACTACGCACATCCATAGCGGCCTGATGGTAGGCCTCTTCGCCGCTGGATGAGGTTTCATCTGCAAACATATTCAGATGTACTTTTGATTCATTTTTTTCCCGCCTAAA
The DNA here is from genome assembly GCF_040938485.1 of Diadema antillarum. Lineage (NCBI taxonomy): Eukaryota > Metazoa > Echinodermata > Echinoidea > Diadematoida > Diadematidae > Diadema > Diadema antillarum. The sequence goes on along the minus strand of NW_027272575.1, from coordinate 260,664 downwards.
AAGGTCGCTTACTTTGTTAGTGACGGCTTTTATTAGTAGAATTGTGCAGAAGGAGTTTGCCAACAATAACAAGCTTACCTTGGCCTTCAACTAATGAGGTTAAGTAACCGAATCTTAACTGTATAAGTCCGTCCACCAATAACTCTCTCCACAAGTGCCTCAGCAGAATCAGCAAGAAGAATCCACTTTAAAGTCTTTATATTGCTTCAGCTGGCAGTGGCCTGGGCTCCCAAGTTTGTTGGGTTTGATGGCACAAATCCTCAGGGCTCGGGTCGGCCGGGCATTGAAGGAGGGTTCCGATGGTCCGCAGCCGATTGTAAGTTTCCCGCCAAATCTTTGAACTTGGCGTGTGTCCGTATCAAATCAGAGCAGGAGCAGGCATGACACGTCCGTTCAGAGGTGCGTTAATGGCGTTAATGGCGTTAATGGCGTTAATGGCGTTAATGGCAAAATATAAAAGAGTCCTCCGGACAGACGGATCTTTCTGTCTAGGTTCGTTGTAACCTCAGTCCCATGCATTGCAACTTCTGTACCGGCACGACACAGACAATTTCTGTTGTTACCGCGATCATCGCATAAATCACGCCAGAATTCCCACAAATTCGCCATCACATACCGCAATACTTTTCCATCTTGAGTATACCACATATAACTACAGGTTAATTACGTGATTATTCCTTAACGTACGAAACATCAAATTTTGTTCACTACTTTACCTGAAATTTCGTCACGAAGAACCAACAGTCAAGAGAGCGTCAACGATCGTCAGGGAAATATTTGACCTTTGACATCAATTACATATCTAGACTTGACAGAAGTCGCTTATTTATAACAATGACACAATTGCATTGTTGGCCGATTTCAGCTGTTCTTTCTTGCTGTTTTTTATATATTTTATTTTCATGAAAGAAGAAAACATTCCTTCACCAGAGCAATTATTTTATGTTGACAATGGATCCTACCACCAACGTTAAATCTGAAAACTTGAAGAAACGACTGGTATATTTTGAAGAGTGCTGTTGTTGTGAATGCTACTTAGTATAATAATCTCGTATGTTCACTATCATCAAGACAGTCGTTTCTTTACTAAGATTACGCCAAGCGAAATGTGTATGCATGGTTGTGTCAAAGAAAAAGAGTTTTATCTATCGCAAAACAAGCTAACTCTACTCTTGTTTAGTTGAGATATTTGTGATTAAAGGGATCGTATAGTTTTGGTTGAGACTTAACTTCAGGTTTTTATCATTTGTGTGTGTGTGTGTGTGTGTGTATGTGTGTGTGTGTGTGTGTGTGTGTGTGTGTGATAGCAAGAAACATCTTATGAAATATGAAAGAGCATATCCACGAGGATTTCAATGTTATTTTGATGAAAATTGATTTTGAAATGGCTGAGATATACAAAACAGAGCGATCCTAATAAAGACAGCATGGGACCCACATTTTATTACGATCGTTTTGTTTTATATGTTTGGATGTTTCAGCTATTCCAAACCCGATTTTCATCAAATAAACTTTGAATTCCTCTTAAAATGGTATGCTCTGTACTATTTCATAAGTGTTTTCTTGGTATCTCGCAAAAGAATTTAAAGCCCAGTTTTCATCTCCACCAATACTGTACCATCCCTTTAAAGCTGCTAAAGTGCAAGGAAAATAATATGAAAATAGGGGATATTTTTAATCATAACTTCTAGAATATATTTCTTGTTATGTTACAAGTATGAGGTATCACCGGAAAGGTTTAATTTTGCTCTATCTGACGATGGACATACTTTAGATATTCAATGTTTTTAAAACATGGCGCTCAGATCATTTTGCAACGAAACTCTTCAGTTATGAAATTTGCAAGTTTTGGAAGTTTTAATCAAACATATTTTAACAAAATCTATCACCCGAAACGTAATAGTTCTGTAAACCATTCATTTATGTAATTTGAGAAAACGATGTGAGTTGTACTCTGTGCTGCTTCACGCAATATACTTTTGCCCTTTTGATTATGGTGCAGTTATATCAGTCGTGTTATATGATAATGATATATTTTCTACAAAATTCTGTTCTTTGCACAATACATGTTTTCCAACGGTATTGACCAAGGGTAATTAGGACAAAAATGAATCCATGGTTCGATAAGAATTTAAGGAAACTTTGTCGAAAGAAAAATGTTTACTATCGTAAATTTGTTTAAAAATCCTACATTATATAGAGAGGCTGCATGCTTATAAGAAACAGAGAAATATTGTTAATGATGCAATAAGAAAAGCTAAGCGTGATTTTTATGGTAAGAAATTCTTGGGAGTAAAAAATGACTTGAAAGGTACATGGAATGTTATTAATGGTATTTTGAAATATAAGAGTAAGATTGATTCCACATTATTGGTAAAAGACAACAAGTCTGTTTCAAATTCTGTGGAAGTGTCAGAGTTATTTAATGAATATTTTGTCTCTGTTGGTAAGAATATTGCAAAACGTGTTCCATCCTCAGTGAAAAGTCCATCTGATTTTCTTATTTGTAATTTCCCAAATTCATTTTTCTTCACAGCCATAACCTACTCTGATGTAATTAATGCATCATTAAGTCTGAAAGATGGCAAAAGTCCAGGTCATGATGACATCAGTACCATGGTTTTGAAAAAGTGTATACATATTATTGCTCCAGTATTGGCCCATATTTTTAATATTATATCTTTGCAAACTGGTTGTTTTCCCCGAAAAACTGAAGATAGCTAAAGTTTTGCCTACAAGAAAGGCGATAAGTCTCAGTGTGAAAACTATACAGGCCAATTTCTTTGTAGTCAATTTTTGGAAAGATATTTGAGAAACTTGTGTATGCTAAGTTCATGTCTTTTATTGATAAATACGATATACTTTATAATAAACAATTCGGGTTTCGATCTGGACACTCAACATATATGGCTTTACTTGAATTCATCAACAATCTTAGCACAGCTTTTGAAGCTGGTTATGTAGGTGTTGGGATCTTTTTAGATCTGTCGAAAGCCTTTGACACCCTGGATCATTCTGTTTTGTTACAAAAATCGTATTTTTATGGCATATGTGGAATTTCTTTGGAATGGATTAAGAGTTATTTAGGTAATAGACAACAATTTGTTTGTATTGATGGCAATAGCTACACGTTTCTAAGAATTACCTCAGGCGTTCCCCAGGGATCTATAGGCCCTTTATTATTTTCATCGTACATAAATGATATACAAAATGTTAGTAGTAATTTGAGTTCAGTTATTTTTGCAGATGATACAAATGTATTTATATCTGGTAGTTAAACGCCACCCAAATAACATTTATCATAACAACTGAAATACCCAAACTTGAACAATGGTTTTTATTAAATAAATTGTTGGTTAATATGAAGAAAACAAATTGTATAGTATTTAAACAGAAAAATGAGAGAGTAGCAGATGATAATTATAGCTGATGTTGTTATAAACAATCAAAAGGTATTGCGAGTGTCTTGTACATCATTATCTTGGTGTTATGTTACATGAACATCTTTTATTGGGCGCCTCATATAGATGATGTTTTGCATAAGATATCCTGTGCAACTGGTGTGATTTATAAGATAAGAAATCTGTTATCGTTAAGGATTTTATTGTATATTTATAACGCCACTGTATTGCCACATTTAACATATTGTTCAATGATCTGGGGCCAATGTGCAAAATCTCTTTTAAATCGTGTGTTCACACTTCAGAAAAGGTCATTACGTGCAATAACAAATTTTCACCCTTTAACACCTTCCCAACCTCTGTTTAAAAAGCTCCTGCTTCTTATATTTGATAGGGTGTAAATTACAAACAGCGTCATTTGTGTATAATTATGTATACTCATAAGTTATTACCCTCTGTCTTTGATGATGTGTTCAAATTAATATACGAGAGATATTCATTTATATAACGCTAGACAAACTGCTAAGTAACCTATATTTACCTCTTCTCAGATATAATTATGTTACATCGCAAAGATCTGTTAAATATCAAGGAGTACATGTTTGGAATTCTGGGCCTGATGAAATGAAGTTATGTCCTTCCCTTGCCTCTTTTAAACATAGATATAAAATATATTTGTTGAATAATTATAATTGAAGTTTCTGCAGAAATTTAATCTTAAAACGTTCATATGATGTCTGCAATGTGTATTTTTTAAACATATTTTTCACTCGTATAGTTTGATTGTTTTTACTTTTTTTTAAATCGTCTTTCTTTCCCTCCTTTAAGCGTATTGTGGTAAATGGAAATATGCGGTATGTTATTGTTGCGTCAATGCGTTGAGGCGCGTTGTGTCCATGCCAATGGCGCAGTGTGCGTGTGGTTGGCATGGGCACAACGCAACTTTTATTTTTCATGTGAATATAATGACGCAGATTTGATTGATTCTGGATTCTTCACTTTCACTTGAGAGAGAATGGACATACAAATGTATTCTCTATGAGCTCTGCTATGTTGAATAGTTGATAGGCCTGTATATCTGTTATTCACTCTGTATTCGACATGTAGCTGAGGATAATGCGGATGATACGGAGTTTATACATGTATCAGCAGACTGAGACTGTTTGATTTGTTCAATAAAATCTATGCAACGTCAACTGGAGACTGTCAGCGTCATCATTAACCCGGCTTACAACAAATGGTGTCAGGAGTGGGATGATGACAGCCTGGCGGATTGAGACGTTCTGACGGTTCATCGAGTTGAGGAACCGTGATCACCGAATAACAGCCTCGAGTATGACGGAAGAACGATCCACGTTTCGCTCTGAGGAGACCTGCTGTTTTGACGACACTTTGGTAGCGGACAGGAGTATGCAGGAGTGATCTTGATGGTGTACGTTGATCAGCCCTGGTAGAGCAACGCTACTCTGTGAGGCAACTTCAAGATGATCAGGCTCGTCGGTAGCAGATTGAAGACTGGAGCAAACGGTGCATCGAGAGTTTGCCGTAGATGTCTATCAGCGCGAGTGTACCACAGGAGCAGCAGAGTGTATATCACAGTCGAGCAGCAGGACATCGATCAGGATGTGACAGTTGGAGCTGATGGCATCTCACGCACTGAATAAGACGGTATTTGATAACTTTCGTTTAAACCGATTGGACTTCAGGCAGATTTTGACCTATGATGCCATTTGGGCATTACGTTTCATGTTTGAAAATGACGTATCTTAATTGGTCAGTTTAACTGCGTAATTAGTCATGTGTGAACAGTTTGTTTATAAGGATGTGCAAAGTGATAATTGCTCTTCGTCATCATATCGACAGGCAATAGATTTGTGTGTAAATCTCGCTCTAGGCCATGCTCAGATTGAAAAGTTTAGTGGGTATTGTGAAGATGGTACTGAAACACCTTTTTCTAACTGGATGGAAGGATTCAATTTTATTATTGAACCTTTCCATTTCAGTGATGAGGAGAAGGCTTGGGTTTTGGTGAGCAACCTTACGGGGCCAGCAAGAGAGGAGATTCTTTATTGTCTGTCTGACGCGAAGCGGAGGAGTTTCACAGAGATTGTAAAAGCTCTCCGTCTGTGTTTTAGTCGAGAGAATTCTCACTATTTGCGGTGTTTGTTCTATAAACGTGTTCAACGTGATAATGAAGACTTGGCAGACTTCAGTAGGGCTCTCATGCGTCTTTATGCCAAATTGGTAGATGCTGCAGACGATGAGAAGGAAGCTGCGGCTCTGAGGCAGCTTAGGGATGAAGCTCTGTCAAATCAGTTTGTCAGTGGAACACGGGATGAGAGAGAACGAATTTTGTTAAGGCGTTTGCACACGAGAAATAGGGGAGGCCGATTTGAAGTGCTTAGGAGAGAAGCATTGTTAGTTCTCCGTGAAGACTGTATGCTTGAGGGAGATGGGCTAAAAAATGGGAGTGCTGATACTGGAACACAAGGAGTGTTCACTGACCCGGTTGCTCAGCAGCTAGATCTTTCCTCGGACATGTCAGATATTACAGCTGGACAGGAGAAGGAGGATGCCATATCTACTCTTTTGGATGGGGGATCGCAGATTCTGGGTTGCGTTGATGTAGATGAGGGTGGTGCAGAAATTGATGCTGGGGGACATGGACATGAGTCGTGTGATGAACAGGTTGATGCAAAGGATTTAGATGCTGGGGTGCTTCTAATTGCAAAACCTGTGGGAGAGGGTACCAAGAGGGGTCCCGAATTATCACATGAAGGTCATGATGTCCAAAAGCATGCAAAAGTGCAGCCACTAAGAACTAACGTAGCGCCAAAGGAGTGGTCAATTCCAGAAGGGGAGAATGATATTCATGATGACATTGTTGTCAATAATATAATAGCAAGAGAGGCATGCATACCTATCTGTAACGTGTGGAAACATGGATGTCATGTTCAGGGAACGGTATGGGGGCCCTGGGAGTCCAACTGGAGACCGAATTTTCATGAAAGCTTGGTTGCTGCAGGTTAGAAATTCGTTGTCCGTTCATGGATTTGTTGTGAGTTGATTCGCTTTCAGTGTACGTTCATGACTGCTGAAACTTGTGTACCATCTCAAGTAGCAATGGAATTAGGAACTATGCGCATTTAGAGATGCAATATCAATGCGAGAAATGATTATCAATATAACATGGTTGTTTTAATTGATATGTGATTGATAAGAAGTTTTTAATGAGATATTGGAATAGTGATACGAAAGTATTTGAAATCACTACTACGTGGAAAAATGAAGGAACTAAACTATTGTTTTCATTGTTTTGTTGGAAGCTGAACAACATGGCATTCTGACAATATTTAGTAGTTGTTCAGTGATTCAGGAACGTTTGATAATGAGATATAGTTGGTCGAGAATTCATGCTTTGAATGATCCCTTAATTTGTGTGAAGTTTTGTAAATGAGCAAATCGCTGACTGTGACGAAGATGATACATAAAGCGGGGAAGTTACCGTATGTCAAAGCGGAGAAGCTTTATTTTTGTTAGTAGTGAATTCTAACATTCTGTGACTTCTCCTTGTTTCAACTGTGAATTTCGTGATATGTGTTATATTGATTCATTGAGAAATGCATTACTTTTAGAAAATCGATTATTATCATACGGGTCGTATGATTATTATAATCGCGGGGAAGTTGTGTTGTTGTATGTACTTACTACAGGCATTAATGTATGGTCGTATGCGACGCAGTAAATGTTGTGTTACGGCACGGTTGACATGATTTTTCTGTTCTTTTATGCATCGTTGTCTCGAAGAATCTGTACATAACTGAATGTGTCATGGGACGACTGTGCTTTACATCGAAACGGAACTGAAGAAAATTGAAACATATTGATGTGTTATTCTCTTGGCGCGGAACATTTATGCCATGTATCAAATATGAGTTTGTATGATTTACTGTAAATTTGGAAGATTCAAGAGTTTCAGCTCTTGGCAGATTTCATGTGTAAAGTTCAATTTTGTAATATTTCGACGTTTGTATATTTGACTGGAAAAGCGGGGAACACACGCTTTCCTGAAGTATATTTTTGTATAGCATTATGTGCTGTTAATCCGCTCTTATATGAAATTGCTGTAAAGTGTAATGATTTGACATGAAGAGCGGGGAATTTTTTGTTATGTATCATTATGTATAATGTTATAAAAAAATGATATGATGTAATTGGGATTATATAACCCATGGTTGTGTTATATAATCGCGGGGAAGTTTGTGGTAAATGGAAATATGCGGTATGTTATTGTTGCGTCAATGCGTTGAGGCGCGTTGTGTCCATGCCAATGGCGCAGTGTGCGTGTGGTTGGCATGGGCACAACGCAACTTTTATTTTTCATGTGAATATAATGACGCAGATTTGATTGATTCTGGATTCTTCACTTTCACTTGAGAGAGAATGGACATACAAATGTATTCTCTATGAGCTCTGCTATGTTGAATAGTTGATAGGCCTGTATATCTGTTATTCACTCTGTATTCGACATGTAGCTGAGGATAATGCGGATGATACGGAGTTTATACATGTATCAGCAGACTGAGACTGTTTGATTTGTTCAATAAAATCTATGCAACGTCAACTGGAGACTGTCAGCGTCATCATTAACCCGGCTTACAACAGTATCTTATAATGTACATAAAATCTCAAGTGGGAGTCCAGCCGTAAAGGCCAATGGCCTCTGCTGGCTCCTCCATTTTCTCTCTTAGAATTTCCTTTTTCTTTTTCTAAATCTTTTTTTTTCTCTCCATTGTGCTTGTTTTTCTTGTACATGTATACTGTTACCGAATGTAATGTTATTATCTTCAACTTGTTCTTTGTCACATGTATTTTAATGAGAATTTGGAAATAAATGAAAAAAAAAAATGACTCCCATAGGGTGGACCAATGGAATTAAGGACCTATCAGTAAGTTGGTTCAATCAGTGTCAGTGTTTTTCCCTCCTGTTTTTCTTTTAAGAATGAGGAAGGGAAAGGAAGGAAATGATGACACGCTATATACCATCTCCGACGTCATCATCATAATCATGTTCACCCGTTCCTGTTGTTGTGTTCTTTTTCTTGTTCTTCTTTCCTCTTCTGGGCCAGTCATATAATTATTGCTTAAAAAAGAGAACTATAATGCAGCTCATCGCTGTGATACTGGCAAAGCTGGGAAGACGATGAAGACTGAGAGCACTACCGCCTGTGTCTTTGTTAGAAAAACGTCGGTACACTGCAAAAAGTCCGGTGTTATTATTATGAAACATCGAGCTGGTGTTAAATTTTCGGTGCTCATTAATTTTGTGGTGTCAGATCCACACCTCCGGGTGTCACTTCAAAATATAAAATTGTTTTTTGAATCGTTTCTTAGTTACTGTTTTTCTTGTTGATTTTGAACTTCAACAAGACGATCAAGAATTTTCCGATAAAGCACTTGATTTTTGAAAAAAGAGAAAGGTGTGAACACATTTACACTACAATAACACCAGTTGGTGTGGTCTCCTATTGAAGCTGGGAGGGTACCATTGATATTAACACCAGCAATATCAAATCAACACCATGCGGTGTCATTGTTGAATTAACACCAGCACAGTGTCAAAAGTATCACCATGCAGCCCTCACAGTGTCAAATTAACACCATGAAGTGCCAGGTGAGCACTTTTCAACACCATCACAACACACTTTCTACACCTGTGGGTTGGTCCTCTATTGATACTTGATCGGTGTTAGATTTAACACCCATGGTGTTAAATCTAACACCGATGTTTTTGCAGTGTAGGCCTCATGATACCCTTGCCAGTGGCTTTGTGAGAGCATGGAAAATTGATAAATTTTGAAGAGTTTTATCGCAAAACGAGGAAACTTCATTCTTGTTAAGTTGAGATATTTGTGATTAAAGCTGCTGAAAAAAAGAAAATGATATTAAATACAGGATATTTTTAATCATGGGGGCGCTGTGGCATAGTGGATAAGACTCACGACTCCCGAACGGAGGACCGCGAGATCGAATCCCGCCCAGTGCTTACGTCCTTGGACAAGATGTTTTTACCCACAATGTCCCTCTCGACCCAGGTGTATAAATGGGTACCTGGCAACGCTAGGGTAATAATAATAGCAGGGCCCTCTGGTAGAGCAGTGGCAACACTGAAGAGGCTACCCTGGATAAATAAGACCTTATTATTATTATTATAATCATAACTATACTCTTCTCGAATATTCCTTGTTATGTCACAGGTGAGGTATATTAATAATTTGAATGGTTTAATTTTGCTATATTTGATGGACTTACTTTTAAATGTTTTAATGGCGCTTTAGCTCATTTTGCAATAAAACTCTTCATTTGATAAACTATAGCCCCAATTATGACTGCAGATGAACCTATCTATTATAGCTGCACTCTAGAATCTTGTCATTATAATAATTATACGTTATCGCCACCATTCTGTGGTTTGTGTGTGTGTGTATGTGTGTGTGTGTGTGTGTGTGTGTGTGTTTTGGAAGGCTCTTCCATCAGTTTCTATATTTTGAACTGAGATTTTTCTCCATCTCGACTTATTGTACCAATCGTTTAACAGTACTAGACCTATTTTCAAGGTCATTTTCTAGGTATTACGGCCCCATCGCTTTCTATATAATCTGACTTAAATTTTCGTGTGCAATAATAAGCCTTAATTGGACTAGCTCATCTAATCTTCTGATATTTGAAGTTAATATGGACTATTCCCGCAGCATTACAATAATTATTCTGACAAGATTCAAGGATATTTCCTTATTATCCATTGGCCTATGTTTGGCTATACACTCAGCATTAATCAGGGCCCAATCTTTTTCGAGGAACACTATCATAATTATAAGCGTCACTTTCAGGGTCTTCCCACTAACACCCAACCATATCGCTTTATCTATTACAATTTGCGTGTGTGTATTTTGTATGTGTCGATTTGTTTTTTCCCATATCTATATAGTAAATGCACAATGTAATCTCTTTAGCCCCACCCTCTCTTGACGTACCTTGTTGTCTGTTTCTGCTTCTGTTCAGAAGGCATACTTGAAAGAAATCGATGCCTTCTGAACAGAAGCAGAAACAATAGCGTGTTCAGCAACCTGGTTTCTACAGGCAGTTTCCCGACATGAGCGTCACCAATTGGGTGCGTTGGTGCGAACGCACCCCCTTCAAGACCCCCCCCCCCCAAAAAAAAGTTTTACTTATCATGTATACGAAACATGCACGCACATTTTAAAACTCCAAGGCATGGTCAGTCGGAGGTGGGACACCCGCCATTCAGCAGATCCTCCCCCGCTCGCTCATACGGGCTCGGGAACCTCACTTCGCTCTCTCGCTGATGAGCGCGGGTATAAAGAACCTCTTTTGCCTATCTGCTGAAGAAACCCGGAAGTGGAATAAGAAAGTTGCGCTGAAGGCTTTCTTCTTTTTTTATGTTGTTAGCTGATGAAACCCAGAAGTGGAACCAGAAATATAAACGCACCCCCGGCCCCTCCCTTGAAAAAAAAAAAAAGCTGGTGACGCCCCTGATTTGATAATAGATGTCCATGCACATTATACAGTAGGCTATACATTCTGCAAACACTGGGGGTGGGGGACTCCCCATCACAAGCTTTTTGATTAAAAAAAACAACAACATTAACAACTTGGAAAAAATCGCCCCCCCCCCAAAAAAAAAAAAAAAAGATTCTCGAGGGTTCCGCCACAGGATTCTTTCCTTCGACGGGGTGGGGTAAGGGAGGAGGAGCGAGGAACCCACAAGGCACAAGCGCAGCCCACCCCCCCCCCCCTCTCGCTTCCTCGGACAGCCCCTCTCTGCCCCCTCCCCCGCCTCTGCGGCCCCATCTCACCTGAGATGCATGGTACCATGGCATCCAGGTGCTCACAGCTACACTGTGTCTGGCTATTAAGGCCCTATCTTATTGTGCCCATGTTTCTTCCCAATTTGCTTTTCAGTATATACATGATAATTAAAACACAGAAAATAGGGCCCTACCTCTTAATTCGCAGTTTTTGTAATAGCCCCCAATATTGTTGTTTCTCTGTTTGTACTTAACACCTTCTATTGTTCAGCAGAATTGTGTGTGGTTGCTTTACACATAAAAAAAGACCAGTCGTCAGTTTCAATCATGAATCGTGAAAACGAGGCGCTATAAGATAGTTAACTCAAGTTCACATTTTTAAAAATAGGAGTGAACAGTGAAATAACAGTGTGTTTACTATCGGCAAATCTCTCGCGCTAATTTATTATACGAAAGGATGCTCGAAGTGAGCTAGTCTATCTATATGGTTCAGGAGCCTGTTTCATAAAGATTGAGCGTAAGTTGCGATCAATCGCAAATCGCGTTTCATAAACAACTTTGCTATTGATCGCAAGTTACTATCAATCTACTGAAAGTTACGCATGAGTTTTCTTGAAATCAGGCGTGAGTCTCTTTATGAAACAAGGCTTACACTCAAAATTGCACGCAGCTCCATTGCACCTATTTAGTTTTATGCTCAAGAAATCCGAGGGTAAGATCAATCACAACTCTTTACGAAACAGGTCCCTGAACCCTTTTTATACAATATGTACTAGATGTTACCAAAAAAAAAAAAAAACCATTTCCCACTTTTGATGCTTAATACAGGGCTCCACACTAACTTTTATTTTTGGTTCCAGATTTTGGTCAAATTTAACCCTCTGTACAACTGAAACCTGAACTTTAGACAGGAACCAATGATGGTATTTGAGTGTGTACCTGCTTACAATGACCCTGGGGACATGGATACCACCAGTGTCCTGTTCAGAGCTCTGCTCCAAGGCACGTGAATGCTCTACTAATTAATTATTCATGATGGATTACATGCATGGGCACTGCTATAAAGTCTGAATTCCTAGCAAAGGGTGAAATGCATGCACATTAAAAAAGTAAGCACAAGTTTCCATGTGTTTGCATATACCACATTTCAGAATGAATAAAGACTAGCTATGATAGTGGAATTCCTCATTAATAAATAATGGAGCATTCAAATCCTGGTCATTGTCCAGGACCATTGTCTAGGTGTCAACTACACACTCCCATATACACATCTATTGACTTAGCTGTGCAAAGTTAAAGTTTTGTACAAAGTACAAAGGGTTGAAAATAGAGCAAAATCTGAAACCTAACTGAAAAATTTATGTTTAATTCAATGAAACTGAATAATGCTGTCATTTTAGAATTGCCACCAACAAAATTTTACACTATTCAGCTATTGCTCAGTTCAATGTCAGTCTTATCTGATAAACGGTTTTGGAAATATTAAGGATCAAAAGTGGGAAATGTTTTTTGTAACACCGTCCTAGTACATGACGTACTAGTACAGTATTCTTTTTTTCGCCGACTATACGCGTCAAGCCGAGTGATGGCGCGATCCCGTGAACTGCTGCGAGAGCTGCGCTCAGAGATGCAGAAATGAGCTTGCTGTGGCGAGATTACGAGAGCGAGCTAAATGAGGTGCGGGTGGCACGCTCATAAGCTGGCGCTGCATTAGCTGAAACCAACGTGATAACGATGTAGCACAATATGCATCACATACTGTGTGTGCTGCTTGTCCCTTACAGATGTACATTGTAACAACAAAGCGTCGCAGCGAGCCCTCGAACATTCAACTCTCGCCTTGAATTAATTCAGAGGCATCTTTTCATTACACACCGGAATAATATAATCGAGTATTTCGGGGGTAGAGGGGATATTCTACTTGTTCGTTTTCTAGTACGAGAAAGCTTGTAGAAATTAGAGTTTGTGAAGGTGTGAAAAGCCAGCGCAAGACCCTTCTCTCCTGATGTGGAAACGTTCGACGGTCGGTGGCGACTGAATTCGAGCTCGCGAAAGAAATTGGTGAGACAGTGTGCATGTGCTGTATTCAAGATCTACACTGTGTATAAACGTTAGTATTATTGAATTAACGTTAATAATAACACCCGAGCCAACTGCCATGTGACAGACAGTAAGTTTCAACCTTTAGCCTGGTCTTGGTGGAATCGTATATTACTGCCAATCAGTCTATGTTGTGACGGTTATGTACAAAATGTAACTTTTGGCAGTTTTGCTATCATGAACGTGCATGATTTAAGGAGGAAAAACAACATCCGGTGCTAGTGACTGTTGTCTGTAGTGTACTTTCACACCTGTTTGTCAATTGACCTCCAAACATGCGCAAAGTCACCCTTTCGTTATTCGGTAAACTTAAATACTTGCATCTGACGTCTCCAAAGTCGAATACATGTTGTTAGATCTAACGTTAGATGTTAGTTTCAACACTTGTAGTATTTATACAACTTTTCCAGTAGGTCTAGGCCTAGATCTGTCGGAAAAGGGTTTGAAAATTTTGATCTCTAGCTGGTCTAATATTATGTAACGGTTACACAAGCACAGTACTAATTAGACAGAAAGATCCGTCTGTCCGGAGGACTCTTTTTATATTTTGCCATTAACGCTGTCCTCCGTAGACAGACGGAAGGTTGCAGTACCCATTGCTGTGTGGATGTTCTTAACCACTGTCTCTATGGAAAATTGGGTGAGGTACCTCACCCTTCTCGATTACGTCTAATTCACGGCCCTAGGTCGGCAAATTTAAGCTTGTATAGTGAAATTAGCTTTTTAAGAATACATTGAACTCACCAGATTAATGAATAATCCAAACTTTCAGTAGAATTTTCAACGTAAAACACAGCCTGTCGCGTCGTCACGTTCAAACTGCAGAAACATACACTATGAATCTATTAGCCAATCACATGCGAGGTAGTTTCTTCGTGTTTGTTTTACTAAAACACGTACCTCGCATGTGATTGGCTTACAGATTCAAAATGGCGACTTACAGCTTGCGAACGGCGATGTTGCGATATCGATAAAATGTCTGCGTTATAACCGAGTTTATGTGAGTATTTCGATTGCAAAATTGAGAAATTTATCCCAAATATTGCTGCATAATGTGTCATGTCATGTCAAACTTGTTTGAATGTAAAAAAAGCTGTCTGAAATTTGGTTTATCGTAACGTTTGATCTGTGCGCGACTGCTCCACACAGGAGCCGCAATCATTGACTTCGGTCTGTATACGGAGGGGATCCGTGAAGCCAGACGCAGTCTCCGCGGAACATTCCCCGACGGACAGATACAGACCGATCTTTCGGTCAAAGTACTAATCAGACGTTCAGCGCACTAGTGTAGCGACACAGCTGCTTTTTCTGTGGTGTCATTGAAAAGCTGAAATTTGTTTTTCTCTTTTCCTGGCCTAGGCCAAGTCTTGCGTTTATAGTGGTTGTACATGTAGCTTCAAAGCGGCTAAGTGCGTGCACAAGTGTGCAGCCACTACCTGACATGTTACATCTTTTTCTATAGTTTTTCTTCTTTTATTTTAAAGTAGAATCGATACCTTAATTTGCCTTTCCTTCCTATCAATCATTTGTTTGTTTTGTAGTTTTTATCTTATCTAACTTTCTCAATTTCCTATTTAACTACTTTTTGTCTAATTGTCTTTTGTTTCCTTCATGGGTTTTTCCCTCAAACTAGATCTACATGTGTTCAAGGGACTTTCCTTTCCATCATCTCCAATAATCTCTTTCTTGTGTCGTTCTAATGAATCGTTTTCTTCATTTCCTTTTCAACCTGTATGATTCTTTCCTTTCTAATCATTGCTTTTATCCAGCTTTGATTCATCTCTCATTCTATATGATATTCTACCTAGTGCTTTTCTGTTTTCAATATATTTTTCTTTACTTTCCTCTTTTCTTTTCAAACATATCCATCTCTCCCTTGCTTTCCTTTAAATGCAAGTTTTTTCTTCTTTCCTTCCTTCCATTATCTTTTAGTGAACTCTCTATTTTGTAAACCTTTTGTTTCATT
The DNA here is from genome assembly GCF_040938485.1 of Diadema antillarum. Lineage (NCBI taxonomy): Eukaryota > Metazoa > Echinodermata > Echinoidea > Diadematoida > Diadematidae > Diadema > Diadema antillarum. The sequence goes on along the minus strand of NW_027272575.1, from coordinate 245,368 downwards.
TTTGCCAGGTTTTCTTTCATTTCCTTTTCTGCCTTTTCCTAGCCCATTATATTCTTTCACCTTTGCCTAAGTTATACATAACCACGTTTTTCAGAATTTTCTTTCATGCACACACACACAACCTCACACATGTACGCAGGCACGTGCACACACACACACACCTGCACACACACACACACACACACACACACACACACATATGCACACAACACGAACAACCCCTTTAATCGCTACCGTGATTTGGTACTAGCTGAGAGAAAGGCAGAAAAATTATTATCTTTTTAAGGATACCATAGAAGAGCTTGCTCTGATTGCTGTGAGATACTGTAAAACAAGGAATTTTCGCGTGCATTTTAATTTTTCGAATTTCGCGAGCGCCAAGATTCGCAAAATTAAAATGTACGCGAAAGTTCTTGACTACACTATACGCATTGAATGCCAGTGGCAGTTCGCGAAAATTTCATGCTGCAAAATAGGCCGTCGGCTCCAATTCGCGAAAAATTCATGCCGCGAATATATCATGTTTTACAGTAGCTACATTCAGATCAGTTGCGGCACTCGCTGCCATGAACATGTTTTTTGTACACCGTGCCATGCTGCGCCGCACTGTCTGCTCCTGCGCAGCGCTGTCTGCTCCTGCGCAATACAGCTATCGCAGAGCAAACTAGCTGCGATCGACATACACGTGTATCCTGACAAGTGTAAAAGTGTCAAAATGGTGAAAATTCCTTTTCCTTTGGACTTGAATCTCACTCAGATGCTAATATTCGAGGCTGTTGGATATATTTAGAGTGAGTTTGTGCATGTTTGGAAGTCATTTGACAAACAGGCTGTGCGAAAATACACTAGCACCCAACATCTGATCATTAAACGTTAAACCACGAGCACATTTACTCAAAAAAGCTCAGGCAAAATGCAACAATAGGACGGACATCGATGTCCCAGGGTACAAAGTCTGGCTTCATGTAATCCCTCCCCATAGTCTTCTTAGGCTAATATTATGTTTGGCTTGGAGAGCTGTCCCGTGTCAGTGTAAAAAAAAGACAAATGGGTAGATTCTAAATTTCATAAAAACTCCACCAAACAGATTTATTGAAAATGTTTAATATGGTACACTTGTAGGATGTTTTGCGATACAACTGGCTTACACATTCATCACGTATGATATCTCTAACATTTCAATGCTCCCTATGATAAACAGTACAGGTCTTTAATAAGCTACACATTGTTTTTGAGGTAGAAAGTATTTTAGTATCTTTTACATGTGTACAGTATGTATGCACTGTATGCACAGTGGAGCAGACCAGTCAATCAGTACAAAAATACAAAATGTACACCACATGGTGGACTGTACTCTAACCTAGTGTAAATAAGAAAAGATGGGAATATGCTGGTAGGTACTGTACATATGAAATGACAAAGAAGTGATGATGTAACCATACTGAATACTGATTACTGAGTAGTATGCAGTATTGCAGAGTCTAAAGTCAGCAAGTCTTTGTGTACCTTTCAGTGAAAGTGAAAAAAAGAAAGAAAGATTAATTCAAAATGGATTGTAACTTTTACTTTCAGTTTGGGCCATAATTCTTCTTTTTCAGGGCACTACGATTCTTGATTTACAGATTTTAGTGGCCCGAACAGGCCACCAGACAAGTGTGAGCCTTAGTATCTTTCTGACCAACATATTTTCATCCCCACCCTACCTGCTGATAAACAAGATACTGCATTTCTGCTGAACTCTCATTCCATCGTTTAGCCATTCTCTAGACTTCCATTCCCATCTGACAACCATCCAAAGTCAAAACAGCTAACAAAACCCAGACACATAATCAAAACATCTGTCACTCACTGACTGAAACTGAGTAAACCGACAAAGATTCCACTTTGAAAGAACACCCATTCTCCGAACCGCCACCAAATGCAATGCTGTTCAAGTGTCTTTACTCCCTATACTAATACTATAGCACAAGGTAGTATACCGCACCTGCTGTACGTAATAACAAGAAAGCATTATCACAACTTTATCATAATGGACAGTTTGTTCGGGACACCTGTGCAAATTGGAAGTACACTACAGTTCTGCCATGCTGTAGGTCTTTATATTCAACATATTTCGACATCATTAAAAATGGTCTAGTTCTCTCTTCCACTCCAGTGACAACCCACTAGATCCAAGGTATGCGGCAAGCGCAGCTCTGAAGCCGACTACGATGACTGCATGGTGTCGGGATGGAAGACTCGTCGACGTCAGACTGCGCCAGTCCTGATGTCCGTCCGGTGATTTGCGAGAGCCTATTGGACCTCTCCGACTGGGTAGATCTGCTAGGTGAGTCCAATGATTTTACCACAGTCATCTGATGAAACTGTTCGAGATACAGGCTACTAATGGGCTACAAAACCCTCTGAACCCTGGTACACTTTACAATCCATTAGTGTGAAGATGGAAGCGTGTCACATCAAGATATTACATTCGAGGTAATACCAGGTTGTAGTACAGTACTCTGACCAGCTTGGGCAAGTTTTATGTCCATACCCAAATGTTGCATTATGTTTTTATACAGTTGCATGTTACAATATGTTGACTAGTTCTCTGTAGATCTTACATATACATGTACACACTGTAGCTGCAGTAGATTACAATGTATGTAAAGCTCAGGCTGTCCAGTAATCTTGGGTGACCCTTACATTTTAGAGTATGATTTTTTTATTTTTATTTTTTTTATTTTTATTTTTTGGGGGGTATTTTGTCTTTTTTGTTTCTATCAGTAATTTTTGAAAAACTCTTTTTGAACTTTTTGTTTCTTTTTCTTCATGATCATACAAAATGTGTATGCAATGGTACATTTACTAGTACTACCAGATTTGTGTAGTTTATGCAAGTAGTGGAGAAAGACTGCTCTAAGTCTTTAATTAAAGGACAAGTCCACCTTCATGTATACATAAGGATTAAGAGAATGCAGCAATATTAGTAGAACACATCAGTGAAAGTTTAAGGAAAATTGGACGATCCGTTCAAAAGTTACGAATATTTCAAGTATCTGCGCAGTCACTGCTGGAAGAGAAGACTACAGTGTATGATGTCACATGCGTACAACTATATAAGGAAAATAAAAGGATTTCACAAACTTTACTTTTTGAATAAAGTGCACATTTCTTCGACTTGCTACTGACGTACGTGTATGTTAAGGGTAATATTATTCCCCCTGCCTTCTGAAAGAGAGAAGTCGAGTGTTCTTTTATTATGTGAGAAAAGTGAGAATATCTTGAATTTTCTTTATACTTTCTTTATATAGTTGTACTCATATGACATCACATGCTATAGTACACAGTGTAGTCTTCTCATCCAGCCGTGACTGGGCAGAAACTTCAAAAATTCATAACTTTTGAATGGATTGTCCGATTTTCCTCAAATTCTCACTAATGTGTTCTACTACAAATTCCTGCATTCACTCAACCCACATGTCTATGAAGGTGAACTTGTCCTTTAAAGAGGATGTAGTCAGAACAAACAAAAGTTAAGCTAAAAGGAAAGAGTGACATCCCACAAGCACAATAGTGAAAGTATGATCAAAATCGGATGAAAATTAAGGAAGTTATGAAATTGAAATTTTGAAGTTTTGCTAATTCGGGCAACCAGCAGAAATTTTCTTGAATGGTCAATATAAAATTATATGCAATGTGTGCATGAATGTATAGTGAATTGATGATGTCACCCCCTAACAATTTGCTGCACTGTACATAAAGTCATGAGATTTCCTCTTTTTTATTAAATGCAATTATGCCCTTGTCTTGAATCCTGATATCTGACTGATAATTATATTAAAGGTACAATGTACAGTTGTAGTCAGCCAGAAATGGCATTTAATGTTTCATGATTCTAAAGGGTATACATGCTGTATACATGTTACAGAATATTTTAATTTTGGTCAATTTTTCGTTGATAAAAATGTGAATGGAAAAGTGTAAAGGTGATCTAAAGACATCATCAGCTCACTCATTTGCATTGGCCTACATGTGTATCATCTTATGTCAACTGAATATAGGAACTATTTTGCAGGAATTAGCGAATCGTCACAAGTCAAATTTCCCTAGAGTTTTCTCCAATTTTGATCAAATTTTTACCTTTGTGCTTGTAAGATTTCACTGCCTGGAAATCTGTAGTTTCATGAACTAAGAGCTCATATCGGCATGGGTACATAAATTTGTTCTAACAAAACTTGTGAATCATACATTGTATGTTACTTTGGTTACTTTTCGTGAAGCGAAGGGAGAAGAGTACAACATGTATACCAGCATGGAGCTACGGAAAGTAGTTCCATGATACCAGCTTGTCCATGTAAAGGGTACTATTGTACATGTACATTATACATGTATCGGGAGGAATTGCTAAATTTGTGTAGGAGAATTAATTTTGCTGAGCGTCATAATTTATGTGTGTGATCGTGAGATCTTATGCAGGACCACGAGGCAACTTCACTTGAGTGTGTCAGCACAATGGAATGTGGTGGTCAAGTGTTCTGAATCGTAACTAGTCTACAGAAACAAAGAATCCATACATTTTAGGAGACTGGAGAGTGTAGTACATTGTATGTGTTCTATCTTGGGATTTGAATTTAGTAAAACAGGGTAGAATTTGGCTAATAGTAAAGGTTTCATTTTGTGATGATAGTATTGGAATTCAACATTTTTATTGGATGGGATTGTATGTACATGTAGTTAAAACTGAACAGCCTTTGTATGCAGTAAAGATAGAGCAGTCTGTAGGCTTGAAGCATGAGGAGAGAATTATCATTTATGTACACTTGAATGAAAGCCTGGTACACACTGTATACAGTGTGTGATGTAGGCCCTATGTACCATGATGTGAGAAATAATCTGAGATGTACCTGGAGTGTGACAGAAACATATGGGGTGAAATTAACACCATTTGCCTCCAAAATGTGTGGGTGATTTCTTAATACCCAACCAGAAGCAGCTGAATCTGAGATTGAGCCACAAACACCACCTGAACCTCAGCCAGAGGCACAGGGGGAATCAGGTAAGGAAAGCCCAGGGAGTGGTGTTTGGCAGTCATGTGCTTTACTTCAAGGCCAAAATTACATACAATTGTATCATTTACAGTGTACAAAAACGTATTAAAGCCTACGTACACTTTATACGACTATTAAACTTACAGTCTGGTGAGAGGAGACTATTTCAGCTGGGCTGCCAGGGTCATACCATTTTGAGGAGGGTTTGTCCTCCAGAGTAGAGAAAGTTGCTTTGATATCAAAAAGGTGGGAGACATCACTGCAACAGGGTGGCAGAAATTTGAGGGGAATCAGCAGAATGATAAGAAAGGAATGTTCCTTCAATGTTATGACTTTATTATCTCACTTGAATCTTATTGAGGATGTTCAACAAAACCATTTTGTTAAAGTACCTGTAGCTTTTTTTTTTCTTTTTATTTAGTGTCCTTTTTGGAGACCTTGCAGGTCATAGTCAGTATAAAAAAATTGTTCAGCTTCATTTGTCAGCCCCTCCCCTGAAAGGAAAGGAGGTATTTTTTTATTTTGTATTTGTGTGTGTGTGTGTGTGTGTGTGTGTATGTGTGTATGTGTGTGGGGGGGTATTGATTGGGTCAAGGTTGAATCATGAAACATAACGAGATATTCTCTGTGCCTTGTGCCAGCAGTTTACTCCTGCCAGACTGTAGAACGGCATTGAAATGCACAAAAAACAACCAAAACCCCCCCCCCCCAAAAAAAAAAAAAAAAAAAAAAAAAAAAATTGTTTTTTATAAAACTGCCCCACATCCATTGCACTGGAGATGAATAAAGCAACTGATGTCCAACTCCCTCACCTTTGCCCTGTCTGTAGAGCATGCACCATTACTACATAGATTACCCACTGCCTGGGATTTAACATGCATTGTGTACACAGTGTACAGATCACAACAGAGCCATTCTCACTCGCAGATATCTCAAAATCAAACTTTCCAAGTTTTTACTGCCCTGTTCACACTTGATCAAACTGCTGAGAAGCCCCAAATTTTACAGTATTTGGTATGTACTGCCTCTGTGCTGAACTCAGTGTTGACTCTTTGCCAGTCCCCAGCTTGGTGTACAGGTTGTACATGTGTAGGCCTACAGTTTTACAACCCTGCAGAAACTTGTGCAGGAGGGTACAATGCACAGATTAGTTTATGATGAAACTTTACATTACGTATATATTGGCAAAATTTGTGAGATTTTACACTACACTTGTGGTAGATTTTCACTGATTTTGTGTCCACATTTGGAATATTCAGACTACACGTTTGTAGCAAGTAACACCAGTGGAAGTTTGACAACTCGCGGTATTTCAGTGAAACCGAGAGTGTGAATGGCCCTTTCTTCCAGAAAAAAAAGAAGAAGATGCAGAATATTTGTATTCTGGACTTGTACAGCACATAGGCCGTACAAGTGTATGTTAACATCATATATTGCCTGGCATTGCATAGAACCTACGTGTACACGTATACAGTACGCGCAATAGAAAACGCCCGACGAAAGTGCGTCCAAATTTCGTCCCAACGCTTTTAGCGTTGTTGAAATTGCCCGGGACGTTTTCAACGCTTTTTGCGTCCAGACTTCATGGACGGAATTTGGACGAATTCAACGAAATCCCCGAACGCTTTTCCGATCATGTGGACGCTTTCAACGCTTTCAACGCTTTCAACGCTTTCAACGCTTTTGTCATGCGTGCGTTGCGCGCGTCTACGGCGGATATGTACAGCATTGTAAGCCGACCCGACCCTTTGATTTTGGTCGCTTCCCACATTGCACAGGACAACGAATTAGGCGAATTTGACGAATTTTACAAGAATCTGTAGTAGTTTACTCCATCACGGATCGCCAGCATAAGTACCGGCAGTCTAGATTTAGGACAATGTTTACGTATTTAGCGCAATTGTTAAAGCACTGGGGGGTGTTTCATAAAGCTGTTCGTAAAGTTACGAACGACTTACGAGCAACTGTTGATCAGTTCTTGTGCTGAATTATCAGAACTGATCACCAGTCATTCGTAAGTTGTTCGTAACTTTGCGAACAGCTTTATGAAACAGGGCCCTGGCCCCATGAATCAGCCGTCCCATCTCAGACGATCCGCGCACTGGACGGGAGCGTCGCGGACTTGCTGCAAAACTCGTAAACTGGTTTGAAGAAAAAAAAAAGTTCAAAATCTAAACTAAATGGCAGCCAGCGCCCGGTTGCTGGTTTTGTTTTGTTTTGTTTTGTTTTGTTTTTTGTTTTTTTCCCGTAACTTAGCGGGCGTAACACTAACGCACGTACTCAGTATCTGAACTAATCTCGGATCTTCTGAAGCCAAAATTATCCTCAAAGAGTATAATTATGCATGTTTATAAACGATTCATGTGCAGTGAGAGTCAGTCTTGTGAGCAAAATACATGTATAATTCGTTGATGTTCTATAGTTTACTTCATATATTTTTTTTTCACCTTAAGCTATGTGTTCCCAACAAAAGCATCGTGCAGGAATTGAAGAGTAATTTGGCATAGCAATTCGAACATTTATTACTGTTTTCACAGCGCCTATATTCTGGTAAATATTACGAAAAGATGCGCCAGTATTTTCGAGATCGTTGTAAAGATTGTATTGGAATTTAAAAAAAAAAGAAATACATTGTATGAAAGCTTACTACTATAGTGTTATTATCACAGATCAAATTCCTGGTCGGTCCCGAAAAAAATTCAGTTTTGTGTTTATATCGGGATCCCCGTCATTAAATTCAACTATATATTATATATATATATATATATATATATATATATATATACATTATTATATGAAATACAATACCGTATATTGACTTCCGGTATGACGTGTTTTGTTTTGTTTTGTTTTGTTTTGTTTTTTTGTTTTGTTTTGTTTTGTTTTTGGTCAAACAAATCTTTTTTTTTTTGTCAACCAAGACGGACAACTTTAGGCCCGAATTCACGAAGGTGGTACAAATGAAACCATGGTTTAAACCATGGACAAAAGCCATGGAGCGATAAGTGTCGCATGGAATATTCGTGACGAAATCAGTCATTTCGTCGATGAAATGATTATTTTGTAACGAAATAACAAAATTTTGTAACTAATTGAAAATTTCGTTGACGAAACTACCATTTTGTCGACGAAATGACCCATTTCGTGACGCAATATTCCCTGCGACACTTGGCGTTCCCTAGTTTTTGTCCATGGTTTAAACCGTGGTTTAATTTGTACCACCTTCGTGAATTCGGGCCTATAAGTGTAAAAATATGTTTACATACACGATAATTATCTTTCTTTGAGGGGGTAGGGATCAACGGCAGTTGTGGCGTATCGGGCATCGGATGTTCGCACGAAAGTACATGGTGTAACATTGAAAATAAGACACATCGTGAAACAGCTGGGTTATCAAGAAAAACAGAGCTCAGGTGAGTTTTTGATTGTAAGTTTTTACAAGCGAGTAACGTTCTGCCACCCCCCCCCCCCTTTTTGCCTCGGAATAGTTTGATTGTTTTTATTTTCGTCTTCAGATTAAAAGAAAAATACATGTACACACAAGTTGTGTATAATATACATTACATTCATTACGTAGAACAGTTTTAAGAAACGGGGATCGAATGGCCCGTTCAATCATATCTACAAAATACATATATTGTATATACGACTGTTCTTCAGAGTCCCGAATTTACAATATCCAAATGATCTAGTAAAATAATCTATAGTCAAACGGTCTATACAGTGCACATAGTACAATGTCAAGTGTGCGTGAGATGATGATGATAATGATGACGATAATAATAGTAGTAATAATCGGGAGTGGAATAAAGAAAAGAATGATATTTAGTTCTCATTTTTTGAATTATCGTTTGTATGAACATCCATCGAATACTTGAATTACAACTTTGAAATGCCAAATAAAAAGAAAAACGAAAATCAAACTTGTACAGTCCAGAAGGAAGTTTCAAGAGGTATTACCATACTTTGGATTTTGGAAACACGCACTTCATTTCTCTTCAAGTTCAATCATGGAATAATCTAAATGATCATATCACGAGTAAAACGATATACACGTGACATTATTCTTGACAGACAGTGTTATCTAGATAATCATGGCGAATTAAAGATATAAACAACACGGCACTGCTGGAAAAGAAAGAACTAATTGGCCTTTGACATTCGGGGATCAAAAAGTCACTCGATATCTTTCAAACATCATCGACGTAAATCTATACCACGAGTACTAGTATAGTTTGCTGTGTGTGTGTGTGTGTGTGTTGTGTTGGGAGTGGGGATACGCAATCATTAAAATAATTACATTCTGCATGAGATATTGTTGTGTGTACAGTTCTGGTTGAGATGAGGATTTAGCTTTTAACTTTTTGCAAGATATTCAGAAACCACGTACTCTATGAGATGTCAAAGAGTATGCAATTCCATGGGGTATCAAAAGTTTATTAGATGAAAATCGGTTTTGAAATGGCTGAGATATCAAAAAAAAAAGGGGGGGGGGTGAAACAAAGAGATCCTAATAAAGTTATGGCTTGTCGCCTTTTATTATTATCACTTTTTTTGGGATATCTCAGCCATTTGAAAACCAATTTTCATCAAATAAACGTTGAACCCTTCTTAAAATTACGGTACATGCTCTTTCATATTTCATAAGAGGTTTCTCATTATCTCACTTAGGAACGTGCAATACAATAATCCCCACCTCAACCAGTACTGTACATCCATATGGGACCCGTCTTATAAAGCCTTCAAATCAATCACAAGTCCCCAAATCAATCGCAACTTGCATTGCACCTCTCAAAAAACTTGTGATTGATTTTTATCACAAGTCTTTCATAAGACAGGCCGGCTCCAGGCGACTTTTTGTTCGTTTTGTCAAGGAGCTGAAGCTCCACGGTTTTATGGTGCAGGGTGACACAGCTCCAGTGAGTATAATTCGACACAGGTTCGGTTCTGCCGGTGGTACGTAAACATGTCACGCACGGGGTGGCACACGTACACACCACATTTGTGATATATAAGATCATCACTGCACATTATAGTTGGGGCAGCAAAGAAACATGCGCGCTGTACATTAAAATACATTGTGAACACGAGCATGCAGGGCATTCTTCGTTTCTGCACACACGCTTGTCGCGTTGTGCCGTCATTGAATACTCTAGTAGCACGATTATGTGTTCCTTGAGTTCATTGTGCCGAAGATTATGTACAACGATCTTTGATCATGTTGATTGTGTTGTGCGAGTCGAGTCATACTAGTACAATGCACGGTATTAGTGCTAGACATACAGGTTCGTGACAGCTAGCTACAGGTCTTCCTCGTTGCGTTGCATTGCAATTGCAAACCAGGGGAGGTGTGAGAGACAAACACACACTCATATAATAGCGCTACGGCATGACAACGCTTTTACTTGAGCGTATTGGGAAACGGTAAGGTTTATTTTGGCCTCATTAAAATTTCATAGAAACGACAAAGGGTACATACTGATTGATGAGGAAAGTCAAGTTGTGAAACAAACGCGGAATGCAGCTTTGCTTGTTGTATGCAGGTTTATAGTATACAAATACCGGTATACTATACTCGTATTCATCTCGGAGGAGGATGCATCCTTAGTTGCCTATTGTGTAGTCCCATACATGCATAAATGTGTTAGTTTTTACTCCCGATTTGCCGGGTTGATTGCGCAGCTCAGTCGCGCTCATGCAGAGACTAATTTTGGTTTTGCCGCCGGAAAGGCCGCACCCCGACTGTTCATTTTAATTTTTTGAAAAATACTGCAGCCTATATGCCGGAAAATACGGTATGATGTGTTTTGAGCCTATAAAGTATAGGCAGTATATGCCGGCAAATACAGTATTAAAGGGTCCGGGGTATGTAGGCCGGGCCTGTAGGAAGGACTCCCTAATGTCCCTCAACTAATTTGACGGCCAATGTTGTACAACCCTACTTAACCCTACAAAAACCCTAACCCTAGCTAGGACCTATCCTTGCTTGTTAACGCATGGATGCACACGCACTGCAGTGCGGCCTATTTCACGATTTTGCTGAAGAAGCGAAAAAACTGACCCAGCAAATGTCATTACTAAATACTATGAGTGAGAATTTTTTCGCAGAATTAAACATACTTGTCGGTCAGATATCACCGATATGGCTGTGTGTGTATACGTGAAGGGAGGCTGGATTGTGTTGTGAATTGTGGTGGGTGCAGAGATGCCAAGTTCAAAAAACTTTTATGAGTGAGATTTTTATGACTCGGCGTCTCGGCGTTCGCGCACATGCGCACGAGAACGAGGAGGGTGTCCCCCTCCCATGGTAGGGAGCTTTTTAAAATTATTAGCTCTTAATGATGCGATCTGGTGCATACTTAAGTGACTATTTTTTACTAATTTTGAGAGGCAAAAGGGAAATATACCTTCAATTGCAACTATCACTTTAATCCTTTGAGCTATGCTCCTTATTTTTGGCCCAAATTGCAGACTTCAGATGTGTGCGAAAAATGGGTGCCATGCGCGAGATCGTGAGACAGACCCTAAATGCTTGAGTCTCACGCAGAATGCGTGAGACTTGGTAGCTCTGTGGGTGTAGTGTACGTGTGTATGTATGTTTGCACTTTAAACATTTATGCACTTGCTATGACATTCTTGTGTTTTAATGTACAACTCTCCCACACACAACCATCCGCACACAACCCAAACCCACGGCCCACATACACTCCTTCACCAATACACACACACACGCTTAATAAATACAGTACATACAGGGTGTATACTACATCGGACACAAACATCATCACTCACACATTCACGATGTACGTACCAGTAAAATCTATGTCCAAATCTAATACACTGTACAATGATAAGAAGTTGATTGCGTCTGTATGTTTTTTAATGTCCAGCGTCTCAAGGACGTCTCTGCTATCAAGGTACCGGTATGCACTGGAATAATTGTACGCCTATTGGTGTACAACCATTCTTAGGACTACGAGTGTAACGAATGCACAATTGTTGCATTCATGTTTGGGTTTCTTTTTCCCCCACCCATCTGTACATGGTCCCCCTCACTAATCAGCAGACAAAAAGCAAGAAGAAAAACAAAAAGTCTTCCAAAAACTTGTGGGGGGGGGGAACTGTCATTGAAAGGTGGGCACCATGCTCAGAAAAAACAACAACCCAAAACCAACATTGCCAAAATTGTTTTAAAAAAGAGATATACCATACTTTTCAGCAGCTCGATACACTTTCAGGGTATTTCACTAACCATGAAATACACATCACAACATACTTCTTTTAGGTGGGAAATCCAAACGATCACAACTTGTTAAGGGTCAAAGACCTATCATTGAGTATCATGGTACAATAAAAGTATTAACCTTTCAATGGCAGTTGCCCCCTTTTCTCCACCCACCCCCCACACTTTTGTATGAGGGTAGTTTGAAAAGTGAAATGACAGCTACAACTTATATACATTTCAAACACAAAGAAGGGTCCTTTTAATTCTGTGCTTAACTTGGAAACCTGTATAAATTCATAATTTGCTTCACATAATTTGTCATTAAATACATATTAAATATTAACTATTGATCGATCCATCCACTGACAGCACTGCCACTGGATACGAGGCAGAAACCTGACATAATGTCTGCAGCATGCAGGGCTAACCAGCTATTTCTGTACACTTTGTTTAAATGAAATGAGATGCTTCTTTTTACCAGGGAGGTGGAAACTGGTCCCACCTGTGACCTCCCTGTTTTTACTACTAGAGAAGGAAATTGCATGTTATCATCAAATTTTTACAATCACAATTTAGAGCATGTTTTGATTGAAAATTATAACCAATATCATGAGAGGGCTGTAGTTGAAATACCTGTATTCAGATTATGCTACATCCTTCGAGGGTCCATGAGTAATATGTAAGGTATTTTTTTTTTACTTACACAGAAGTTATTGAACAGTGTAGGCAGGTTTTTCACACAACTCTACTTCACATTTAACACATTAGTTACTGAACTAAGGTTTCTTTTTGAGGTTGGGCAACATTAGAAAGTATATACTGTACTACTACATGTATATGAAAATGGGATTTCTCTCATATTGGGCACTTGGCATCACATCTCGTGTTGTAGGCTTTAAATACATGTAGTACTTTTAAATTGAATACAAAGCGAAAACATATTCCGGAAAATTTTCAGAAAGAACCAGCATTCCAATATACATCAATAATAATATCAAGTCAAGATTAAAAATACAAAACGTACTCAGAAACCAGCAAAGTCTTGAAATAGAAATGGAAATGTAAATTAGAACCAACAACGGCTATCAGGCAATCTCATTGGCCGAGTGGACATGATGCCTGACTAGTAAACCAGGGATTGTCAGTACAATTTTTCCCAAGTCTGCCTGTGATGTATACATGTTTGTTTTTCATAGAAGTGACTCAACATGCACTGAGCATTTGGTGTAACCAATGCCAGTGAAGGGCAAAAATTACAAAACTTCCTCTCTTCACTGTGATTTTGGCAATAACTAACTAAATATACGTGTGTGCACATAATCATGATCGCATCCGAGATACAGATTAATTACTAATTTACATGAAAATTTGGTTTTGTAAATTTCCAGCTTGTAAGGAAAGTCTCTGTAGAAGTTATCAATGCAGTGAAGCTATAAAGCAAGGTAGAAAAAAATAGTCACTTGACATGGTTTAACATGGTACTGTGTATGCTATATTTCCGCATGCATGATTTATTTCTTTCTTTTGTGAATGGCTGCTGTCAAACATTTTTGCTAGTGGTTATATTCCTGATCTGGAACCAGGGGAAAAAAAGTGAAATTACAGAGTAAAGATTTTGAACTTGTGTCAAAACGATACTGTAGCAGTCACATGTACTATGACTATCACATGGTGCGACAGGAATGATGGTATCAGAGAGGGATTGGAGTAAATATTGCAGCATGTTGGTAATTTTGTGAATAGCAAGCAACTCCCAAAATTCACAAAAGTACACACCCAAATATATGGCAAATACAGTACATTGGTATGTACATTGTAATATTGTAATTGATTTTCTTGTCAAGCCACCTCTTTGTCTGCTGACATGACAAAATATATGGTACTACTGTATTGAATGTTTAAGTACATGTAATGCACTTATCCACTGAGCCACGAGTACATGCTCTACTTTGTTCGTGAATCAGAACTGAACACCTTTCAAATCTGAGCTGCACCATCACACATGTAGCAGTCAAGGGCATGTCATAGAGTTGTTTCTTTGCTCCTCAGAAAGCAAGCACCTTTTTTGCTTTCATCTCATGGCGCATAACCCTCGTCTGCTTGTATATTGTGTTTTTAGCATATTTCCAGGCTGCTGGCTGGTCCTCCTTACGTACTTTACAAATGTCCATGATTAACTCCTTCATGATTGCCACTCTCTCTTGGTCCAGGACAGGTGAGTCCCCCCATGGTTCGATTTTTGCATTTAGACGTTCTTCTTCGGTGAACAGAGCTGAGGAGACCCTACGTGCTATGTAGTTGAGGCTCTTGGAGGAGTTCATCAGACTTATGAACAGACTGTCGGAGATGTATCTTTGCCTCACTTCCCGGGTTAGGTATGGGACGTATGCTGGATCTGGTATGAAGTCTGGAGTGTTCTCCTTACTGGCAACCTGGCGATTTGGATGAGGTGTGCTTCTTTTCTCCATTCGTCTGTGGTCTGAAGATAAGTCAGCGTTGCGAGGAGCTAGTGGATTGCAGTTCCTTGGAGTGCAAGGGGGATTTGATTGTCGAGTGTCTCTTTGGGGAAGTGAGAGCACGATATCTTCCAGAGATTTAATCCTTTCCTCCTGATTGAACATGGTTCTCTCCTGAGTCTCAATCTGCGATTCTAGCTCATTCACCTTTACCTCCATTGCAACGTTTCTGGCGAGCAAGTCCTTATTCTCTTCTTCAAGGCGTTGGATGCGTGTAATCATGGAAGAGTCGTCTGCGTGAACACCTGTTGACAATTCTTCCAAAATGTCCATCGCAAGGTCGCTGTCCAGGCTTTCTTGAGTGGCATCATGCGCTTGGGTTGGGTTGACGTTTTCAACGGTTGGATGATGTATGCACTCTGGCAAAGGGAATGTACATGGTTTGTCTGACTGGGCAAGTCGTTCACGAAGTGCAGCTGTGGCCAAGGATATGTCTTCATCAGACACTTGAACTGGGGCTGGGTCAACGCGCTCTTCTGGTAGAGATCTCATTGCTAATCCCGAGTCGATGATTGCTGCTGCCTATCCAAATCAAAGAAAAAAAAAATAGACACAGAAAAAAACCTTTATATTATTATAATTTACTACCATTGCCTGATTTAATAAAGACACAAAGAATTCAAGAACAATATACAGTAAGGCCAAAAAAAAAGAAAAAAAGAAGAAGGTTGTACTGGCGTAACATGAGATTTTCAAATAGGGTCGGTCGGGCGGATTTTTATTTTATTTTATTTTTTTTATTTATTTATTTTTTTCGCTACCTGCATTTCACGCGTAAACTCGTGCTCAGTAAACAGTTACAACTGCAGCACTGTATGTGGTGTGTTCGGTAATCATGTAGAAATGCACACCTACCGTTCGCTTCGCCGTTTGTCAATAAAATTTTATGCAGCTATTGGAGATGCTAAATTGAACCATATCAGAGAGTTTTCATGGAATTAGAAAGCCGAAAAGGTAAGAAAAATGAGAAATCAGAGTTGAAAAGTATGTGGGTCGCGAACATAGTCTCCGATAAGTAGTGCACCGATTTCGCGAGAACGATGTCAACGATTATAATGATTCTGGTAGTCTCTAATTAGCCGCTTAATAACAATATCGAACTTGACTTGTGCAATACGTGTAGCCCCTACTTTCTTTTTCGTTTTTTTTTTTACTGTTAGCTCACCTTAGTCGAAGGCTCAAGTGAGCTAGTATTGTGATAGTTCTTTGTTTTCATTGCCACTATCATGATTATCACTATTCAAATTATTGATAAGGTACATATCATTCATACCAGGATTTAGACATCGATCCTTTCTTTAAATATTGTGGCAAGTATTAATTTTATCATGACAAAAGTTGATGATAATAACTTAATTTGAATAGTGTTGAAGGGAATAGAATGAAGTTGAAGGAAAAGTGGAAGAAAAAGGTTAGGCTATTTATTACGGTATTAGAAAGGAGAGAGAAAGAGAGAGAAAAGAAGATGAGAAGGAAATTGAATTCAAAGGGGATTTGTTTCTAGTAATCTACATACTTTATAGGCCTAATTTAAATAATAAATTAAGGAGAATAGTATTACGAAAAGTGAATTGTTATGTTATACAATCATGTATTAACGTTAATATTGTGGACTTCTCATAAAGTGCTCATTTTACCTAAAAAGAAACAGAATATTGAAATTGAAATAGTAATTTGTTTTTAATTGATAGGTTCAACTTATACTAGAAAGTAATTGTCTTTATGATAGTATTTACTTTTTCCATTTCATTTTTTAAATTATGTATACAAAAACTGCAACCCCAGTATTTGCTTTTGTTTTGTAGTAAAAATCCATTTGATTGTGCAATATTCATGATGGATAATTCCCATTTTTTCATATATCTGTTACGTTTACTGAAATTTTTGTACACATATTATCTGTCCATCATTTAGTCAGCAAAAAATGTTGACAGATATACAGTCACACGCAGGAGAAATTTAACTAAAACGATCAAAAAAAAAAAAAAACCAGACGCATCAAGATCACTTTCTTTCTTCCACATTTTACTCTCGAGCCGACGTAATTATTGTGGTTAAATACCAAACAAGCGGCTGTATCACAGACTACAACGATCGATTATCACCGTTATATCGCTCTTCCACATAATCGATCATCCATCATGCTACGCTGACACAGCCGTCGATCGGCGTACTTTTGAGTCAAAATTAGATACTTTTCTTCTGTAATTGACTATGAAATTTCATGAAACCGTCAGATATGGTCCATCTTGACATTTCTGATGGCTACAATAAGTTTTCATTAACAAATTAAGGAAGAAAATGGTAGGTGTGCATGGTGTGCATTTCTACATGATTACCCTGTCGATTCATCTATTCTACAAATCATTTATGAGGCCGATATTACTCGAATTATACCCCTTCACAGAATTTAAAGATGTTGAAATCCCTATCCTGAATGTTTTCACTTCATATTTTACTATTTTGACTTAAGATGGATGCAAATTGACCCATATGTACGATCTTTTCATCGCACACGGCGATCTCTATAACAGTCCCACATATACAGATTCGTGTAAGTTCTCCACATAAGAAACCTATGGCAAAACTGTGCACAATACATTTCAGTCTGAATGCTAAAAGATAAAGAGTACGCTTCCGTGTTGGAAACAGAGACGTACTGACAAGCGAGGCTATGTGAGGCGCTAGCGAGATCTCTCTCTCTCTCTCTCGTACATCCGATATCCCCAGAGCCGTTTCCACTTCCGGGTTTTTTGCGATTGCGCTCGCAGTCAACAAGATACTTGATATCGATAGCAAAAAAAAAAAATAATAATAATAATGATAATAATGATACTAATGATAATAATAATAAAAAAAACATAGGGTCGGCGGAATTTTTAGGGTCGGGCGGGTTACGCCAATACAACAATTTTTTTTTTTTTTTTTGGGGGGGGGGGGGCCTAATGTACACACTGTAAAGTAAAGCCTAAAATTAAAAGCAGAAGTGGGATATCGGCTTACTCAGCTAATATTGAAACCTTGCCTTTTGATTCCTACAGTAAACACTTACATAACAGGAATGCGGTACCATACAACAAAAAATATTTAGAATATATATATTTTTTGGTGCCCATCGGTTGTGGAAAAGATGATCAATATGCGAAAAGAAAAACAAAATACATTGTAAAAACAAAATACCGCGGTATGCAAGACTCAAAGCGGACAAAAACAAAGGCAATAGCTCACTTGAGCCCTCGGCTCAGGAGAGGTAAAGGGGACATAACTTCAGGTTTACCTTCTTTTGCACTTGCAGGGACTTCGTGGGTCTGGGTCTTTTCACTGGAGGCTGAATGAAAAGAGAAAATAAAAAACAAACAAAGAGAAAATATTAATTACCTGACAATGTTCTTTATTAAGTATAATCAAATGAATTCAAAACATATAGCTTGATTTCCACAAGTGGTACTGTATGTGCACATGTATGTATGTTTGTAACTACATGTCTGAACATTGCCAGTTTGGTCTAAAAATGTGTGTGACAACAGACATTTAAAAGTGGAAGCCATTATACTCATTAATAGACTTTCAAAATGGATCCTAAACAAGTAATGATCCCTAGATTTTCCCTCCCTAAGTAAATATATAACATTATTTCCACCCTAAACAAGTATTTTGCCATTAAAAGAGCACCCCCTTTTCCAAGTTTTGTCATTTTTTTTCTCTACTGTATGCGTCTTCATCACCTACCCGTGAGAAACTACACTGTTTAGGCGTTTGCTCAACAAGTATGGTGTCCACCTTTCCACGGCCTTTATTGCTCTCCATCTAAAGTGCAGTGTTATCACAGAACCATTCTGCTGACTGGCAGAATGTCATCAAATATTGGTGTTTGCCCCTTGGCAAAATTATGCAAATTCCCACATATGCATACCTGCGTCTGTGAATTGTTGAAATTAACCCATCACCTCCAAGGGCTTATTACATAGAGAATTGTGTCCATTTTCCGAATCAAAACTGGCAACATTATTTCTCTTCTTTTCTGTTTTTGTTTTTTATGAAACTTCCAAAGAGGTGTAATGCATTTCAAATAAAATGACATCAAGAACATAAATACTTATTTTTATTTTTATTTTTTTTAGGAGGATTGGGAAAAATGTCCATTTTGCTTTAGAAATACTAAATATTCAATCACATGAATCATCAATTTGAGAATTTTTTGGTAATTTTCACAGTCATAATATCGACTTGTTCATTGAATCATGATAAACATAAGATAGAGGCTCACATTGAAGGAGGTTTTTTTTTTTCCTTTCTCTCTCTTTTTAAATCTTGACAGACTCACCTTCATATACATGTGGGTTGACTTGAGTGAATGCAGCAATATTAGTTGAACACATCAATGAGAGTTTCGAGGAAAATCTGACAATCTGTTCAAAATTTATGAATTTATGAAGTATAATAACATAATAAACAAACACTAAACTTCTCTCTTTCAGAAGTCAGGAGGAATAATATTACCCCTAACATAAGTAACAAGTTGAGGAAATGTGCACTTTATTCAAAAAGTCAAGTTTTGTGAAATTCTCTTTTTATTTTCTTATTATCATTGTACGCATGTGACATACACTGTACAATAGTAGTCTTCTCCTCCAGCAGTAATTGCACAGATATTTTAAAAATTCGTAACTTTTGAATGGATTTCCCCTAAACTTTCACTGATGTGTTCTCCTAACATTGTTGTCTTCACTCAATCCACATGTACATTGTATATGAAGCTGAACTTGTCCTTAAAGGACATGTTCACCTTCATAAACATAAGGATTGAGAGAATGCAACAATATTAGTAGTACACATCAGTGAAAGTTTGAGGAAAATCGATGCAAAAGTTATGAATTTTTAAAATTTTTGTGTTGGAACCGCTGGATGAGGAGACTACTACAGCTTGTGAGTCATATGCGTACAACAGTATAAAGAAAATGCAAAAGAAAATTCAACATATTTTCACTTTTTTCGCATAATAAAAGAGCTCTTGACTTGCCTCTTTCTAAAGGCAGGGGGAATAATATTGCCCATAACATTTGTCGGTAACGAGTCAGGGGAATGTGTACTTTTTTCAAAAGATGGAATTTTGTGAAATTCTCTTTATATTTTCCTTATATTGTTGTACGCAAGTTATTCATACACTGCAGTAGTCTTCTCATCCAGCGGTTGCTGCACAAAAATTTTAAAAATTCATAACTTTTGAACGGATTGTCTGATTTTCCTCAAACTTTCAATGATGTGTTCTACTAATATTGCTACATTCTCTCCATCCTTATGTTTATAAAGGTGAACTTGTCCTTTAAAGCTATTATTTTTACTTTCTTATTTTACTTTTCTACTATCGTGAGTTGACATAAATGTGATCAAGCCACATATCATGAGATTCAGGAGTCGGTGGGTTAACTTAAAGCTGGATTGGAAATACATGTACATGTATCTTACCTCTTCAGTCTCCTCATCGCTAGAAGATTCGGACTCAGACTCTGTTGAGTTGTTGCCATGTTGTACCTGGAAAGCCTCTTGCAGCAGTCTATGCTCCCTGGTTTCTTCTGCAATCAGTTCATAGTCCAGTTTTCTGCCATCATCACTAAGTACCTACAAATTTGTAGATTGGAATGGAGCAGGAATATCAACAATGTGTTTAAAGTTGTGTTCCAAGCAAAGAGGAATTCCCAACCGAAAAGCCATTACATAAAATCATTTGGGTATGGAATATGCTGTAGGCCTACTTAAATTTCGCCTCTACTATACTTGTTTGCAGAGAGGTGGGAGAACATGTCGACACTGAGAAATGATTTCCAAAAAATTCTGTTCCCGAGAAACTCACAAAATTTAATTTCTTTTACCTCGCCGCGACCTGACATTGTTTTTTTTTTTTTTCAGGATTGATTCCAAGGCTGAGGATAAGTAATTTTCTACTCGAGACCGACTTAGCGGCCTTTATGATTACAACACAACAACACTAATATACACCCATCTGTTTTACCATTCATTCTATACACAGGTGGTACTGAATACAAACCCTACATGTTACTCTTCCAAAACCTAATCCTAACCCTAATTTAAATTTCAAGACGACTCTAGGCATAGATTATATTCATGAAAGAGTCCACTGTCAGGATATCATAAAATTGGCGAAACATGTGAGCAACACCTCCACGTGCCAGGTCTGTGTGCAATCAGATTACCTGTGTGCTTTACACAGTGGGCAGCCACGTTTGAGATGTGGCAAATTTGAATCTCAGCAGAAATTATGATTTTTTTTATATTTTTTTTTAAAGATTGAAATATTAGAGTATTATCAAAGATTCTGGTATTTAATTGAAAATTGAGTTCTGAAACTGTTGCCTCTCTCCTGCCGGGTGAAAAAAAGAAGAAGAAGTTGAGATATACTGTACATAGCAGGTGTAGGATTAGGGTTAGGTCAGTGTTTGGTAGCCCTGGATGTACACAGTGAATGACAAAAACGGGTTCACAACTGAAGCGATACTGTGCAGCACAATTGTAACCGTCCAAAGTTGTGGAAAAGTAAATTATCGGGCTTCATTTGGTCAAAGAAACCAAATGCAAACAGGTGCAATGTATAACAGGTGTGGCAGTATAGCAATTAGCAATAGCTGAAATTACTTAAGTTGCTTTACCTTTAAGTTATAAATAGATGGTGATTCTATTTGTTGGAAATTCATCACCACATAAACCACAGACAGTATAAATTGCTGGTGCAAAAGAAACAAATTAGGAATATTTTATAAATCACAAAATGGGCCCAAATATCCCAGAGTATCATACTGTAATGCCCTATAACTTATAAGAGTTTATTATAACCTTATTGTAAAATGGAAAGAGAATCTAATTTGATGAAGTAAAGAATACATGCAAATATCACATGATTGCTCTCGGTGAAATTTATAGGAGAGATGTTAAGTTCCTTCTTGGGCCACTCTTTATGAGTAGATGATTATGTATAGAAAAATATGTTCAGTAGACATGACGTGTAGACTGCTTGACATAGCTGCAAGGCAACATCTCAGATGATTAGTTACAGATTACTCCACTTCAAAGAAAAATACATTTGATAGCGGGAGTGGTATACTCACATAACAATTGAATTCATCATTGATGTCAACAACAAAGGTGTCTCCTCGACTGCCATCAAGATTCAGCCAGGCTACTCGGTCCCCACGTTGCAGTTTCCAGGGATGTCCCAAATTAGGCCAGTCTGAGGTTTTTAAGCCTCGACGCAGAGACCGCTTCAGGACTGTTTCACGTACTTCATCCTTCGACAGAGTTGTCGCTGCGGTGTATCCCAACCATCTGAGAATGCATGAAAAGAACACAAATGTTCCAAGTTTTGCATGTACTGTTAACAGTTCTAAATTGTGACACAAAATGTTCATTAAAGAATAAGGTTGTTTGTTTGGTTTTTTTTTTCAGTTGAAAAGCCTGAAAGGCAATGCAGTGTAGATAGTCAACACGAACACTGCAAACTATCACTGAAGGTGAATTATACTCCTGCTCCAGCAATCAAACTCCTGTCATTTAAAAAAAGAAAAATTGCAGTTACAATGGCGATGCTTTGTCCTTGAAACCAAGAGTCTGACTTGCACATCATTTATCTAGAAATACCCCAATACCTCAAGTATACCAAATTTGATTAAAATTGCTTGAAATTGTGGAATTAGTCGTTCAAAAAGTTTTTGGAAAAAAAATTATGTGGTTACAATAGGCATAGCAATGCTTGGTCTGGCACAAATAAAGTCTAACTCAGGTCTTTTTTTTTTTTTTCTTTTTCTTTTTTAGATTTCTTCCAAAGACGCCTCTACCTTTTTATTTCTAATTCTACATTGTCGTTTTCCAAATGTTATTAAAAGAGT
This sequence comes from Diadema antillarum, assembly GCF_040938485.1. Classification (NCBI taxonomy): domain Eukaryota; kingdom Metazoa; phylum Echinodermata; class Echinoidea; order Diadematoida; family Diadematidae; genus Diadema; species Diadema antillarum. The sequence goes on along the minus strand of NW_027272575.1, from coordinate 222,699 downwards.
TGCAGTGTAATAAAGATATTGCAGTCGGTTATTTGCAATAGAGACCTATTTATTCTATTCTAAAGTATACATGTAGGTAGAAATAGTGAAAAAAAACCAACAAAACCAACAGGAAGGAAAGACGAATTCACATCGTCATTGGCCTAGACTCATACTGTAAAGCTGTCACGAAGCAACACGACTAGTCTACCACCACAGTGTCGCTCCCCGCGGCCCGCGCCGCCCCTAGAGGCCGGCCGGCCGGCCCTGCGCTGCCTCTTTTCAAAAGTGTGACCCGCCGCTTCTCGCGCGGCGCCGCGCCGCGCCCGTAGCTTGCATTTTTTTGTTTCTTATTAATTCTTCGCTTTAAATGCAGTAACATTACATGTAGGCCTACTTGTACTTATCATATCCAAAATAAAGAACATCTCGTAATTCAGGCGCTAATGCAGTATCGTATCCGCTTAACGTTAAATATATCTTGAATTTCACCGTCCACACTCCACATTCTACCAAATTTTCACAAAAATGACAGGATGAACGTAAAGTGAGTGAAGTTAGTTGGACACCAGGGCAGCGTTGAATTCTACGCTGTTCTTGGTAGGTTAGTTACTGATTTATTCTAGACCTATGATTTATAAAACGTTAATGTTAGAGTTTAGTGCTAGCTGCAAGATAAATCGGGAAGCACTAATAGGAATACTTTATGATAAACTGAAGTTCTAGCGTTTACGAAACTGTAAGTGTATCGCACATTACAATCAAATTTTTTCACCAGAATATGACGAGGTACGGACCACCTATACGGTGTTTTTTTTTTTTTTTTTTTTTTTTTTTTTTTTTTTGTACCGGGGAACGTAAAATTCAATAAACGGATGAGTATGGCATGCAAAAATTTATTTACAATTAATGACACCGTGCCTTATCATGCACAACTAAGAGTTTATACATGTAAAAACAACAACTAACGTTATGGGTTTAGACCTCAGATGGCTCATGTTTTAGAAAATAGAAGGACGACGCGAGCGTATGTGATCGCATCGCGTCGCGTTACATTGCATGCATCTGCATGAAGCACTGAAGTTCGTACCGGTATAAACAAACAAAACTAATAATACAATTTAAAAAACCCTGTTCGGCTGCCGTTATTCGGCGTTATTATTTCACAAATTTCACAAAAATCTAACGGTACATTATATTAGCCCGGAAGCGACTAATAAAAGTAGGTCCTACTGTTACAGTGTTAGGCCTAAAACATTTTTGTTAACGTTACAAGCATCAAATATCATTTGACTTAAAACGAGTCCCGAGTATACTGTACTCGGGTACTAGTAGTAGGTGTCTACGGCAAATGTGTGTTGTAACACTAGCAAAAATCAAAACCGTCCTTAACGGGTTAAGTCGTATTTATACACTTACTTCACAGTGATTGAGTCGCTTTCCTCTGGACACCACGTTGGCGCGGAGCCATTTCCCACTCTGCGGATCAAGACCCTGGGACTTGTCGGGAACGCTTCGGCATGATTGCGCAGGATGATGGACGTTGACCTGATCGACACGAAGAGCTGATCCTGAGCGCTCACGCACCGCACTGCTTAGAGTATGTCAAAACAGATGCAGAATTAGAAGTACCAATTGAAACAAGCAGAGGCCATACCATGGAAACAATGACGCTACAATTATACACCAGACAGCGATCTCTAGATTTAACCGTTATATAGAACAAGCGAGACAAGCAACAAGTAAAATGTACAAATCAAGTCTCTTCGGCGCGTGTCACACGTTTCTATGTCGCGCGCGCACCCCGGCTTATCGATCGATCGCTCGTATTAAAGTCTCTACTATTCATGCATTATTGTTCCACTTGTACTTGATGCTATCATCAAAGAGCAAAGCGAAAATAAAGAAAACTTTTAAAGAATTAAGCCTTAAAAGGGCGGGCCGCATCGCAGTCGAGGCCAGGGTAAAACAAAAGCATTGGGTTTCCTACCGCGCCATTCAAGCCTTCAAGGAAAAAGAAAATTACAATTGTATACCGTAAGCGGGTGAAGAGAACAAGCCCTGCCTGGGATCCGGGATACCACATTTTTAATCCATAGGGCCTATGCATTCCACCCCCGGCCCCCCATCGGATATGAAAATGCTGAGAGCAAAAGATGAAGATGGCTGCAGTATATAAAACAAACACGTTGTCATGATTTATTTGTGAACTAGAAATGTCGCTACATGGCGACTGGTATGCCGCCGCCATAATGCATGGTTCTCCGAATAGGTCTATAGCGCAATGCCTTGACAATGTGTGATGACAGTTTCACATAACTGGCAAAATATTAAAATGACAGGTTTGTCACACATGCATTGAATGTTTGTTTTCCTTGAACAAGGTTTATTTGGATGAATGACTACACTGTCTAATAAGAGTGGCAGGTATTTGGGGGGTTTGTACCCAAACTTTTGACCCTTTTATAAGATTTTAACACTTTCACTTGACCTTTGACCTTTTGGCCCTTGACTTTTGACAAGAAAACTTCCCAGAGAATCTGTATTGGGGTAATGCATACACTAAGTTTTCAAGAAAAAAAATCCTGCTGGCATTGCATAGGTAAGAGGGAAATAATGGCATTTTGATGAGTTGACCTCGACCTTTGACCCCTGACTCTTGACCGATGACCCCTTGATCACTGCCAGTCAGTACATGCATATATACTAAGTGCCATGAAGATACCTTGAAATATCTGTGAGATATGGGAAAAAAGTGAAATTTTAACATTTTCACTTGACCTTTGACCTCATGACCCAAAAACTCTCTCTCGGGAATCTTTATTTGGTAGTTCATGTATACACCAAGTTTTCAAGAAAAATACCTCCAGGCATTGGCAGAGATATTAGGGGAAATAGTATAATTCTGAGCATTTGACCTTGACATTTGACCTTTGACCTTGAGCATGTGCACCCAAAAGTTGATAGGCACAACTTCACCCACTCATACATATACATGCCAAGTTTCATTAATAATGATAATTAATAATAATAGTGGCTACCTTGTATAGCGCACAGGTCCACTTTTCAGTGCTCATGGCGCTTCAAAATGAAAAGATATCATATATTTACATGCATATACAACAAATAAGAAAATGGTAAACCAAAAACAAATACATAACAAATAATAGAATAAAACATATACCAATTAAAAATACAATATTGATCCAATATTAATGACATACAGCAATTACAGTCCCTCAGTATGAAAGGAACAAGATAAGTTTTAAGTTTGGATTTGAATGACTCTGTGGATGACAGTTCCCTTAACTGGTAAACAAAAACAAATATATACCAAATAAAGAATAAAACATAAACCAATTAAAAATACAATATTGATCTAATATTAATGGACATACAGCAATTACAGTCCTCAGTATGAAAGGAACAGATAAGTTTTAAGTTTGGATTTGAATGACTCTGTGGATGACAGTTCCCTTAACTGAAGAGGTAACTGATTCCACAATTTCGGTCCCATAACGGAAAAAGCACGATCACCATACCCATGTTTTACTCTGGGTGTTTGGAGTAAAAATGCATCTGATGATGAAACGTAGCCTTCGTGCCGGAATGTATTTTTGAACAGAATTACTTATGTATATTGGGGAAAAAGGAATGAACTGAATGATGTACTAATAACAGAATCTTGAAAATAATCCTTTTTTCTACAGGTAACCAATGTAAGGAACGGAGAACTGGTGACATGGAATCAAACTTATTAGTAAAAGTTAACAATCGGCAGCAGAATTTTGCAACCGTTGAAGTTTTGTGACATCTTTTTTTGAAAGATTACACAACAATGAATTAGGATACCTCTAACAGTTTTTTTAGATACGCTGTCCACAAAATTGATTACGGACGGACGGACGGACGGACGGAAGGAAGGAAGGAAGGACGGACGGATGGACGGACGGAAGGACGGACGGACGGACGGACAACCCGGAAACATAATGCCACCGGCGACACTTCGTGGCGGAGGCATAAACAAGTGATCAAGTGTTGTAACAGGGGCGGATCCAGGAATTTCTGTAAAGTGTGTGTGTGTGTGGGGGGGGGGGGTGCGTGACTAATATATCTGGTGGCACTTCCGGGTTTCATTTCATTTTTTTTTTTTCTTTTGCTTTTCACGAAAAATAAAGGGGATCCGAGGGCGCGCGCCGGTTGCGGCCCCCTCTGGAACCGCCCACTGGTCAATAAGTATTCACCATAGGCCTATATTTTGCATCAAAAACTGCATGTAAGCGGATGAAATTTTAACACGCATGTGTGAAGTATTTTAAACAATTATCACTCTAATAACTATTGTTTAAAATGCTTAAAACCTGACTGTGGAATCTGTCTTGAATACTGCGCAAAAGTTTGAAAGACACTTTTTGAAATTTGAGGCTCAAATATTGTGTGTATTTGTTATGCGGCAAGTTTTTAACGAGGAAGGCGTTACTTAAATGCTTTATTCAATGAATTTTGCGAGTACAGTAGGCCCTATGTGTTCACTATTAATTACGACTCTTGATAAAAGTTGCATATGATTACTAAAATTATTTGCTTCAGAACGGTCTCATATTCAAGTATAAAATGTGCAGTTCGATGCCCCGTCACTGTGTACGGAGTGATAGGCATGCTCGCCTGGACACACAAAAATGCACATTACCTGAATATGGACACCATTCTGAAGCAAATAATTTTCACACAACAATAGATTCAATGAACTCTTAAATGAATCCTACATGGATTGGAACAATCATCCCCCAGCATTCCCACTGATTCCCACTGATCAGTTACTAGCCATCACCATTATTTTTTTTTTTTAATTATATTATAATCTTACGGGCCCGAATGTTTTCATAAAAAGATGGTAGGATGTCAACTCTTGCTGGAATGGCAACTTCCAATAGCAACAGCCAATCACGAAGCTGGATTCTTGTCGTTACCATGACAATTGCCATTCCAGCAAGAGATGTCATCGTATCAACTTTTATGAAAGGGGAGTATACCAGGAGACAGTAATATTGTCAATACGAGTGAAATCATAATCATTGTATATATATTTTGTCCATTTTCACAGTGGACGAACAGTATTTTGTATTTTAGTCAACTTATAATATGCCCCGCGCACCCACGAACAGAGAGAGAGAGAGAGTTGAGGACAGTCACACAATAAAACGAAACGCATGCACACTCTTTTTGTATACATGGTTGTGTGTCCATAACCTTTATTGGGATGATTCAGTTCACATAACTATATGTGTGCAGGAAACAAACATTTTATGAAGTAAAAGCTACTTGTAAGTGAAGTTCAAGTACAATACACGAGTGAAGGTCTTTTCGGCGCGTGTCATGCCGCGTGTCGGTATCCGACTTATCTCTATCATACAACTAAAGACTCTATTCTATTGTCCATGCATTATTGCTGCTTGTTCTGCTCACAGTCGGGGCAACTAACAGCGCTTTCAAAGAGCAAAGCTTAAGAAAAAGAAAGAACGTTAAGAATAAAAGGCGACCGCATCGCATGCGAGGGCCAGGGTGTTATTATGAGCAAAAGAATACGTACCCTGTCGCACTATTCAAGGGGGAAAGAACTTAAAAGATGGTGCAGAAAACAGGTGTTTCTCTTTTAGCCAAGTGCCTTTTTAATTCCCTAATCGATAATGAAGATTAAGAAACAAGAACACCAGTAAAAACACAATGTATTTTCTTCACAATATGGCCGAGTTTCTTTGGCCTGTCTAAATTTTGCATGCAAAACGTGTATGGCTCGAAAGATTCAATTCTTTTCAAGCTGTAATCGTACAGACGAATCACGCAATTATAAGGATCTTTTTTTTTTTATTTTTTATACCGCGGCTTCTATCATTAAGCAAATCATGGCTTGTGTTTGCTTTATAGCAACTATATCAATATATGAATCACGAATGAGGATAATCAAAATTAATACATCCCAAAAATAGAAGTGGTCATGCTCAATCAATTAGACATGTATTTCTGCACAAAAGTAACCTGTTGAATAATAATACGCGAACATGACATTTCATGGAGAGATTGATTTACTTGAATTAATTTTCAAGCCGCGTAAGTCAGTTGTGTCTTAATGTCGGCATAATAATGTTAATTGTATCATCTAAACACAGCTAAGATAATTTTTATATGTAATTTGCAGACACAGTCACGCATACGAAAACATTCAGGCACACAAAGCTTAATGCACGCGCTCATGACAGATCTTGTATGTTTCTTTTTTCTCCTCTTTCATTGTCTCCTTCAGCGCGTATTGTTATTTATATGTTTATATTCATCGACTGTATGCAGTAAATATTACGTTCTTTCATTTTTCTCAAACAACCCCAACACAGAAACGAAAATAAGAAAAGAAATATATAAAATCACATGCTCGTTTACAGAATATTATTTTGAATGACTAAAAAATCAGATAAATCCAAAGAAGGGGTTTATTTAATATTTTTCTACTCCTCCCTTTATTGTAATAACTTTTGTCATAGTATTATAACTGGAAGTATAGGTTGTATACATTTCATTTCAAGTCAAACCTTAATTTTTTGTTTCTTTGTTGTTGTTTTGTTTTTTCGAGAGATCTTATATTATCATAGATCCGGGATAATAATACCCAAAGAGTTCCGAAAACGATTATTTGTATTCATCAGTCGTCATGTCAGTATATTCACTTGGTTAAACATTTACGTTTATGACATTGTGTGAGGTGAGAGAGAGTTGTGGGTGGGGGAAATCTTTATTACATCATTGAGCGTATACTCGTTATTCTTTCTTGGAATTGTGGTGGTCCTGAAAAGGACCGTTTGTGTTTTGACTTTGTCAGTACTTCGTCACGTCGCCTCGGCTTGCAATCACCGCGGGGATGACATGTTGGAGGTTGTCAAGCTGGCGATTGATGAATGCTTGGTCCACTCTCTCCGTCCAGTAGCGCTTCAGTCCTTCCACAAGCTGGGCACGGGTACGAGGTTTCACGTGCTGAAAGAAAGAAGAAGGAAAAAAGACATGAGTTGATACAATAAAAAAAATATCTTGATTGATCCATACAATAATTTTATACTTCAGTATTAAAAAAAAAAAGGCGAAAGCAAAAAACGATCATTTATACTTACTCTCCGAATGTACCACTTCATGTGTGCCCACACATGCTCTATGGGGTTAAGATCGGGCGACTCGGCTGGCGTTCGAAACCAAGTGATTCCTTCTCTCTCTAGGAGTGCCCGGGCGTAGTGACTGTTGTGTTTTGGGTCGTTGTCCTGAAGCAGCCTGCAGTCGCCGTGTGGATACGCGTCGCGGACGAACGGGACGAGGTAGTTCTGGAGAATCTCGTCGGCGAAGAACTCCTTCCTCATAATTCCAGTAAAAATCGCCAGTCTTGTCCGTCCTCGCCTGCTGATGCCGGCCCACACGTGTACCTTGTCCGGATGTTTAGGCCTCGGTCGTTTCCTCGCTGGGTCATCCTCCTTCCTCCAGTAGAAGCCGGAGGCTGGCCGATCACCTTCGACGAAGATGGTGCTCTCGTCAGTGAAGATGGCGTCGTGGAACGTTTCCCCGCTCTCCACCATTCGGATACAAAATGCAAGTCGCGCAGCCTTGTTGACATGTCTGATCAACTGGCCGTAACGGGTACCAGTTCGGATCCAACGAAGCCGTCTTCGTGCATTGCCAACCGTTCGAACGCAGACTTGTACGCCGTATCTCGCTTCAAGACGCCTCTGTATCTCGACAGCAGAGAGCTCACAATCTTCTTCGAGAAGAGCGGATATGAAGGCAAGATGCTCGTCTGAAAGCTTAGGACGATAGCCAGGTCGACGTCGATCTGCTACGCTTCCAGTCTCTTGAAAACGGCGAATACATCGCCTCACCGTAGAGATGTTGACTTCGACGGTGAAGTCACGAAGCATCGTCATGATTTCCCGCACACTCTTGCCATGCCTCCACAGATCCACAACTCTGTCACGATCTTGCATGGACAAACGCGGCATGACTGATCTATATGTACGACTCGAAGTATCAGCTATGATTCGGAATACGTGTGAAAAGAACGAGTAGCGAGACTAATAATAATGTTGTCTTTTAAACGAGCGCTTACCGAACTGCTTGAAAATCTAATGCACGCATGGATGCCCAGTAATAATAGGGTCTTCTCGATTTCACCCCATGGACGTGGCCTTCAAGGAAATGACGTCATTTTAGGGAACTGCGCATGCTCAAGGTTCTCCAGCACGTCAAACGCCAGAATCACGAACGGGTGCCCGAGGGTTTTCACGGCCACGGCGGATTCCTACCGTGATGACATCATTACATGGCGCAACCAAACGCCGGCCCGTTGGAGGGGAAGGGGCCATGACGTCATAGCGCGCACTTAAAATCGAAATGGATGATACACCGCGTACTTGACGAGTGGACAGCATGTAGCCCTCGTAAGGGAATGGCGGGCATGTCCACACAAGCGAAAAGGAATGGGGGGGGGGGAGGGTCGCAGAAGTGATCATAATAGTGTCGTTAATTGTACTAGGATTCTCACTTTCCTTTCACTCAAAATTTGTATGCACGCCTTTAAAAAGGCCTCACACTGTATGTGTATATTAAACATAATTATGACAATGTCTATACTCTCGAGTGCAATAGGGTTATAAATCCATATAACACAACCAGACAGAGAGATCGACATCCACGCACACACACACACACGCACGCTAAGATTGCGTTCTACTTTACCTTGTTTGTTTTTTTTTTTTTTGTTTTTTTTTGTTTTTTTTTTAATGGTGAAACTTTATATTTAATTGAAAATGAGGTATTGCTATTTTGGAGTACCCACGCACGCTACGACATGAAATCTCACTCCATCTTGCGACAAATGTGATTTTTTTTTTTTTTTTTTGTATGAAACAAGACTAGGACCTATTCGTATATATCGTGGCGCTCGTGTGTTTGCTCGAGCGAATGATTTCGCTGTTTTTTCTCTTTCTGTAATAAATTTACATCTATATATATATATATATATATATAGAGAGAGAGAGAGAGAGAGAGAGATGTATATATACATAATAATCAAAATATGAAAGTTCTGCGTCGGTGTGTAGTAAATAGATATCAGTTAGTGTAAAAACAGTCATAAACACCGCAGGAGCCTTTTTTTTTTTTTTTTTTTGGCTCCTGCGGTGTTTATAAGACTGTTTTTACACTTATAAGTAAAGTGGATATATGTTACTCCACTACTTATGTAAAGTGGTGGAGTAACATACCCACTTTACTTATATGTATATATATATATATATATATATATATATATATATATATATAGTATATAGTATATACAGGTATATACTCTCTTTTGTTTTCTTTTGACTTGTTTTCTGCCGTATTCTCTTCAAATGTATGCAAATTGGTTGCTTTATGTTTACTTCGCAAGCCCTTGAAAAAGGCCGGAAACTCGGTCGAAAGCTCGGGAGAATAAAAGGCTCTTAGTGAACATAGTCTTACTGCAACGTCTGCGAGTAGTCATTTCTCCGCCACTCTCATTATGTATGTACATTTATGTATGTGTATGAGTATATTAAACATAATAACTCATCAAAATGCCCACCAAAGCGCAGGTAATAATGTATCATCCAATGACTGGCGGGGGAGGGAACATAACCGAATGGTCCACCCGAAGGGTTTGAAATGCTATATTGAGGGAGGTTTTAATTCCATGCAGAGAAGTCGAAATAGCATTTCAAACCCTGAAGGTGGAACGCTTGGTACATGCATGTTCCCGACAACGAAAGTTGATATGCCTGGTAAAATTTCTGTGTAATATTTACCAGGAAAAATTACCAGGAAATCATTGCATTGGTTTCGCACATTTATTTTTACCAGTAACGGAGTAAAGAACGCCATTATCTATTGATCTCCACGCAACATCGCGTCCTGGTTATTTTTTTCCAAGGAAGTTTTCTCAGTGTACACAAAGCTTTGATATCACTTGACCTTCATCAAACTATCAAAACAGGATCACCTCGGTTGTCCTCTAGGTACAAAAAAACCCTGCTAAATCGTCCATACACTTCCATGATTACGCATTCTAAATAGATCACTCTAAAATCTCCAAAATGAATTGGAATGGCAGCAGCGTTTCTTCTCTCGTTAAAAAAAAAAAAAAACGATTACAAAAAACTTTGGAACAACCTCTCTATTTTCAGGTCAGAACTCGCAGCCAGAATTATTTTATCCTGGGTTAATCATAAAATTTTTCAGATCAAGAAAAAAACATGTACTATATCAATCTTGGTCATTCTAGCGACATTGAAAGTATCTTACTAGTGATCCAAACTTTACATAAAGATGACAATGATAATGGAGATGTTGTTCTTGGTCACTCAACTACACAATACAAGGGAATTAACATGGAATGGATTTCCCCTGATCATCAGTTTTAACGCAGAAGTATTTATCTAAAAATTGGGCATTCGACGGTCTTTTCATGTAAACCATGCATGGTTTAGATCACAGATACTTTCGAGAATACGGGCCATCATACGTCGCGACGTGCAGCATGCAGAAGGACGTTAAGCACTTTTGCCAGCGGCAGGTCAAAAAGAAAAAATTGAAGATCTCCTCATTGTAAAGAAAAAACAATAGGCAAATATAGAAATCGACAACTCATTGAATTTACTCACACGAGTTTCCTCACCATATATACTTGTTATTTATTTTATTTTATACTCTGTCTCAGTATAATAAACTACAAGTGAAAAGCTATGTTATCAGTATAACATTATCATTATTAATGTGTGTATGTATTTTTGTAAGTTTCTCTTCGTATTTTGAGTTTTGACACACAATCGGTTTAAGAGAATTTTGTGCACCATCTCCCTAAACGCTCTTTTAAAACCGCTTGCGCCAGAGGGGTCTACAGGTAAGAATTAGCGCATGCTCACAAGCATGCCTCCCTTTATTCAAGCATGCCTCCCTGCTGAGAAACTTGTCCAACGGCCAACGCATGCGCATCGGGCCGAGAGACCAGAGGGGCATGGGCATAATGAAGCGTTTTGGTCGGATACTAGTATTCTCTTACAAACTGTTACAAGCCATGAAAATCCTAGCATTTGATTAGCTGAGAGCAAAAGTTTGTCTGACAACTTTGTTGGACAAAATGCTTAATGAAATTAAGCAGATGATCGGTTGTAAGCATTTTGGCGGAAGGATCAGATGGCATAGAATTTTCTTCCATAATACAAACCAAAAAAAAAAAAGAAGATTTAAATTATTATCGCAGTCGTCCCCCCCCCCCAAAAAAAAAAACAAAACAAAACAAAAAAACAAAACAAAACCACAAGACTTATTAATAATAAGACTCGCATATTCGGCACAGTGAATGATTATTGCCTCACAGTACGTTTACGCCAAAGAACAACAAGGATTGTATTTCTGCTTGATTATCAGGCAAGCACAATTCGAGTAACATTATATACAGAATTATATCCCTCTCTGCGACAATCGATGTATTTCCTCTTGTTTTAACAAGTGACTGAGGTGGGTATGGAGTTACTCACGCTCTGCATAAAATGAGCCGTGTTTCATTGCGGTTAATCGCAGGTTTTCTATATACATGATTTTCCGTAGAGCTACTATTGATCTTCATTGTTTGATCGAAATCAATCGATGCTCTATGGAAAAATCATGTAAGAATAATCCTCAAATCGCAATGGTTTCTTTACGGAACATAACCCTGCGCATGGTGATAATATTAGGCCTATTTGATACTTCGCAAGTCGGCTTATCAATCTGCCTCTCATGACCACAAGCGAATACATGTGTAGTACGAGGAGTTTCCATTGCCTGGTACCGAGACGATCAATGAAAATAGCCCACACTTTTTGTGCACCATACAAAGGAATACATAAGGTGCCATCACTTTGGGCCCCCAGACTTTTTTTTTAACCCGGAAGTACGTACAATGTAAGTGGCACTGAAATAGAAATATCTTGAAGTATGGCGGCGGTAAGGTTATGTTTTTTCTCTCTTTTTTCTGTATTATTATTATTATTATTATTATTATTATTATTATTATTATTATTATTTTGCTTGTCAGCTGAAGAAACCCGGAAGTGGACGGGCAGAGTTTTTTTTTTTTTCCTTGCCAGCTCATGAAACCCGGAAGTGGGCCCCACATTTTTGAAAACACTGCAAACAATGGCACTCCTACACTTCAACTAGAATAAAACATTTTCATAACATAATGTGCGGATATTACGAGGATAAGATATTCAGCTGTGAAACGAATGATTATTATTCAAAATCATGAAATTTGTGAAACTAACCGCTCAATTACTTTACAATACACTGACCTGTAAAACCTCACATAAGTCGCAAATCAAACCGAACTTAGTCGGTGTTGGGAGTTGACCACAACATTATGACGTATTTCCGGTAATTGGTGCTGGGCTCGGTGTTAAATGTCGTCTACAGAACCTACGGTATATAGTTCATCCGTTTGTGTTAGCGATTTACGTGTTTTTTTTTCCCCATTAATGAAAACACAGCCCCCAGGCTCTATAGCTAGGGATGATTATTTTCGTCATTTCAAGTTCATTGATGGGTGTTGCGTTGCCGCGCCGTGCGAGACCCATATTCACGTCCATAATAATGATGCACGTTTTACGTGTAAAGTCTATGGTAATGCAATGGTCGCCCTCGTAACACGTACACGAACACTCGCTGCATGGCGTAGTAATTTGCGCCTAGAAGCAACATGAAGGTAACTGTGATTTTAAGAAGAGATGAAATTTGTGGCATTTTTATCCGTCTTCCTTACTATGTGTCCAAAACTTAGCAGTTGTAGCTACATCTTTTAATATTTGACTGTAATCACACGCTATCACCTTTTCCGTGGTGCAAGTCTAGTGGACGACTTGGCGGTGATTCCAAATAACTAGCTGGTGATTGTTAATTTAGATCGGTATCACCTCGTTAATCTCGTTAATCACCCAGTGGAGATAGCTTTGACATCGATTTAAATGTTTACATGTTACTATTTTAATAATCATCATGTGTATCTGGTGACTTCCACGCCTGTCTGCTGTTTCCATTCCGGTTATATGCATGTACATACATGTATGTATAGTGATCATTCTGCATGCAGCGGCGACTCGGTGGGGATCGGAGAGCAAAAGAGGCGACTCGATGTGGCCGGCGCGCGCGTACGCGCGCGCCTTGGACGCTTCTAACGAAATTTGGACGAAATTGCCGATCTCCGAATAAACGCCTTTTCCGAACAAGCAACGCTTTTCCGAACGGAATTGAGCGGGCGGTCGTGCGTGAAATTGCGTCCACAAAGCGTCAGAATCGTTGCTACTGGATCGATAACGAACTTTCGTCCAAATTTCGTCCAGATTTCGTTGCTGCTGGATCGATAACGAACTTTCGTTGGAAAACGAAATTGACGGAGGCGTTTCTTATTGCGCGTACTGTAGCATGATTCCATTTGATGCTACTTTGTACAATGTATTATTCACAACCCATTGTGTGTACACTGTACATAATTCATGCTAGCCATGATGTTCCTGTAGAAAATTGAATCATCAACTGTTATCGACAGTATACAAATGACACTCTGGGGGGTGTTTCAGCAACGTTTGTCGGCGCTGACAACTTGAATCACCATAGTAACAGTCAGTGACCAGAGCATCTCAGCCAATCAAAGCCAAGGATTTTGCTGAAATTGGTCAGCTGACAAACGTTGATGAAACACCCCCCAGGTCTGAGTTCATCAGTCGGAATTGTGTGCATATTAAAGGTAACTATGGAATGCTTAACCCACGAGGTGAAGCCGAGTGGGTGTACGCTATAATTCCATAGTTACCTCATGCACACTATTCCGACTGACGCATGAAAAGACATGTGTGTCATCTGTGTTTAATAGAATGGGGACAATTTTTTTTTGCCAAAAATCTGTACTTCAATCATGTTACCCAATGGCAAATTTACTGGATGCCCTTGTGGCTAGCCATAGATGATCAAAAGCCCGAAAATCATGCATCCAATAATTACTGGATGCATGAAAAAATGTACTGGATGTATGATTTTTCGGCCAATATAGGCATTTTGTACTGGGTGTGCGAACACTTGCTTATAGTGCCCGAACCTTTGTTACAAGTGTGTGTACACTTGCTACAAGTGCGTGATAACATACCACCGTGAGGCAGTGTGTGGCCAGTAGAAAATCCACACACAGTTCTCGACCAATGAGATCGCAGGATTCTCGCCACTCATTCTATACCTGCATGCTATTGACTAATAATCAATGTTTATATGCATGGGCCCTTCTGTCTTGAATTTTCTTTTTTCTTTATAGACATTTGTATTGCAAGGACCTTAGTCTTTGGGGTGTCCGATATGATGTGTGGTGGGACTCTGTGAGCATATTAATTTTTCCCTGAAGGATATAAAGATGCAATATTGCAAATGATATGATTGACTTTGTGTGGTATGAAACGTACTGTACCGTACAAGTGTATGTGTCCTCACTCTTATCATAGTACCGTCCACACCCCCCCCCCCCCATATGAAATTAATGGTCCACCCAAAAGTTTTACCCCTGAGCAATTTGTGTGTGTGCAATCCTACATTGTACATGTAGCTAGAGTAGAATATTATGTGTATAACTTTGTGCATACACTGTACAGTACACTGTATGTTACCTTTTACCACTGTGGTTTTGGCAGCTGGTACAGTACACTGATGTGAGCATTGTAAATTATTTGCCATCCATCAATGCACCATCACAACTTGATGCCTCAGATGTCCCCACCAGTTTCTGTTTGTATTATTATCAAAAAAAGGTGTATCATTCTGTTTTCCCTTGCAATCTTATGTACACACCTCCAATATGTCATCTTCCAGCCATTATCTCAGCAAGTACAATGTCCATCTTTGTAATATTATTGTACATGTAGGTAAGGATAGAATTGAGTTGGCTAAAATTTGCCACCTGTAATGACTGCGATGAAAGGTCAAGGGGCACCAAATGGAAGCAAAAAAAAAGAGAAGAAAATAAAATAAAGATGTACAATGTAATGTAAAGGCCCGATAGCATGGGGATTCATCCAATTCATGTGCTGACCTGAGTGACCATTGTAGTGTATTTGAAAACTACAAATAACTGCACCAGTCATCTGTGACAGCCAGTGGAGAGTCTTTGCCTGTGTGTGTACATTGTAGGCCTACATCACTTTAAATATAGAGTTCAGTGATAAACTGTAGGCCTACCAAATGTACACCTTATGTACATGATTCGTTATGGGAATTCTTGATTTTTTTTAACATTTCACACGAGGGAGGAAAAAACAACTGTATACATTGTACCATGTACATCATGTAGTTATAATAGAAAGTACAGTACAAATGTATGTAGCCTACAAGTTGTATGTACAGTACATAAACTTCAAAATGATAACTGACTGACCCTGTCCATGTACATTGTAATAAAAAAAATGCATCCTTTGATAAATCTTATTTACACCCCGAGTGTTTGTGATTGCTACTAATTGCCTCTAACATTCTACGAGCTCTCCCATTGTTACTGTGTGTAGGTCCTACATAGGCCTACATGTACGACTTGTAGGCCTTATCAGGGAATAATTATTACAGTACTCAACGCATTCTACAGTTCCTCGCGGGAATGCTCACCTCTTTTATAGTCTCTGTTGTGATTATCATACATTATGTGTAAAATCCTTCCTTGCACTGTTTAAAGGACAAGTTAACCTTCATAGACATGTGGGTTGAGTGAATGCAGCAATATTAGTAGAACACATCAGTGAGAGTATGAGCAAAATCGGACAATCCGTTCAAAAGTTATGAATTTTTGAAGTTTCTGCTAAGTCGCGGCTGGATGAAAAGACTACTATAGCTTGTGATGTCACATGAGTACAACAATATAAAGAAAGAATAAAGAAAATTCAACATATTTCCATTTTTCTTGCATTATAACTAAAGAACACTCGACTTCTCTCTTTCAGAAGGCAGGGGGAATAATATTACCCTTAACATACGTCAGTAGCAAGTCGAAGAAATGTGCACTTTATTCAAAAAGTAAAGTTTTGTGAAATTCTATTTTTATTTTCCTTATATAGTTGTACGCATGTGACATCATGCACTGTAGTAGTCTTCTCTTCCAGCAGTGACTGCACAGATACTTAAAATATTCGTAACTTTTGAACGGATTGTCCCATTTTCCTCAAACTTTCACTGATGTGTTCTACTAATATTGCTGCATTCTCTCAATCCTTATGTATATGAAGGTGGACTTGTCCTTTAATAACCTCATGTGCATTTATTATAGTGAATATGAATACAAACTGTAGCATGGTCCATTCTATGTTTATAATAACATTTATTATTCAAAAGCTTGTAGACCCAGAACTTGCCCCTGTAGAAAAATCACTCTGATGCTTGTGACCACCCTCTAAATACATACATGTATCACTGTATGGAGGAATCATGTTAAAACAAGCATTTTTTAGCTGCCTGGTTCATATAATTTTCAGCCTTTCCTGTTTTTTTTTTTCTTCAAAATGAAATTTATTGCCATACAGGATGGCACACATGCATCTTGTCTACTCCCATGAAAAACAGTGTGTAGGCCTACACATACAATTGTAGGCTTAGACTTGTTTTCTTCAGTGAGTGGTACAAGCTGTAGCTGTCGTTGCGTGAAACCTCCAGGTGCTTTTAATATATTGTCTGAAAATATCCTATAGAATACCAAAGTATGATGTCATAGCCATTCATTGCCATGGAAACTGGTTCTTAGCAACCTCAACTGGCCAGAGTGTGTATGTGCGCACCTGGTTCTAACCTAAGCTACAAATTGTATTTACAAAAGATTGTGATATCATCACTTCTGTACTCTGTTTTCCTTAGGCTGCGTGCGCATAGAAGTATACTATTCGGGTATTCGGGCTCGTTTTTCGAGGGCATGCGAATAGCTTGAATCGAACGATAGGATTTCCTCACACCGGTTCACATAAGAGGGCACTATTCGAAAGTACCGAATACCTGCGAAAAGTATAGCAAAGTGGGAATCGAGCTTGTTCGATTTTCTTGCAGCGTATACCGTCTCTCGTTTATGAAATAATTACAATTTTGGTCTGGATTTGCCCGTTAGCAAAAATAAGCATGTAGACTGACATTCTGATGCAGTTTAGAAATTGTTAATAAGATTTGCTGCGATGTACATGTAGGAGGAAGAAATCCTCACTACATGGGATGGTGAGTTGACGGTGCGGGTGATGGTGTATTCGGTGCTCGAATAGCGAATAGTGAATAGCGAATACCGAATACTTCTATGTGAACGCAGCCTTAGATACCAAGTTTGTCTTGGAAATGTACAGGTAGAATACATGTATACTTACATAATACTCACTTTGCATGGTGCATGCAGTATGTAGAGTAGACTGCTTTATACTGTAGACCATTATTCTGTATTCACAAATATTCAGATTTCATGCATGCTTTGTTCACAAATGTTACCTTTAACAACCACAATGCTTGTCGAAGGCTTACCCTACCTAGCGACAACTACAAATCATATGTGAACTCCTGCCTGTGGAACTTAATGGGAGGGAATACAGTATAGTGAATGAAATGCTTTGTTTCTAGGCTGTCGGAAAAGAAACATGGATGAAAATACAATCTGAAAGTGGGCAACGTGTAATGCAAGAAATCATGGTCTCAAAGCATGTGCAGCATTGTGTGTGATATAATATAGCCTAGTGACTTGATTCCCAGGAACAAGACAGGAAAAATATAACAGACAGCAAAAAAATTGTTCTTGTATCTGAATTCTTTCTTTGTTCCCTTTGATTAAAGATGAGCGGAGCCAAGGTAGTAGGGCGGAGGATAAGCCTGGGAGTGGCCATACTCATCAAGGCTGCCAGCTGCAAGGTAGGTAAAAAGCATGGAGCATGTATTGTAGCTCTATGGTAAGCATGACTCTACAGGTGTGTGTGTGTGTGTGTTGGGGGGGGGGGGGATGGGGTTGGGAGGGGAGGTGGAACCAGATACCTTTACATGTACTATGGGTAATAAATACTATGCATGTAACGCAATATTTGCATTTGTTGATGTTGGAATGTAGTAGGGATACTGTTACAATGTTCAGAAAGGGATGCTCTTGTATGTGATGGTACACGTACAATAATGTAGGGCCTATGTGTGGACTAGGGAAATGTAATAATTACCTGGTACTCCTTACTAGTTGCAAAGGGGAAATGCTGGTGGTATTGTGTGTGTGTGTGTGTGTGTGTGTGTGTGTGTGTGTGTGTATGTATGTATGTGTATGTAGAGATTATGCTTCCTATTTTGCTTTATGACTCAATTCTGTTCCTGGAACAACCATGGAGCTGCATCACATGGAACCTGTACAACATAGCTCCATGGAACAACAACCCCAGGTTCTATTCTTCCAGTATACCAAACATTCCTGTGGTATCATTCCTACACGTAGCAGTCCATTACCATGCTCTGGTTCATTCCTATGGGATGGAGTGCTTGATGACTGATGGTGGAGTGGAGGTCAGGACCTCTCGCCCCTACCTACCCATCTTATGCTCCTAGCCCCACCAACCTCTTTCCCCTTCCTCTCCCACCCCCTTTACTCTCCCCCCCCCCCCCCTCATTCTCTCCTGCATTCTCCTGCTCTCTCCTCCCCCCTCTCATTTGGCCCTGTCTGCATCACTCTCATACCCAAACAGTGAATAGTCAGTACAGTCTAGCCACAAACTTATTCAATCAAATTTCTTGGATAGAAACAAAAATTCTTGGAAACAGTCCCCCTCCTCCCCACTGGCATAGTTGCCAGAACCTACCCTTGAGAATTTTTATTGTACTTTTCTTGTAGTTATTGGACCTACAATGTATTGCATATTAGGCTGATGAGTCACTCTTTTAATAGTTTTTTTTTTTTCTTTCCTTTTTAGCTCACCTGAGCCAAAGGCTCAAGTGAGCTATTGCGATCGCCCTTCGTCCGGCGTGCGTCGTGCGTCGTGCGTCGTCCGTCGTGCGTCGTGCGTAAACTTTTTACATTTTCATCTTCTTCTTAAAAACCCCAAGGCCGATTTTCATCAAACTGGGCAGGTAGCATCACTAGGGGGTTAGGAACTCAATTTGTTAAAATGGGCACCATGCCCCACCCAGGGGGCCCCCAGGGGGGCCCAAACCCCCCAAAATTAAGGAATCTGTAAAATCTTCTTCTCTAGAACCAGAAGTGATAGAGCTATTAAGTTAATACTATGAGTTAGTACATTGATGACTGTAGTTCAAGTTTGTTCATGGCAGAATCAGGGTGCCCCCCTTGGGACCCAGGGGTGGGGAGGGGTTCTAATGGGGCCTAAATTGTACATTTTCATCTTCTTCTTGAGAACCCCATGACCCATTTTCACCAAACTTGGCAGGTAGCATCCCTAGGGGGTTAGGAACTCAATTTGTTAAAATGGGCACCGTGCCCACCCAGGGGGCCCCTAGGGGGCCCAAATCCCCCAAAATGAAGGAATCTGTGAAAATCTTCTTCTCTAGAACCAGAAGTGATAGAGCTAAGTTAATACTATGAGTTAGTACATTGATGACTGTAGTTTCAAGTTTGTTCATTGCAGAATCAGGGGTGCCCCCCTTGTGACCCAGGGGAGGGGGGTGAGGAGGGGTCCTAATGGGGCCTAAATTGTACATTTTTATCTTCTTCTTGAGAACCCCATTACCCTTTTTCACCAAACTTGGCAGGTAGCATCCCTAAGGGGTTAGGATCTCAATTTGTTAAAATGGGCACCATGCCCCACCCAGGGGGCCCCCAGGGGGCCCCCAGGGGGCCCAAACCCCCCAAAATGAAGGAATCTAAAAATCTTCTCTAGAATCAGAAGTTATAGAGCTAAGATAATACTATGAGTGAGTACATTAATGACTGTAGTTTCAAGTTTGTTCATAGGAGATCCAGGGGTGCCCCTTTTGGGGGCAGATGTGGGGGGGGGGGGGGGTGGTTGGGAAGGTCCAAATGGGGGCCTGAATTGTACATTTTCATCTTCTTCCTGAAAACCTCATAATGGATTTTCGTCAAACTTGGCAGGTAGCATCCCTAGGGGGTCAGGATCTCAATTTATCAAAATGGGCACCAGGCCCCACCCAGAGGGCCCCAGGGGGCCCCAATCCCCCCAAATTAAGGAATCTTAAAAAATTTGGGCCCTTATTGTACATTTTCATCTTCTACTTGAGAATGCCTGGTCAAATTTTGGTAGAGCTGTGAATAATTTAGATTAGTGACTGCGTGAAAGGTGAACTTGCGATACTCAGGTGAGCGCTAGACCCGTGGGTCTCTTGTTACAAATGTACTTGAAAATGAATATAGTGTTCCCACTCTAAACGTATGGAAATGAGAGTTTAGACTCTTGGAGACCCGAAAAGAAATTTTAGAAAATCCTTGACATGTAGGCCTACCTCTTAGCATGGCTGGACAGGAAAATGGAATCATAGGTGTACACTTGAATTGATGGTCAGCTAGAGCATTCAGACATTGGTTAGCACAAGTGGAAAAGTACAATCTAACAGTGGTCACACCATGCTTGACCCATGGGGGAGTTTTATTTAAGTAGATTCCATGTGGTGTGTGGGGATGAAGGCCCTACCCTACTGAGTTTGATCTTTTTGTGTGTGACAGTTAGTTCTACATGTGCTGACATTGTCCCAGTCAGTGACCAGAGCATGATTATTCATCAGGTGACCAATGTCCACCTATCTGATTGGTTGAGAGTGTCGTCAAGGGGAGGGACATGCACACACTGAAGGCTGGCCTATTTGAGGGTTGCTAGGAGGGGTGAACTGGGGTGAGATACATGTAGTCTTAGAAAAGATGTGTGCAGGAAGCTGGAGAAGCTGAAATAAAACCAACTGAATATCTTCAAGTAGCTCATCAAGTAAAATTTAACTTCCTTCCAGCCGTTGACTGAATTCATCATGAATATAAAACGGCTTGTGACACACAATGAATGTATTTCAAAGTGTTCTTTATTTGAGAGGTCTTTTGTATAGTATGTCCCCTCACTTCAGCCTCAAATTCCAAGTCCTCTTGCAGCTTACCATTCACTACACAAATGGGTAACTTACAATCAAGGGGTGAATGGGGGTGGAGTCTTGATGTTTAACCAGGGGGTGTAACCCATTGAGGACAGGCTGATTTTGCTTTAACAAACATTTCCTATAGACACCTGTCCGAGTATACTCGGGACTAGTCTTCAACGAGTTAAGAAATGTTTTCAATTGCGCAAAACTTAACCAGTTCCTTACGGGAACCTGATGGCCTGGGTAGTACAGATCTTTGGGCATTTCAGAATTTAGTATGGAATGGGGTATCTAAGGAAACAAAGGCGGGACTAGTCTTGGTGTGGAGGTAGTACTTTTATGGGTTTTAGAGGAGGATTAGATTCAACATCAATTCCAAGTAATGAAAGGGGGTAGGACAGAATGTTTGGGGTTGACTCAACATGGTCGTAAATTGTGGTTTGATTGTACTTGGTCTTCCATTGAGATGGAGAGATGAGGTTAGATGTTACTTCGTACATGAGGGAACAATGGGATCCTCCTAACATTCTGGTGGTATACTCAAGGGATGATGGAGATTGGTGACTCACTGGAGGTAGAGGTCATTGACTGGCCGGAGGTGAAGAGACGTATCCAGTCATCATAGTGGAATGGAAAGGGGTGGTAATAACTTTGGGTATCATTACCCAACAGGAGGCAAAAACTTTTGAATTCATTTCATATTCACATATTGTGGCTCCTCACTGAATTCATGAAAATTTCATGCATGCTAAAATTTCTGTTTTTACAGCTTTGAAATGGACTTTTGGCCACTACAAACTTGTCAATTATGTATTAAATACAGGTGAAAAAGAATGAGGCTGTTGTATGACCAGGCTGATTTTGTTTTCCTTGATGGGTTGCTCTTCCCATTGTAGATGACCATGAGCTAGGAGCAAACTCCAGCCAAGCAACAAAGTCGCAGCCATCATTGTTAGCCCAAACAGGTGCAAATGATGACATCAAATCAAGTAAGAAACGGTTGTTTATGCTAAGCCATACATGTAATTCTAACTGTGGTTACATATCTTACTTACATATTTTTGTTTTGTAGGCATGAGAACTGCCTTCATTTTTTTTCTTCTTTTATGTGCTTCCTTTTCAAAAGTTATTTTGCAGTACTTGCACAATAGAGAGGTAAGTTTTAGAGAAGATAAGGGGTCCAGTGACAGTTTTATGTTATCATGTTTTGTATTGATAGGAATAGATTTGGGATTAATCTTCATAATGCTTTAGAGGCCCGTCACACTACAGCGAATAGCTAATGATTACAAAGAATGCCAAGCATGTTACAAACTATTCTAGTATTACCAACGGATGTGAACACATCTTCAAATTTTCAAATTTGTTGGACATTCGTTGAACATTCGTTGGGCATTCGCTGTAGTGTGACGGGGCCTTCAGCTAGGCTTCTCCACCTCCAGTAATGAAAAGAAGGGAATCAAAATTAGATAATCTGCAGAGATTTATAATTTGCTTTTACAAATTCTGAAACCACAAAACATGGCTGCCTATTGCTCTGTACTCTACAGCCCAAGTCATTGTCATTCTTAAAGCAAAAGAAAAACGAGGCAAAGCATCACATGAAAGCTACAGTTGTACATCCTCTTTCTCTAAAACTTTGTCATCAATTGCTCTACTCACAAAACAAAACAAATCAAACACACACGCACACACACACACAGAGCAAGAACAACAACAACAGCAACAACTGTAATCATAAGGTAAAGACTATGATGCCAACTTGATGACACCAGGGCCCCGTTTCATAAAAGATGTTAGGACGGCAACTCTTGCTGGAATGGCAACTTCCAATAGTAACAGCCAATCAGGAAGCTGGATTCTTGTCGTTACCATGACAATTGCCATTTCAGCAAGAGTTGACATCGTATCAACCTTTTATGAAGTGGGGCCCCGAAGTGTCTGTTGTGAATGTCCATATGAACAGGGTCTGTTTTTTCGCCCCAGATCTGTCATTGAGACCTTTCTTGTTTTACACCAGAGTTGATGTTATTGTTTGATGTGAACAGGGACTCTGTGTTAATTGTATTTGCTGTTTCTCATAAACTAATACATACATGATTTCATTATATCACGGTTGTGACGTCATCATCTCAATACTTACGCTTTTCTCAATAGATGGGTCTTCAGTGAATGGACGGCCAAAGCTGCGGCATTCCTGGCCTGAAATATCAGTGAAGTTGGGCCAAGATGTCACATTTAATTGTTTTCCACGTACGTTTCTTGATTTTTTGTTCTTTTCCCCATAACTTTCTTATTCAATGTGTCCTTATTTGTGAATCTATATCACCTCCCTAAAGAGGCAATTTTTGCCCACACCAAATAAAAAAAATAAAAATAAATCAGGCACTCTGTAATTTATCAGAAGTGTCTTGTCTCTTTTGGGCAATAAGATTTGACTGTGGAATATAAGGTTATTAAAAAGATACACGTCAAAAAAGAAGAAGAAAAAAAACCCCCACTATTCTCAGTGAAGTATCATCTTCTTTGAAAGAGAGTGCAGATATTTCCTTTTCGAACATAAAAGTCTATGGAAGAATGGTGTTTTCAAAGTTTTTGTCCTCTTTGCTACATTGTATCTGTAGATAGTGTTATTAATATGCACCTTTTAATATTTGACACTGCATTTCCACATATGATTAATCGTGCAGAACTTTCTTTTTCTTTTCTTTTTTTTTTCTTTTTAGATGATCAATTGTGTGTATGTGTGTTTGTGATTTAACTCAAGCTGTGCAGCTGTATAAAAAAAAAAAGGTCTGAAACGGGTCCTCGACTTGCACCTGGGGAAAGTGGGGGAGGGGGGAGGGGGGAGGGAGAGGGGGAGGGGGGGGGGGGGCTGTGTCCCAGTCATTTAATCATGCCATGATTAAGTTTTTGATGTGATCTAAATATTCCCCCAGTCTCTTCTGATTCATACATGTACACTTGACTTGTAACTAAAATTAGCAGTGAGGCAGTTCTCATTTCAAACCTACATACATTATGCGCTCTCGATTTGCAACTGCCATTCACCTTTCTAACTCTTTGATAACAAATTTGACACTGCACAATATACCGGTACATTTTTTTTTTTTTTTTTTTTAAATTAACCAACTACATGTACTTTCAGTAACACCGAACAGAGTGACATACAAAATGTTCTCCTTACATTTTGTACTTAAAGGCATTATTTACCATTTGCAGATGAAACAAAAACCCAGCTTTAGTGCTTCAAAAATATAAAAATGTTAGTCATTATAATCATTGTTAAGTTCCATTAAGTATACAAGATGTGCACAATAGCTATAATAAAATGGATTTTTAGAATAAACCTTCTCCAATTATGGTTTATCGAAAAAAAATAGTGGTATCTCCGTACATTCTAGGCTTTATTGCAAAATTTTTATATGGTATTTAAAGATGTTTTCTGATACAACTGACCAACGCATGCACTCTGTGTGCATCAAATGTGATTTAATAAGTGATATTTTTTTAACACTGCCCCCAGTGGCAAACAATTCCTTTAACCCTGGGAGACATCAAGGCCAGGGTCCCCATACCTATGTTGAAGCCCTTCCCTGCAAGATTCTTCAAGTGCTGTAGACTTTCAAATGATTTCATTTTGAAACAAACCAAATCATATCAAATCCTGGAGACAATAGGGTTAATAGCTGTTAGTTGCTCATTCACATTTATACTTGCCAAACAGTGGGTTTTCAGTTTCCCTGGGCTAGTAATGGGCCATTGGGTATTTAGCCCCCCATTTAGTGTGCTTTGTATTGAAAATAACCAGATGTTATGAAATGATGATAAAGGAGAATCGACCATGCTATTCAGTGTGCAGCATCTGTGACTTTGATATTCTGCTCCAATCCTGGTATTTCATTTCTTTGTATGCACACCTGTTCATTCCATGTTAAACTGCAATTACTGTAACTGGCATTTGATAGCAAAATATTCCATATTGTAAAACAGGGATCCCATGAGTGTTGGGCTTCTTGTTGTTGTTGTTTTTTTTTTGGGGGGGGGGGGGTGGGGTGGGGGAGTTGGGGTGGAGGAGGGGTCTGTTTGTTTGAAATTTGCAAATTTACAGAGTAATGCTAAATGCTTTCTGCAAATCAAAACAGCCCAAATCGTTGATACGTTTGCCTAACGTACCCTTTCTGATTTGTGGTAGTGTAGAGCCCATAAAGTGAGGATACATGAGTGTGAGGCACACGCAGGTATGCTTCATATTCTTCCATTCACTCAGACTTGTCTGCTACCTCTGTTTGATTTTAAGTGTTAGTTTTACGCTACAGCATTAAAAAAAAATTTATTGGTTGTTTTAGAAAATGTGTATTGACTTCTCTTTTCTGTCCCTTTTCCCGTTCCAGAGGAGCACTTCAGCTTCGCCTTCAAGGAGCTGTCGTTCGATAAGGAGGTGTCGCCCGAGGAAGATGAGGAAGATGAGGAATTGCCATGTGAGACTTTACTTGTGTGCAAAGTTTGCAGTGAAGAGAGAAATTCGGAAAGCATTTATTTTATGTTTGTGGGGGTAGTTAGACGATTGTAGACTCAGGAGAATGATGGAGGCATGACTGGTTCTTCTTCATTCACTATTCCCCAATATATTATTCCAACACATTTACACGTGATACATCATGTTTACAGAGCATGTCCCCGGTGACTTTCCGGTGTTGTTTACATTTATACACATCTCTTATATCTCGAGATGAGGTGAAGATAAATGGCAAGGGGAGCGGAAAGGAAGTGGGAATAAAAAGTCAATAGTGGCTGTCGACATGTCAGAAGATTAGTTGATCTTGACGAGAGAAAGAAAACCTGAAAACGATAAGAAGTTGACTGTGGAAGGGTGGTTGTGAGATGGATGACTATGGAATGAATGAGACATGCTGTTCACTGGTACACCATATAGACATAATATTTCTTGTACAGACACAATATCCCTTCCAATGACAAACAGTCAGTATTGTAAGCCCCAGTAACAGAAAAGTCATAAGCCTCATCAGGCTCCAGGGCAATATTGTTGGGGATAGCTCTATAGAAAGTAATGATCAATACCAAGTACTGAAAAACTTTTCTGAGTAATGTTTCATGCACGGGCTTGTGTTTGTTTTTTACTCTGCGGAGTTAGAATATGAAATAGTATTATATGAAACAAGCAAAATATGTGTGCTTTTGTTTTTGCCATAGTTTCATGTTGTGCAAAATGTGCACAAATTTCCACACCACAGATATTTCCAATTTTGCAGTACATTGTGTAACTGGGCATGTTCCACATGTTTGTTTGTCTGCATTTGATTGTCTTATTGACAAGTAATCAGAACGATTTCAAAGAAAACATGAAAACTAAGCCAAATGTCAACGTTGTTGGAGGGTGTATATTTGTCTTTTCCTTAGCTGCCTTGATCCTTTAAGATTTGCTTGTGTGAGTTTATGGAAGCTTTATGTCAGGAGGAAACTTATCTTAAGTGGAGTTATAGGAATGTTAGAAGTAGGTCAAAATAAAAGAGAAAAGATGTACAAGTATTAAATGTTATGCAGGAAAAAGAAAAAGAAAATGTAGACAGTTTAAATGCCAATTAATGTCATGTAGCACCCAGAAAAGGTATTCACCAGAGTCTTGGGATTATGCACAAAATCTCACAGGTCCATGACATTCGAAGAGATCGAAGATAAGGGATTATATCTGATGGTTACTTTCTTTAAATCATATCCTTGTATGTTGATAAGCTGGAAGGTAAAACTCAAACTCAAAACCACCTTTTTCTCTCTGTCTCACAGTCATCAAACTGACAGCGTCACCAGAAAACTCCTCGTCCAGGTCTGTCAGTCAGTCGAGGAAGTCTCAGGGAAGGCCGGAGAAAGTGATCAAACTGGCTCATACGAGGAAGAGTGACAGCAAGAGATCGCCAGCCCATAAGGATGCGACCCCGAAGCAAGTCAACGTCTCTGGGGCCCTGCTCAAAACTCGGAGGCCCCCAGAAGGAAGACTCCACCCAGAGTCGTCCCGCTGGCCCCCATCAGCGGGGAGAAGAAAGCGGGCGTGATCGTTGAAGGGCAACTCCCAAAGCGGCCGTTGCTGGCGACCACGCCGCCATCGCCGAAGGCACCCATCCTACCGGGCGTTAGGTCCTCCTCCATGATAGTTGTGCAGAAGGTGCAGAGCGGTCCTCCGGTGGGAGTCAGCACGCCTCCGAAAGCGAGCCTTGGAACTGTCCTGCCACCCACGCCTCCAAATGAGCCGGTGCCAGTGCCACCGATGATCTCGCTGGCTCTGACGTCATCTCTCACAACAACTCCTCCTCCTGCCAGTGCATTCCCTCCAGTCAATGCATCTCCTCGAACCATGCCGCCCCTGGTGGCTACACTGCCCCGCCCAACTGCGCCTCTTGCCAGGCCGCCCTTGACTAGACCCCCTTTGGCTAGACCCCCTTTGGCGAGGCCCCCCTTAGCTCTGCTTCCTCGTCCCTCATCCCAGCCGTTCGACCTCCCCTGGCTGTCTCCCCGGTGGCCCAAGTGATTCCAGCCGCGCGGCTCCAAGTGATTCTACCGTCCAGTCCTCAAGTACTTCCCATGAGTCCCGCTCATGGGTCTCCGGCGGCTCGCCCCCAGACCCAGTCACCGACAGTCCATCTCCTTAGCTCCATGTCTCCGCAAATCCTCACCCCACCCCACCCTGCTGCAGAGAAGCCTATCGCCTCCATACCACCCTTGCGGAAGCTGCAGTCACCATCAACACAAAGCCCAAGTGAACTGCCGGCAAAAGAGCCTGTGAAACCTGTGAATAACCTCGACAAAGGGTGCAAGAACAGTGGGCAGACCTCTTGTGTGGATTCCCGAGGGTGGACGGAGACACCCCCGGTGCTAAACCCAAGCAAGGGGCCAACCAAAGAGCAGAGGATGACGAAGATGGCCTGATTGTCGTCGATGATGAAAAACCAAAGAATGATAATGTCATTCCAAAGATCCCCAAAGACTCGAGCGTAAATGAAGATATGCAGGAAGGTAAAATGCAATGCCTTGTCACTACCAGTGCTGAGAATCTTGTAATCTGCTATTGCTTGTGTGTAACAATCATGATGGAGTCCAGGCTCAAGAGAGATATGTGCTGGAATAGATAAGAAGCCATGCGTACATCTTTTTCTCACAATTTTCAGTCATCCTTCAAACAGTTGGCTGTCTGCAGTGAAGATATTTCATATGGGCTGCTTTGTTGTTCTACATGACACCACTGGGTTGTTATGGTAACAAACTGTTTTGGAAAGGGGGGGGGGGGGGACATTGAAATCTCATTTATCTCAGGCATATTGTTTCAAGGGGGGTGGGAGATTGCTCTCCAATTGTAAGTACTGATACCAGTGGCGGATCCAGAGGGGGGTGCACTGGGTGCATGCCCCCTCTTTATTTGTTGTTGAAACAAAATAGATAAAAAGAAAAAAATGAGATGAAACCTGGAAATAGCACCAGAAATATTGTTTGCCCCCCCCCCCCCCCTTTACCGAATTCCTGGATCTGTCCCTGGATACTGCGGTTGTAGTCCAATCAATGTGTTTATGTGTGTACCATGTTTGTCCTGATGTAAAGAGGTAATGCTGTTATGATGCATAATATTTGCTGCTTTGATGAGATGTGACAATGGAATCCCCCCCAATTTTCAACACACAATCATCATTTTATGTGTCACTAAAAGCAAGTTGAAACAAATTTTTGACTAATGTGTAGGGCAGACAAGTTGATTATCAAATCCAAATCGTATATATGTGACCCTGCACCACAAAACCAACAAAAAGGCGCCAGACATGGATTTTCAGTTAAGGGCAGATTCTGAAAGTGCAGACTCTAAGCTTTAAATTGATGTATAAATCAATACAAATGGACTCCCCTAACCCACCTAAATACTGGAAAGACAGCAAACACTCTGGAAAAGTGTGAACTGAGAAAAGAGGCTCTGAAGTACATGGTCTATTCAAGCGCTTAATCTTTACCAAGCCGTGCTAGCTGTGCCATGAAAGGGACAAAACTAAGGAGGTTAACCACCGGAGCGACAACAATGAAGGATTATCAGATTAAGCTGAAATTGAGCATGTTCTGTTAGCACATTCTGCCCATGATTAATGCCAACTTTCAAAGCAGCAGCGTCATCCTTTCAAAAGTTATTAGACTTGAAAGTGAAGAGTGTGCAAAGGATTTCAAGACATGAAAAGCGGCCTCTAAGACAAGCCTGAGTATTCTACTCTTCCCCCAAAAAGGGTTGTAGAAAAACTGCTAAAAACACACTTTCCCATTCATGTAATGATACCAAACTGAAGAATAATGTAGAAGAAAGATAGCTCTTTCAGAAAATATGAAAAACTCAAGATTGACTCGGTTGAAACATTTCACCTTTTTTGAGTCCTCACTTGAAATCAACGGGTGCGACGTTTAGTTTGTTTTGTGGTGCATGGTCACATATATGGTTTACGGGACAGAATTAAAACTTTTAAGACAAACTTTCATGTGATTGTGAATTGTGTTCCTGAATATTGCAGGAGCCATGAAACCATATCATGAAAGATTTTTTGTTGACAAAGTATTTGTGAGAACATGATCAGCACAGTCTCACTTCAGCCATAAGAGTATCTATGGAAGCATCACATTGATTAGTTTCAGAATTTCGTCACTTCACTTTCGCTCTCTTGCCACCCCACCCTACTCCAGTCCTGTCATCGCTGAAAAGGAAAGCCGCATCTAGTCCCTGCTCCAATCTCCTCAAAATCAAGTGCGAGAAGATTGACGCCGTCGTCAGGATAAACAAGACTCGCGAAGACCTCTACCGAGCTGGTAGGTAGCCCCCAAAATTGGCTAAATGAGAGGAGGTAAAGAAGTAATATTTCGAAGGTGGGGGGGGGGGGGGGGGGGGGAGGAGGGGGATGAGCATTAAAGTTCACAGTGTCTTTGAAGGTACAGTCCCTGGATTTATGTTGTCATGGGGGGGGGGGGGAGGGGAAGAGGGAGGATCCAAAGTACTAGTATGCTTGACTCATCAAGCTGCTCAAAGTGGTACAGACCTATAACACTATATTGCAACAGTTCCAGACCTCTTGGTTCTCTTCCTAGAGAAGTACATGTACATGAAGATGTCGGCAGAGTTTAAAGTGAGTCGGATGAAGTGCAAGGGAACACATTATCATTACCCATGCAGTTGAAACCAGAATATCTGAAATTTATGTCAGCTATGCTATTATGATACTAAACGGCACGTTTCGATGAAATTTAGCATATGGGGAGAGAAGGCCTGCAAAATCCTGAAGAGCTAATGATGATGATGATGATAATGGTAATGGTAATAATAATAATAATAGTGATAATAATGATAATGGTAATAATAGTGACAACAATAATGATGATAATTATAATGATAATGAAAATAATGATAAGATAATATCAATGAATACCACTATTATGAAATAACAGTTGGTTCTGTATGTCATCATGCCAACACGTTGAGGTGATAATACTAGCCACTTTAGTTGTACTCGATTGTGGTTCCAAGTGCTCCTTTCAAACTTGTTATCAAATTAGATTTATTGTTCCAACATTTCCTGGACACATACCTCATCAGATGTATGACTTTGCCTCCAAGTATATTTAGAGCTCCCCCTAGATCTTATTTTCATTTATTCTTGATACTTTTCTTTACCTAGAAATGATTCTTTGAACTTTGACAGTGTGTTTGCTGTGATCCCTCCGTGTGTGCCACTTTTTTACCCATTCACCTGTGTATCATTATGCTTGAAATCATTTTAATAGTTGATTTACATTTGATTAACCAAATAGTCATTGTTTCTTCGGGATTAATAAATGCAACAATGTTGTGCACATATGCACCATGTTGATATCTTTTGTTGCTTAATTGCACCGATGGCCTAAACAGATGTTGAAATATATTTTCAGCTATTTTTGCCAAGTGTCTTAATAGCAGGTGGTCACTAAGGTAGTACTGACATAGGGGGTAAATATTCTGAAAGGGCATCTCATAATCTTTCACGAACAGTCATCAGAGCTTGTACACTCTTAATTGGGATTGGCTGTTGGTGTTTCAGATAATCATGATTAGATATTATAAAGTCATTCACCATATTTTAGATTTGGCTTTAAACCTTACTCTAGTAGCTTTACACTCAGAGATTTATTTTGAAGAACGCACTTAAAATGCGCAAAGTTTTGCCAGAATACACTAGAACAAAAAACTTGAGTGAATATGAATTTTGCGTGCCCTCTGTCCAAAACATGTCAAATGATCTGATTCAATTCCTTTCCCAGAAAGAGGCCCCGAGAACTGTCCAGGCCCTGCCCGTAGAGGGCGCAGTTCAGGTGGGTTGTCAAATGGTCAAAGATATGAAAGTATTCCACATTTTAGTGGAAAACATGCTTTTAGTGTTATTCATTTTTTGTTTTTCAAAACTAACCAAAAGTGAAAACGTTTGCGCCAGTTCATGCAAACTTTGGTATTTGAAGCATACTTTGGCATATGCACTTTCATTGTAAGTATTTTTAGCAAATTTTTAACAAAATCTGTTTGACCAAACTATGCAACCCAAGTCAGAAGAAAGTAAAAAATGAATTTTTCTTTTTCAATGTCATGATATTTAGGCATCTCTGCTAAACTGCATTCCTTAAGGGAACGTAAATGTAATGTATTAAATCTTAGATGGAACCAACTGCATTTTTCCTTCATATTTTCATTAAACAAAAAATGTTTGTTTTATGTATCAATGTCCTGTCCCTAATTGGTAATTATTTTGTCTTTTATATGGGGAGATACTAACACACTAACTTAATTGAGTGTTGACTAGACTGGTTTTCTTCTGTGTTTTAGTTAGGTGTCTAGGGATGTTTTGGGGTTGTGTGTTCAAAGTGTTGCTGCATTGATATGACACTGATATTGTTTCTGTCCTTCACACCAACTTCAATTCGGCAGTGTTGACTTGTGCGATACCATTTTCAGACTTCTAGTAGTTTCTTTCATGTACTAAATTTTTATCTGTGGCAGTATTAGCACTCATTAAATTAACCCGTTCCTTCCGCAATTCTCTGAGTGCCTTTAATGCCCCCAAACGAGATTCTTTTCGCCCGTCGACAGAGAGGCACACAGGTTGGTAATACAGCTGTGTGAAAGCAGTCAAGCGGTTCATTGTGTCCCCCTTTCTACGGGCAACTACATGTGCCCGTGAACAATATCGATCGGGTGCGAGGTATGAATAGAGCGTGTGCTGATGAGCTCTCAGAATCTTTTGTTCTACACAAAACCAGGTACCTGAATGAGGTGACTGGGGTCAGCGAACCCGCATTTCTAACTGATCTCAGCCTTGATCATTATGTACATGTTCGTATGAGTTTACAGCAGAACGAGCAAAAAACTAAATCAGGAAAAGGTACATAATACTGTAAAACTCCTTTTTTTTTAAACAGCAGGAGAACAAATCCTGATAGAATAAACTCTGAACTTTTTATCAAACCCACTTTTCTGAGCATTTTAACACAAAGAAACATGAATTTAGGCCACTGAAGCAGGCACCCTTGTCTTCATTTTGGGAACCTGGTAAACCAGGTTCCCGTATATCAGTTGCTCCCACGGGAACCTGGTAAACCAGGTTCCCGTAAGGAACGGGTTAACATGTTTTGGTTCAGATTTGAATGTTGACACCAGTGCACCTAGGTGTGAAACTGTGAAAGATGTTCACAGATCATGATCAGTCTGCATATTTTGAGCCTTTTAGCACTGTCCTACTAACAATAATTATCATAATTTGAATTCTGTAGCTGTGCATTCCATAATTCTATAATATGTTGCACAAGTCTAGAAGATTGTGGTTCATCAGATAGTGATAATGCAAGTTTTGATGGAAAATGACTGTAAAAAAAAAGGGATAAAAAAACAGAAGTGCCAATAATAAAAATTAATCTTAAGGTCAAAGAGTCTGTACAAGGAAGGTTAATAGAGCTCTTGTTTATATAACATACACTTCGTATGTAGATGAGGCTCTACAAACGTTCCTCAGAACAAAACAGACATTGTGTGTGAATTCTACCCAATGCACACATCCATTAACAATCAATTGATGCACCCGCAATGTCCTTCTTTCCTCTTGCATAAAATGGTCACCAGAAAATGACAAGGTTAAGTTTATTAAAAGGCAGGGCACCCAGAGAGGGTAGTGATAACACCGACGTGGTTACTGTGGATTATTTAGACCAGAGCAGTCCTTTAAAAATGTAGTATCATCATCATCATCGCTACCAATGTGGATGAAATTTGCAAACTTTAATAGTCGAATAACATTTGATATCATGATAGGCGGTAGCTGCAAAATGGGAGTTTTCAAGGCTTTTGATTCCTCCAAAATCTCTCTTTGCCCTCATTCATTGATGTGTATGAAAGGCAAAAACTCTTTTGTCAAATACGTTTGCTTGTGCATTACAAGCTGAAACTGCTTTAGGCACTTTTCTTTGTGTTAATCACCATATTTTGCAGCAAAACAGCGGTGAGCACATCATGACGTTGTACACACGTGTAGTGTTTGTCTCACATGTACACATACATTGTACACTCATGCACACACACACACATGCACTCACTTGACACACATACACAAAGGTACACGTACAGGACATTGTACTTCTGCCCGCATGCACTTTCACTGTTAAACAAGAATCAATTGTTTCATCACCTACTTTTGTACATTGTAGTTTATCCACCTTCCACGCCTTTTTCGACCGCGAACAAACCAAAATGTTGCTGCAGTTTCTCATTGTTGTTACAAGAAAAGTTTCCTGTTGGATTAGTCACACTTAACCTTCATTTGCTGTTTATTTGTCCTACACTACATGTTGTGTCCGTAAAATGTCACTTTTAGTTGCATACAGTCTTGCCACATTACAAAGTAGGGCGGTGATTTGGCTCAGTCGGTAGCAAGTCTGCCTCCAGATCCAAAGGGTATTGGGCTCGATCCCCGAGTCTCACTGAGCAATGTTGTGTGTAAGCATTCCATCCCTTCTAGTAAGAGGCAAAAACACTTTGTCCCTCCGATAGGACAGTAGATGGAGGTCTCATGTGTGAGTTAGCCACAACTCATACACGTAAAAGATCCCAACTCATACACGTAAAAGATACCACTTCATTCATTCATCGCAGAGAGCAGGGTGCTATCCCAGTGAAGTGGTCCCCCTACCCACCCATACAAGAAAAATGAGCTAATGATACCGACCCCTCGTGGTTCGAGCAGTAGTCAGCAAATGGTATCTACCAGGCACTTTGTGCTGTACGCTTGACTGAGTGAATGAATGAACGGTACAAAGTGGCGGTTATTTGACATATTAGGTATATCTAACACTCGTATCAGGGCGATTACCCTCCAAGGGCAATTACCCCCTGGCTAAATACTGGTTAGTGGTAAGGTTAGAGTAAAGATTAGGGTTAGGAGTTTGGGTTTGGATTGGGATTAGGTTCAGGATTAGGATTAGGATTAGGGCCAGGGGAAGGGTCCAGGGTAATTGCCCTGGCTGTAATTGCCCTAAACCCCTAACACTCTGTTTAGAATATATGGGTATTGGCGGAGAATGATAACCAAGAAGCGGAGATGGTGTACATTGTAGGATGGTAGTCTGATTCTAGAGTGAAGAAAATATGCTGCTTGATGATTTTTGATACTGTGACTAACATACTAGGCAAAGTCATCATTCGATTTTATTGCATAATCTGGTGTGGATTACGAGATTACTTGTCAATATTGCCATGTAGCAATGTCGCATGCAGGTATTACCCAGTCTCCCTAGATTATTCCAAGACAATTTATGGAAACATTAGCACTTGTACAACCGATTTTCTTTGGACATATGTATGTCATTATTCATAGCAAGAGTGTCACCTGAAGTGTGGAATTACTTGTGTGAGGAAATTTACCATGCTTATGACCAGTCCGTATGTAAAGAGAGTCTGGCCAACTGCAGACAAAGGGTGCCCTGCAATCACTCCGGGCAATTGCAAGCAACCCCAAGCTTTCCCCAGGAGCAACTAGTCTACTGTGAAAGTGGACATTTTTGTGCATTCATGCAACCAGATGCTATTGCAAAAATAAAAGCACGAGAAAATTTTGCGTGCCAAATGTTCCAATATTTAATGTCCCAATTTGGTGGGATTCAAAACGTGAAATTCATCTTACCCTGACGAGCATGAAAAATTACTCCTGCGAAAAATATCCACTTTTACAGTATGTCAAACAAGTGTGAATGGTCCAAGTGATATTTGGGAGGGGAATGCCGATATACATCAAGGAGCAAGCTGAGTTGTTCAGATGTATCCAAATTCCTTCTTAGTTCTAATATTTTCATTGCTAATAGTTTTTGATGGCATCCAAGTTTTGTGTTTGATGGTTAATTATTTGTTTCTTCTCTTTCTTGTTTTCACTTGCTTTCTCTTTTATGTGTGCCTGTGTGTTTGTTTGTATGCGTGTCTTATGTGTTGGTGTGTGTGACTTGCGTTTCGTCTGTGCTTTGCTTCTCACAGCTGCTGAGCAGGGCTGCTTCTTCAACGTTGTTGAGAGGGAGCGACGACTCGGGATTTGTCCTTGCGGCCGCGCCAACAGCTACGACGCCATGATCGCCTGCGACAACCCACGGTGCGCGGTGGAGTGGTACCACTTCACGTGCGTCGGGGTCACCAAGGTGCCGAAGGACGAGTGGTTTTGTCCGTTCTGCTCCGAAGGTATCTGAAACGTTTGGGTAGGGCTCGCATTGTAAAGGAGGAGGAGGAAGGTGTTGTCTTGATTGCATATTGGCTGATTTTAGTTTTGCAAAGAGGATGTCTTGCTGGTCACTTGTCTTTCTGCCCTTTTCCAAAAGTATTCATAAGCAGGAAATGTTAGGGTCTCATACTGAAAAGAATTGCTGATTTTGCAGTTTTCAAGTTTTGCACGAGTCACATAGCAGGGAATGTTTCATACTTTATGAGAGCAGGCCCGGCAATACGGTGCAATTATATCACTGATAAGAGGCCAAAGATTTGAATTCCTAACGGTCATCGACGCACTGTGCGGAGGGAAGGACAAAAAATCTTGGAAGTTCACCTCCTCATATCTCCCTTATTTTATCACCAAATCCCTTGAAACTTCACACATAATATGGATATATCATTCTTCATATGATTTTTGGGCGAAAATGCTGGTATATCTTTTGAGATATGTGTATTTTTCTGTTTGAGTCGACTGTGGGAAAGAGTTACCCAGTAAAAAATGCACCCAGTAAAAAGAAGTCCCATAAGTCTAGATAGAATAAATTACAACCCATCAAAATCTAGCTAACATTGAGGAGGATGTTTGTGTGGTCAAGCCCTTGTTTGATGAACATTTCTCCCAAACCGTCTCTTGACAGAGGCTGCCGAAGTGCTGCGGAGGAAGAAGGAAAAGCGTCGGGAGAAGAGGAGGAGGAAGAAAGAAGCAGAGGCCCGCAGGAAGAAGCTGGCGGAGGCTGGGGCCAGGAACAAGGCTAAAGAGGCGGAGGAGGAAGGGCTGTGTCCCTGCGGCCAGCCCAACTCTTGGGACCGCATGATTGCCTGCGACGGGAAGGACTGCTCCGTCGAGTGGTACCACTTCAAGTGCGTGGACGTCACCAGTGCCCCCGACTCCGAGTGGCTCTGCATGCTGTGCCGAGATAGCTCCAAAGGTATGGTTCTTGTAGCGGGGCGGTCCGCCAGCTTGACATCAGAAATGCAGTATCAAAAAGTGTTGGAAGAAGGAGTGGGAGAGGGCAGGGGCATAAAAGATTATATACTGTTTAAAAAGCAAACCTCAAATGTAATGTTTTGTGTGACCCTAGAGAGGGTGTCCAAATCAAGAATTTACATCATCATTTTTCTTTCTTTGTACTCCACAATGGTGCTGTGGAAAAGTGCAGATCGTCTGAGAGTTGCACTTTTCAACCTCTATCCATAAAGGCCTCATCTATCAATGTGCCAGCTTTCATGTTGTACATGGCAAGTCAGACACGAACTGACATTCATCCAAATTCAGATCTCGATTATAGAGCATCAAACTAGTATGCATTTACCATATTTTCCTTTTTTTTTCTTTCTTTATTCAAGAAGGAAAATATGATTTGTAATGAAAAATAAACTTCTCTCTTTGATTTGAACGTTTTTATGTGCAGTATACCTACTTTTTGCACCAAAGTATGTGTTACCTATAGAATGTTTTTTTTTTTTTCACTTGCGGTTTTGTCAACATCCAGAGCCAAACTCCAGTCCGTACGTGCGGCGGCGGCGGAGGTACCGACCAATCCGCTTCTCCATCTACGGGGAGAACCCAGACAGTGAAAACGAGGCAGACGCTGCCAGCAAGAATGACGACGATGACTGGAGCGGCAGTGAGGGCGGCAGCAGCAGCGGGAGCGGGAGTGAATCGGATGGCTCGGCTGCCAATGGCAGCAGTGAGGAGTGGGCCGGCGGGAGACAGATCACCAGAAGGACTGCACAAGCGAGAGGACAAAATGTATTGTCGTACCAAGAAGATGAGGATGAGGAGGAGGACTTTAACGACGAACCCAAGGGTGGGTCGTCTGACGCAGACTTGACCAGAAGCAAACGCACGAGGAGGAAGCGGCATAAAAAGATCGATCTGGACTTCGAAGACGGGTCGCAGTTTGACGATGGGTACTACGACAGCGATGAGATTCTCACAGGGTACGGGGAGTCGAGACTCTGGCAGCGACGAAAGAGGAAAATCTCTTCGTCCACCGAGGCCACCAAGGCTGAACAGGGCGTGGCATGCAACAGTGTTATCGAACGGGACCACATGTATGGGAGGACGAGTGTCAAATCAGCAAAGAGTGTCGCGCAAGTCGATCAATCGGCCACTGCGCCGGGAGACAAAGCATGCAGCGATGGTGCACAGGGATCGGGAGGAGAGAGCGGTACAAAGACTGCTACAGGTATGCCTCTGTCTGGGGACAGGAACTTTAAAGTGGGCACAATAAAGCTGGCTAGGCAATGAATGTGGGTTTACAGGATCAACCCGAGCAAAGAAATGAAATGCAGGTGCACACTCCCAGACCGATATGGGAGTATAGGTTTCTCATGAGCTGTAAGTTTTTTAAGATATGAAATCTACATCTTTTCCAAAATATTGCATTACACTACACATTTTGTAGATTGACCATTTTTTCCATGTCATCCAAATATGTAATTGTGATGTAATTGTGAATATTCAAGTATATGTGAGCAGTCAATATTGCTTTTTAAATAATAACAGAAAAAATTATCCTATATCCGTTGTTTTTACTGCTATTCACTTTCAAATTCTACTTCAAGAACAGGAGCTATAAAGAACAGAGAAATTGCAAAACTTCTTGTTACTCTGTACGCTACTACATCCTGTCTTTGTCATTGATTTTGTTTTTCCTTTTTTTACTTTTCCTCCATTTGCTTGGGAGCGGAAGTGTGTTCTTTATTTTAGAAATGATGAGTTTGATTTAAAGAACAGATAGATATCATTTTAACATTTTTTGAAGCGAGTTAATCATCAGATAGAGAAACTTAAAATCTTTTCAGTGATCCTGCACTCATTGTATAATGAAATATTTTTGACAATATCATTAAGATAATCACATCTATACTGAAGTCATTTTCATTAAGATTATCACATCTGTATTTCAATTATTTTCTTTGTTTTCAAACAATGTACTGGAAGTAAGGGTTGATCTCTCGAGGACTGATTTTGTTTTGTTTTGTTTTGTTTTGTTCTGTTGATATCTCTGTTCTGTCAGAGTCAGAAAACGAAGCCAAGACGTCGGTGGAGCCATCCGATACTTACACGGAGGTGGAGACAGATGTGCCCTCCAGGGGTGAGGAGGAGGAGGAGGATCGGGAGAAGAAGAAGGAGGAGGAGGAGGAGGAAGAGGAGGATATCAGTGGTGAGTGGTCCAGGCCAGGAGTGTGGGGCTGAAGACGAGATCTCCCTGTGGAGTCAGAGCTGCCACATCTCCCTGATTCTATACTAATGGCTGGGTATATGTGACTGTGCATCACGAAACTGAAAAAAAGTCGCATGCCCTGATTTTACCCAAAGACTCAAAATGGGAGAAACAGATCTTTAACCCTAAAAAGACTGGGCTATTTTGGTAGCTCGAAAGACTGGGGGGGGGGGGGGGGGGGGGCCTAAAGGGCCCCCCCTTAAGATCTCGGCCGTGGATCGCGCGATCGCCGCAGAAATTTGCACAATGATAGTGTGCGATGTAATCTACAAGATCGTATATTTAAATTTTCCAAAATAGTCTTCTTTTATTTTATTTTGATTAATTATACTAATTTATGCGAGAAATCAGACTTTTTTATCTAAATCAGTAAATAAAGCTCCAAAAGTGCTCATTTTTGGTCTAGATATTCTTTGTAGCATTCTTAGCAAATGTACTTGAAAAAAAATTCGGTATCAAAATTGATTTCTTATTTATTTTATTGTTTTATGAATTTCTTATGTATTTCATTGTTTTTTCGACCTTTTGTTTTTGTTGTTTTTTTCAGCAAAATTTGTGGCAGACCCTTTTTGAAGCATAATACTACTAAAACAAATTGATTTTAGCCATTGAGAGTAAAAATAAGCATATTTATATGAACCATGTGATAAAACTCAATTTGTATTGACTTTGTACACAAAATCACATTTTTGAGCCATTTTCGGTCTCACATGCATGTACAAAAAGTTATGTAACTTCAGAACCGTACCCCCGGGCGTCACAAATTTGGTGTCAAAATGTGTGGGAAACTCGAAAGAAAAAAGTCATAGAGCATCGCGGCGAGAGCATTGCGTGTTGCTGAGTAATCGCGCGAAATGTCGAGGGGGGGGGGGCCTTTTAGGCCCCCCCCCCCCAGTCTTTTTAGGGTTAACCAAGACAGCCTTGAGTTTTTCATGTTTTCTGAAAGAGCAATTCTTCTTCCACATTATTCTATAAGTTTGGAATCATAAAACAAATGGGAAGTGTTGAATGTTTCTAGCAGTTTTTTATCACACTTTTTTTTTACAGAATGGTGAAATGGACGTGTGTCAGAGGCTCCTTTCCATTTCTTTGATATCCTGTACACGCTCTTCTCTTTTAAACTTGAATAACTTTTGAAAGGATGATGCTACTGCTTTGAAAGTTAGTCATCTCACAAATGACAGATATTTGACAGATTTGTAACATCATTCATTTTTCAATTTTGTTTGTAAAGTTTTGGGCGCAACCCTCAGCGATTTTCATCAGGATAGCAACAAAAAATGTATCAACACCTGACTCAAGATGCACATACAGTGTGTGCAGTTTTGATTCGAAGTGGTTAAATTTTTGCGAAGTGGGTGAGTTGACCGAGTTTTGCAAAATTTCCTCCTGTAACAATAATGAGCTGTATATATTGTCTCCTTGGTGGAAAATATTATCTCCATGGTATTAGATGTTATTTCCATAGTGTAAAATATTACCTCCATGGTGTAACATATCTCCTTGGTATCTAATATCTCCATGATGTGAAATATAATCTCCATGGTGTAAATACTATCTCCATGGTATAAGATATTATCTTAATGGTGTAAAATGCAGTGTATCTCCGTGGTGTATAAAATCATCTCCATGGTGTAAAATATCATTTCCATGGTGTGAAGTACATATGTACAATCCATGGTGTGAAATAATTCACTTTTCTCCTGAAAAGGAAGAAAACATCCTTGTAGTTAATTCTCAATGGCAAATGGAACCACCTAGGAAATATGTGACCCGCTACAACAAAATGGTCCTAAAGTCGCGCACGGTCAAAGCCGTAAAAATCGAGTTTGAAGTCAGAGCATCAAAATTGGTCAAAACTTACGATTTTCTGAATTTGACATATTATTAGAGTGTGACATATCTTCTATCGTCTGTCGAAATTTTGAAGCAAAATGATGAAAGGAAAGACCAAAAAATAGCGTTTTTCTGGGCCATGTTTTTTTGCGTTTCAACGAAGCAGAAACTGGTTCGAACACTTGGATTGAGCGCCACAGATAGGCTACGCCCCTAACAACGACCAGAGTGATCTCATTGGTCAGTTTGCTGCTTGCCGCTAACCGAAGCGTGAAGCTCGCACACTGCCTAGTCGACTGGTGCGTGCTGGCAGGGTGCGCTATGCCCAGCCGCTTCTCCTGGCATTATGGTCCCTGATTGGTCGGTGATGAGACCGCCGACGCTGTGTTTGAATGAGCATTTCGGGGGTTGCTAGGGCTTACCTTCTATTGTCCGGAGGTGAATACTGACTTGCGTGTCCCTTGATCGTGATTGCGTCGCAAGGAGATCTTTTAGGGCGCTTTTCTCGAAACAGTGATTTCCCAGACGTCTCGACATGCTCTCTTTTAAACATTGATATCTCCACAGCCGATTATTTGTATAAGGTGTGTTATACATCAATTTAAAGCAGAAAGATTAGGGAATTGTGTCATGCAATTTTCAAATAATCGGCCTCGCCCGACTTTAGGACCATTTTGTTGTAGCGGGTCATATATATTGTCGTACAAGTCTCAATATATTATATAAGATATTGTACTGGCAAAATAATATGTGTACAGTACAGCAGATATCATGTACCAGTGTAAACATCTTCCGGTAAACGCAGCAGAAGAGGAATCTTATGTGTCGTGACATGTTCATGACATGTTCATGTGACCAAGGAGGCCAATTTTATGTGTCTGGTGATACTTTTCAAGAGAACGTCGCATCTCTTCATGCAAGCTGTGGGGGGCGGGGGGGGGGGAGAGAAAGTTGTATGTGACATTGTAGGAGTTTGAGATCTTTTCGAATTTGTGCTTGTCAGAAGTAATTAAAGCTCTTAAAGCTGATATGACTTGTACATTGTGCCTTTTTCTTAAAGGTCGTTTCCTGATCCACCAGTGCGAGTTGTGCGGGCAGGACTTCATCGTCGCGTCTTGCAAGAAGACAGCAGACGGCAAGACAGCCGATGTCCAGCTGTCATCCCACTGCCCTACGTGTGTGAAGAAGTCCCGCCGGGCCTACAGCAGCAGTGGCGGGGGCGGCGACGCCGACGCCGGGAAGGGAACCAGCTCGGATGATGCGGAGAGGAGGAGAGAGGAGGAGGAAGGGGGGCACGCGGGAGGGACTCGGTCGACCCGCTACCGGGCGATAGTCTCCTGCAAGGTGTGCGGGATGGGGTACCAC
Source organism: Diadema antillarum (assembly GCF_040938485.1). Lineage (NCBI taxonomy): Eukaryota > Metazoa > Echinodermata > Echinoidea > Diadematoida > Diadematidae > Diadema > Diadema antillarum. The sequence continues at coordinate 180,354 of NW_027272575.1, read as the reverse complement.
ACCCGAGTGGCCCTCCTCATACACATGAAGGCCAAGCATCTGGGCCATTTGGGCAGCTTTGAGTGTGCGCCTTGCGATAAGCTCTTTGTCAGCCAAGAGGAATGCCAGCAGCATCTAGTGTCCGTCCATCACATCTGAATCATCATCCATGTCCTCTTACTCCTTCCCTCCTCCGTCTCCTCCTGTTTCTTCCTCCTCCTCCTCCTCCTCCTTCCATTTCTACTTTCATCCCCCCATTCCTCCATGCTCCTCCCTCTCCAATGCAGATGATGGCCTCTTCACCCTAGGGTACTTGGAAGAGTGGTGGTAGCCAAGAGCAGAAGTTGCTCAACCACCGCCACCATCACCTCTACCACTACCACCACTACCATCACCACCACCACCACCATCACCACAACCACCATCACCACCACAACCACTATCACCACCATCACCACCACCACCATCCACCATCACCACCATCACCACCACCACCACCACCACCATCTACACCACCATCACCACCACCATCACCACCACAACCACTATCACCACCATCATCACCACCACCACCACCATCACCACCATCACCACCACCACCACCACCACCATCTTCACCACCACCACCACCACCATCAACACCATCACCACCGCCATCTTCACCACCATCTTCACCACCATCTTCACCACCACCACCATCACCACCACCACCACCACCACAACCACTATCACCATCACCAGGGGAAGAGACGTCGGGCAGAGAGATCATTTTCATTGAAAGGTACCTTGCCAGGACGGTCAGCAATGAAGAACTGTAGAAGCAGGACGTAAAGATAATGTCAGCTCTGAAATTGAAAGTACCAACAAAAACCAGCAACAACACAGAGAAAGTCCAAAGTGTGTCACCACATGTACAAAGCAATTGAATTCTGAAGTTGGAACAACTAGTTTATGTCATAAGAACAAAGTCAACACCAAATATCTAACTTATTAAGCTCTGAGAGCATATGAAGAGAAGAATTCAGTGACTCACTCCAAAGTATCAAAGTATGTTGTAAAAGTTTAGGCACAAGAAGAGGAGGTGGTAAGGAATTTAGGCTGTTGTTGTTGTTCAAGTCTATGGCATTTTACATTCAGCTTTTATGTGTATGCCAAGGGAAAGACAACCTGTGTCGACACTCCTAGTCTCTATACAAGGCTGAGTGCATTATTTTGTTCAAAGTTCTGAGATGTGTGTTGTCAGGGAATGATGATAACACAAAGTTGTTTTTCTCATGGTAGTTGACTTTGCAACATGGAAATGTTTGTATACAATGTAAGTGTTTGACTGTCTTGGAGTACATTTTGAGTGCGTATTTCTGTTGTGGTACCCCAGCTTTCATGGAACAGAATCTTTCGCAAAGTATTAAAAGGGGGATATGTGTATGGGATGAATTGTGTGCAATTTGCAAGAGACATCTTCCGCGAGATAATTGGCGAGCACCCTTTTGGCGACAACAGCCTTCCAACTTCCTTGTTTTTGTTGATGCTGTGTTTAATGTGTTGAGTGTTTGTCTGCACGGGTGCAGATTTTGTAATAGGTAATCAATGAGCATTTTTTTCAAGCAATTTTGTGACTCAGCAACGCCGGTTATTCGAACTTAATGTGGCATTCTGACAGTTTTTTACAAGTTGATCCATATTGAATTTCCTTATTCCTATTTCCTTATTGAGTAATATATTAAACTTCTTGCTACGAACTTTGAAATTACTGGCATTTATGATATTTTGCATGCTTGTATTCAATTTGAATTATGGTGTAACAATCAACTACAAATGCTGTGTTTAGAATATCTCTTCAGTTCCTTGCCAAGGAAAAAAGAAGCTTTCTTTTTTTTTTTTAGATCTGTTGACATGAAAATTCAGAATTATGCAGTAATGACAGCTCACATTGTATTATGTATTTGGTATTTGATGAGAATGTTTGTTAAATTGTTGAGTATCAGAACTGAAACCAAACGCAGTAGCGCCAGAGGCAAGATGTGAGCGTTACAGGGTTCAAATGGCGAGCATCCAAGAGCAAGAAAATGCGGTGCATGTGTGCCGTAAAGCGTGTTGAAGTCTTCGATTTTGATGTTGGACTTTGGTTAATTTTCATGAATGTGGATATGTGTTATGTGTCTGATAGTAGTCCCCAGAGCACATTCGAGTCGACCCTTTGGGTTGGCGATGGAATATATTCTTCGCGCAAAGATGTTCTGCTTTGACACTGTGGTTTGGCCGTTATTGTTGGCCTCAGTTTACAAAATTTTGTTGTAAATTGCATTTTTCATAGTTTCTGAGTGTGTGAGTTTATCATACCAATGTTTAAATCTTTTGTGTCAGTGTGTGTCAATGTCGTCATGGAAGTTGCAGGTGGAAATAGTTACGAACGAAAACCATGTGCTGAAAAAATTGCTTTGTTTTTGTTGCCTTATCTCATTTTCACCTCCCCCTTTCCCTCTTCCCCCTCCTCTCCCTCAAAATTTTGTTTAAATTTATTTTATTCATCCTATGCCTCATCTTTTGATTCCTTCACTTGTTTCTCTTTGTGGTTTACTCATTCTACTAATATGACAGTTTAATACGTACAGCACATCTTTCAAGGTCTTATTGACAATTTTTTTTTTTTCCTGTCTGGTCTTTCGATATTTTCACTGTGTGTTCAATTGATGTGTTTTTCACCTGTCAATGACTAATATTCTCTGATCTGTTTTTTTTTCTCTCTGTCCTCTCCCAAGCTTGAAATTTTATCCTGTTACCTTTAACTCCATTCTGGTATTCAGTATTCTATTGACAAGATTTCCTCGAGAATGTTTCGTTTCTCACCACGTAGCATTCTTTGACGAACCAGCATTAAACATGTTGTGGTTTGAATGATGTGAATGGAAAGTAAGAATAAAGCAATGTTTACCTTTTCACAAGAAGCAATAGATTAGTTCCAAAGGTTTTTTCCCAGTATTGTGAGCTCAAGCTATGCAATATGCTTTGTCAAGTACGCAAGTAATTGATTCATATCGAATGTATTTGATACTTTCATAACACCTTATGAGGAGGTAGTTTAATGCTAAATATTTTTTTAAAATCCATTTCTTGATTCTATGTGTGTGAAAGGATGATGAATACATGTATCTAATGTGGGGAGAGCATCGACAAGACACACCTAGGCTCCCATTTTTAGTAAAAGTTGCTATGATGGCAACTCTTGCAGAAATGGCAGTTGTCATGGTAACGACAAGAATTCTTCTTCCTGATTGGCTGTTGCTATGGGAAGTTGCCGTTCTCGCAGGAGTTGCTCTTGTGACGTCATGTAGGCCTATGACATGGGATGCAGATCCAACTGGGTGTTTTCCACAAAGAGTGGACAAGATTCTTGTGAATGACCACTCAGAACTGCTCAGTGGTCAAGAGTCAGTGATAAGATTAACTGTGAGATTACTGTTGAGACCATGAACTCCCATCTCTTCTGTTTAGTCAATGTTGACATATAAGGACACATCGTCAGCCGAAAACCTTGTCCACCTTTGAGACAACCTTTTGAGTTGCCCGGTAGTGTCATGCGGATTTTTATGCAGCGGTGATGTATTAAGCAAGACTTAAACTCTAACTGAGTTTTATGCCCCTTTGTGATGTGAAATGCAAAGGGTCATTCTCAATGAACTTGCTGCTATCTGACCTTGAAATGGTAGGGGAACCCCCATAGAGGCATGTCGCAAGCAGCCTACCACGTCTCTACGAGTTGCCAGGGTTATTGTTTTTTTTTTCTCTTAGATTATTGGTGCTGTTCCTTTTTCTTTGTAATCATGACGAAGATTATGATTGAGATTAATTACTGTAATGGTGACGATGATTATGATTGTAATTCTGATAACATAGATGGTGATGATGATGATGATAATGGGAGTTCATCTATTAGACAGATTTTAGGTCATTCATTCCATTGGACGAGACAACTCGGAGCTCAGATGGCTTTGCCAAGAGGGGTCAGTGACATATGTAGCCAGCAGACTGTGAATCGGTCATTCATCCTGTTCTGTAAGGCCAGTATAAAATGACAAGGGAGCCCTCGTGTGAGGCATTTGCGCACAACTGCATGCAATGCAAGTTTTTACTATCTGGGGGGAATGTTATGTCTTCCATCTGACCCCTCCCCAACCCCCCACCCCACCCTAAATACACACACCTACACACAAAAACCACATTTGAACCTCATTATAAAGAGGAATAGATATAACAAAACCCTCCTAGAACAGTGGTTTTGCTGGTCCCAACACTCTCTGTATGTATATGTATATTTATATTTTGTTTATATTGTAAGTACCAAGACTATAGTGAAAAGGCTGATATAACAAGATATTGTCATTGTTTGGTCCTCGTTTTACCAAGACTCCCCTGTATGCTTTTAATGCATACCAAAGAAGATTTGGAGATAACAATTAAAAGGGTACTTCAAAGGGATGGAAGTTAAAGCCCCCGGAATATCACTCTTATGTTCAGAAGCAATAGGTGGCAGGTCCGTTCTGAGCCACAGCACAGTGATAACCCTTGCCCCTCATGGACCAAATAGTTGTTAAAAAAAAAGCGATGCTCTGAGAGCACTACATGGAATCTGTAGAACTCCTCTGTTTTGAGAGGTTTTTCCAGAGTTTCGTTTAGCATCGTTGAAAATAAATGCATTTGTCTCAGGTTTTGTACTGCTACTGCCAATGGCTAATTTTAGAAAGTAGGATAAATCAAATTAATATTTTACGTCTCTGCAAAGTGTATAATCAGCAGGGGATATCTCTTCTTTCCTTGACTGCACCCATCACAAATAAGATGAGTATTGTTGCTTTTAAAGTGTTCCAGGAAGGTGCTTGCAACACAAGCTTCACGTGAAATGCAGTTTTCAGTTGGAGGTCCTCATTTCAGTTGTCAGAATAGGAGTGGCCTTGGGGTGAATCTGCACACAGAGTTGGAACTGTGACTAAAGCATTTTTCTTGGTTGCACTGTGCATTTTTATTTGAGTTTATTGTTGGGCCTATGCATCAGTGGTCAGAAGGTTTCCAAGTCGGTTTGCGTGCAGATTACTTTTTTCCCCCCTCTATTTCTTTGTGCATGGTACTTGCACCACCAGTTAGAGCAAGAATGCAATAAGTGATTTGTAGACCATGACCGACCTATGTGGCTTCAAGTCGACTTGTCACTACAAGCAACCACTAGTCGATACCCCTCAATTTGTATGCTCATGTCAGATTTTCACCGTTGGCGGTAGTAGTGGTCAAAGTTTTGGCGATCGTAAAACTGGTGAAGGTGCTTGCAAGTTTGAGAATTCCGTCTCTGACTCGGATTAGAAGTTTGATATATCAGTATGTTGCAACACTCAGCAATCCATCACAACCATCTGCAATGGTTTTAATATACTGTGTATTCAAATTTAATACTAGACAGAAAAATAAATCTGGGTGTTTGGAGGAGTTTCGTAACATTTTTTGACTGTGATGGTTTTCCAAATCCGTGAAGCCAGATGTAGTCTCCGTGAACATATCCCTGACGAAAAATGCAGACTGATCTTTTAGTCTAATTTTATGCATACTTACACCTGTATGTGACATAAGATTTTTTTCTCAGACAAATGAAAAGCTTAGCAAAGGTTTGCAACGGCTGAAAAAACAAAACAAAAAAAGAAGAAGAAGAATGCATTCCACGTTTTTGACATGCATCAAGTACAGGTTGATGGAGTAGCTCATTAGTTGGTCCTTAGGGGAAAATGTGCATAAATTTGAATACATTAGTAACCTTGCCTACAGAGAACTTCCAATGCATGCAGTGAGATTTTAAACAGTCACGCATGTCGAATTTCAGCATTATCATTAAAAGAAAATGGCATTTTTTCAAGCCAGCCGTGTTGAAATGCATATTGGCGTTGTATTTGTGTCATGAAATACATACAAGTTGAATGACCTTCCAATACACTCTTGAGATGTGAAAAAATACTGTATGTGCCATATGATATTGCGAGGCTTTTATGTTTGCCAATTTCACTAAGTCAGGTGCTACTGAACTACTAGAAAATCTAACAACACATGAAAATATCAACTCTGATCCCGACGTGAATGTGACGTGCACACGTACATTTCTCCAGTCATTACTACGCTCCCGGATCGCGAATTTAACCTCTCGCGAAATTGTTGGGTAGTCCTGATGCGCAAAAACTTAAGACTCGCTAAATGTACAGTGTAGGGAGTATTGTATGTAAATCACATTCGATGTAATATACTGATATTGTGTCGTAATTGTTGGAAAGAATGGAAAGTTACCCTCTGCCTGGAATGTACCTGGACTTTTCTACTGGCGCCCGCTGAAAGCTGTTTATTTTTCATGATGCATTGTTGATGCGTTGTACATGCCAGGCACAGTATCATTAAAATTGATTTCTTGTTGTTTTTTTGTACAAAAAGTTACTTTGGGTGTGTCGATTCTTGTCTTGTGGTCGTGCTGATTACATGTGACATGCTTTTGTTGAAAGGAGAGAATGAAGGAAAAGAGAGAACAAAAAACCAAAACAAAGAATGATGAGATGGTTGAAGAATGTGAGAGATGCAGGAAATGGAATGTGATCAGCTTGTGATTGAAAAACAATGCCCCTATTCCTCTCTAATATGTACAATTAGTTCTGCAAAAGTCAAATTGGATTACTTGTACGCTGAAACAGTAGTTTCACTTGTGGCCATGGCAAGGTAAAATGTAGATGAAAATATGAGGGATGGTCATAAAGTATATTATGTCTACTCCAACATTGCCCAGGTGCAAACATAGAAGCTTGCGACGAGTCCTAGTTGACTTGAGTATTGCAGAATTGATTTTAACTATAGTGTATAATGTACATGTATCTACCTTCCTTCCAATCTACTGCATATACTGTACGGTTGTATCTATATTCGTACACATGTGCACATGAAAATAACAAATTTATAATAGTGCTTATAGGGATGGTATAGTTTTGATTGGGGTTGGGATTCACATTTTTGAGAGATGATTAAACACCACATTTGGAGTTTTATAGAGCATACTATTCTGAGAGAAATTCCATTTTTTTTAAATAAAAATCACTTTTGAAATGGCCAAGATATCCATAACAAAGTACATGTGAAACAAAGTGATCCTGATTAATTGGTCCGTCCCATCTTTTATAAGGACCTCTGTTTTGTTGTTGTTGATATCTCGGCCATTTCAAAACCAATTTTCATCAAATAAACCAAAACTATGCTGTATAAACTATTCCTTTAAAGCATAGACACACAAATCAATTACCAAATTATCTGTAAATCTGCTTCAGTACCTACATGCACATCATATATACAAAATTGTACGTACAAATACGCACAAAACCCATGCATACACACACACAGACTAATGCTAAGTATATCTACGTATATACCTACTTCCATATAAGAGTGTACCTACATGTACACGCATATGCATGCATATAGACAAAAATATGAATACACACGCACACACACAAACACAAACCTGTGGAGAATGCCCGACTGATGTGTGTTATTTGTGAACTGTTACAGCCAGAATTACATCTTGGTGTCCACCCCTAACTCTTTGTGTGGCACATTTGCATGCCCACCTCAAGGTGGTGGCTTGCCAGCTTCACATACTGTAAAAGTGGATATTTTCGTGTGACCAATTTTTCGCGCCGGGCCGAGTAAGAGGAGTTTCGCTTGTTTTTAATTCCGCGGAATCAAGACATCACACACAGGAACATATGGCTAGCTGAAATATTTGCGTGCTTTTATTTTCGCGATAGTTCCTTGTTGCGCGAAATGCGCGAAAATTTCAACACCGCGAAAATTTCCACTTTTACAGTACAAAATGTACATTGCATTTTGCTCAAACACATGCACTGCTGTGCACTAAGCAATCAGAAAATTGCAAATTGCGTATGGTGTGTGGTGAATGAAGAGCAGTGTTCCATAGGGATTTTTTGAGTGCATAAATCTGATTTTCCATCAGATTGCGTCTTCAAAGAGTCATACCTACTGCACTTACTCATACAATGTATGTTTACTGTGATTAAGAAATCACAAAAATGTTGGTCATGTAAAAAAAAAAATGAAACTAGAAATGTCGCTATGGCGACTGGTATGCCTCCGCCATAATGCATGATTCTCCTAAAAGGTCTATAGTACATGTGGACAATGTGTGATTACATTTTCAGAAAATTGGCAAAATATTAAAATGACATATTTGTCACAAATGTATTGAATGTTTACCTTCCTTGACCTATGTTTAATTGGATGAATAGGAGAGCATGTATTTGGGGATTTAAGAACTTTAACTTGACTTTGACCCTTTCATAATTTTATGCACTGAGTAATTTTCAAGGTGTGGAGAAAAAGTGTAATTTCTGTATTGAACAGTAAATTGTTATCATTTTCATCTGGCCTTTGATTTATAAGAGAATCACTGTCAGGCAGAACATACATGAATATGTACTAAGTTTCAAGATAACTTGAGCCACTTCCGAGATATGGAGAAAAAAGTAAGTTTTGCACTTTCACTTGATCTTTGACCTTTTGACCTTTGACCTTCTTGGCAAAAAAAAAAATCCCAGACAATCTCTATTGGGTTATACAAGCTTACATCAAGTTAAAAAAAAATAATCCTGCTGGCATTGCATAAATATAAGGAAAAAAATAAAATTTTGGAGTATTGCCCTTGACCTTTGACCCCTGACCTTTGACCCCATGAACCCTTAATTCCCTAGATAACCACTGCCAGTCAGTACATGCATATATACTATGTTCCATGAAGATACCTTGAATAATTTCCAAGATACAGAGAAAAAAGTAAAATTTTAACATTTTACTTGACCTTTTGACCTTTGACCTTTTGACCTCATGACCCCAAACTTTCACCACAGAATCTTAATTTGGTAATACATGTATACACTCAGTTTCAAGAAAATATCTTCAGGCATTGCATAGATATGGGGGGAATGGTGAAATTTTAAGCATTTGACCTTGACCTTTTGACCTTTGACCTTGAGCATGTGCACCCAAAAGTTGATAGGCACAACTTCACCCCCTAATACACATACATGCCAAGTTTCATTAGGATACCTCAAAAGGTTTTGGTAGTTACCCTGTCCACAAAATTCATTACGGAACGGAAGGAAGGACGGACGGACGGAAGGACGGACGGACGGACGGACGGACGGACAACCCGAAAACATAATGCCTCCGGCACCACTTCGTGGCGGAGGCATAAAAAATAGCCAATGCCGAGTCATGAAATCTTAAATCACACCAATTAAAGCTTGGAATTTTCTCTACAACTTTGCTGTTCTACATTTCTGGCATAAGCACAACTACAAAAAAATTTAGCAGCTTTAAGAACAAAAGGTTTACAAAACACACTTATGCTGTAAACAGTCTCAGAATGATGTGGCACATTGGAAACACCAAGAATTAATTCTTCTGAACCTAAAACCATGGCAGTGTAATGTGGGTATTACAGTGAAGAGTTTGGTTGCAAAATGGGCCAAGTGCCATTTTCAGTTTTTGTTTTGTGTGTGTGTAAAGATCGTCATCAGATGGAGCAAAATAAAACCTTTCAAGCGATACATTGTACCTCGCTTATTACAAAACAAGTATTTTTGAAGTTTGATAAAATAAAGCACATACATGTACTTCTTATTTTCTTTGTATTTCAGCAGCCTTAATGACAAATATTTCAAATTAACAGATGATGTTGATTCATTCTCCAAGTGCATCCTGTTCATCTCAATAGACCCTGAACACACGAGACAGAATAAAGATTCCATGCAAATTTTGCCATTGCAAAGAAGTCAAGTACTGACTGTGATTTATTTACAGGTTCTTTTGACAAGGCTGAGGCACATGTCCACATGTACAAGTGTATGTACAAGCTGAAGAGAGAAATCTGTGCAGATGGTCAAAACAAACTATTGCTTGGCATGGACAGAACTACAATACCCATTTGGCTGAAAAAAGATCATGACATGACATGACATGACATGACATGACATGACATGACATGACATGACATGACATGACATGATAAAGATCTTGCATAACTCAAAAAAAGAGAAAAGAAAATGATGTTGGACTGATATGACAGAATTTTAAGAAACTTGAAGAAAAATTTTGGGATGTTAGAACTTGAACAAAAAAAAAAAATGTGTTTGTGACTGATGTTTCTGAACTTTCAAATGTTCAAAGTATGGGTTGAGAGTGTTTCCTGACCAAGACTGGCCATACATGACTTGAGAAGCAAGTTCGGAAGACATCAGCTTGAGGTTGATTTGTTCTGATTTTCCTACAGACATACTGTAAAAGTGGATATTTTTGCGCGACTAATTTTTTGCACTCGGCCAGTGAAGAGTTTCAGGTTTTTAATTCTGTGAAATCAAGACATCAACTACTGCAACATATGGCAAGCAAAAATATTTGTGTGCTTTTATTTTTGCACTAGTTTCTGGTTGTGCAAAATGCGCGAAAGTTTCAACACAGTGAAAATTTCCACTTTTACAGTAGCGTGATGAGCATGAGATATGCCTCTGGACAGGTTTCAAAACAAGATCTTTTGCTTGTACATGGGAAATCCTGAGGTTCTTGGAGTACCTTGAAGATGAGATGACTCACCCTCCAGAATTTTAACTGCTGAGGTAGAAGTGTGAAGTTTATCAAAACTCCTCAATGAACTTGACTTCCTACTGTGATGAACTTGACTTGTCAGTCTTAGTGAGGCATCTTGTTTAAATAAGCCACAAAAAGACACTGAACTGAATGCAAATCATCCCTCTGCTTGACTCTCTCATATTATGTGACCATGCATCCCTGCAAACAACAAAAAGTCGCACCAACTGATTTTATGTGAGGACTCAATAAAGGTGAAATGGGTCAACCCAGTCAGTTTTTTCCATATTTTATAAAAGAGCTAATTTTAAAGCTGAGAGTCTGCTCTATTTCAACCTGACCTTATATAAAAATCCGTCCAGCGACTTTTTGCTGGTTTTGTGATGTAGGGTCGCATACATTCTTGTCCTGGCCTGAGAGGTACGTAGGTCATGAGTAATTGATTTTTTTTTTTTTTTTTTTTTTGGGGGGGGGGGGAATTTTGAGAGAAGATTGCAGAAGGATGCTGTGCTCGCAACAAACTCCAATGGCTTCCAAATGCAAAGCAAAATTTGCTTTTAAAAGCAAAGAGTGCAGAGACCTCCTCATACACCGAATCAATTATGAATATCTGCGCTAGAAACGAACAAGTACATGAGCGCTGCTCATTTAAAGAGGTAACTACACATAGATGACAAATCGTCATCCGATAAAAATGTCACAAAATGCAAAACAGTTCCGTCTATGGGAGGAAGTAGCATATCTTTACAGATGCAAGTGTCTCTGCGGGGTATCACCAGATGACGCTAGCTCATCGGTCCCTTGGCAACCAATGATGTCATCGACGTCGGGGTCAGGATCGGCGCTGCCGTGAGCAGCGATCGCAGATTGTGGCTGTCGGAGTGGACGGGCGCCGTCGACGGAATGCTGCTGGTGGCAGCAGTGGCTGCAACGGATGACGACGACGCTGCTGTGGTAGTTGTGGAGGTAGTGGGTGAGGAGGAGGAGGATGCAGGGTTCTCTGTGGCAGGCGTGGTGGCAGCACTCTGCTTCTCGTCTGTGGGAGACAACAAAGATGAGTGATCATCAGAAAACTGCTGCTGGAGATTTCAAATCCGCCTAAAAACCAAAAAATTATTTTCCCTGACATTATATGGCCTTTGTGATGATGCTCACATATACAAGAATAGCATAGATACAAGTTGATTTGAAAATAGACAAGGCGAAGGAAAAATATACAAGCCAGAAAATGCTTAAAGGATGGTACTGTTTCAGTTGAGATGGGACTTCGGGTTTCCAACTTTTTTTAATGATGATTCTTTTTTAGATAATGAGAAACTTCTTATGAAATATAAAAGAGCATATAATTCTAAGAGGAAGTCAAAGTTTATTTGATGAAATAATGGCTAAGATATCCAAAACAAAGTGATCGTAACAAAAGGTGGGACACACCTTTTTATTAGGATCACTTTGTTTTGCTTTGTTTTCAGATATCTCAGTCATTTTAAAACCGATTTTCATCAAGTTAACTTTGAATTTCTCTTAGAGTTGTATGCTCTTTAACATTCTCATAAAGTGGTTTCCATGTTTCTGGCAAAACGTTAAAACCTGAATCCTCACCTCAACCAATACTATACCATCCCGTTAACCCACTCACCCATTCTCTTTTTGTAAGCCTTGGTCAGTGCCTGAAAGCACACCGTGGGGTCACTCTCGTACCAGTGTGCAATCTTCTCCCGCTCCTCCGGCTTGCACTCCTCGAAGCGCAGCCAGCGGTAGGAGGCGCAGCGGCTGGCCCCCGCCAACCCCTGGATCAGGTTCTGGATGGTCGGGTGCGAAAAGCCGAAGAACTCCATGGCGCGGTCCCGCGACTCGTTCACGATGTCTTCCCCGCTGGAGAATGAGATGGGAGAGGAACAATATCCAGTCATACAAAGAAAATATGACATACAATTTTAAGCTAATGTAACACCAGAAATATTAGTGGCATGTAGCTCTCATGAATTGGAGGTGATGGGCCTTTTCGCAGCACAAAACTTTTGCGAATTGTCACTGGCATTCAATGCAATGTTTAGACAATACATAGATATATAGATTTCTTTATTTTGTAATACATTAAATCATTACAAGAGATTAGAAAATCTGCTTTAATAGAAAGGTATTACCATTCAAGGAAAAGAGATTGCTGTAACCGAGTACAACAAAAAATAACAGATAGAGAGAGAGAGAGAGACAAAGAGGGAAAGAGAAAGAGGAAAACATGGGAAGAAAGAAATGGAGGTGGAACCGACATGGCTTGAAAGAGATATTGGAAGATCTCAGAAAGGTACAAACGACTGCTGTATAATCAACAGGGGAAAAAAAGGGTTTCTGCTACTTGGCAAAGAAAAAAGGAGAGAGAGAAAAATAGGGGAGGGGGGAAGAAAAAGAAAGGGAGAGAGTGAGTGAGTCTTACAAGAAAGTGGAGGAAAGAAAGCAGCTATCACACTCACAATGCTTTGTTGACGGCCTGCAGCAGTTTCTTGTGACATCTGGATGCGGAATTTGCCGAGAAGGTGACCGGAGGATCGCTGTCGTCTGTTATTTCAAACTGAGTAGGCAAAGATATGGCACCAGAAATCATTGCTTGATGTAGTCATTATTCTGTAAATATTCCTTATGTCCTAGGAAAATTGCCCGAGACGAAAAAAGTGGACATTGTCAATGTTGGAAATATGATGCATCAATAGAGGACTTTAGACAGCACATTACTCCTTGTTAATAGACCCAAGTAGCGACAAAAAGGAACTGAAAATAAAAATGATATAAAGAATTGAAGATACAGGGAAATCATTACCCCTTATAACAAGATCACTTACAGAAGGATAACATTTTGACTGAGGTGAATTCTGCAGTTCCAATTCTTCATTAATGTGCTTAGCTGGTCATTTTTTTTGTACGTTTAAAACAAGGTACCGTTATAACAAAGTAAAAATCAGTGGGCCCGGCAACCTTGTTATAAAGGGGTTTCCCTGTAAAACTGACTCTTAAAATTAGCAGCACACATGAAAGGATTAAAGATCCTGTTTCTCTTTCAAATCAGCATATCTTGAACTTTATTGCACAGTTTCTATGAATTTAACCAGTGTCTTCTAACATTTCTCTGATGAGTACTGTGTAAGTTATTTTCATGAGGGTCTAATTTTCGCAAATTTCGCAAATTTAACAACACACGGAAATCTCTTGAACTGATAGGCATTAGTGTACTTACGACAGCCTTGGTGTCAAAATTGAGAAAAGAACAGCTCATGAAAATGTCTGACTTCCACATTTGCAAAAATATCGTAACACGAAAATAGCAGCTTACACAGTAACAGTAATATTAAGAGTGGCCTGTGAAATGAGGACAAGACGTGCATTTTTGCAGTGAACTTTACAAGGACCTGAGGACCAGTTCAACTTCATATACATGTGGATAGAGTGAAAGCAGCAACATCTGCAGAACACATCAGTGAAAGTTTGAGGAAACTCGGACAATCCAATCAAGCTGTCCTTTGATATATGTGACCGTGCACCTCAAAACGAACATAAAGTCGCACACACTGATTTTGCGTGAGGACTGAAAATAAGTGAGACGGGTCAACCCAGCCGAACTTGACTTTTTCATATTTTCTGAAAGAGCGGGTCTTCTCTTACATTATGCTAAAATTTGGTATCATAAAACGGGCAGGAAAGTGTGTTTTTTTAGCAGTTTATCTTGAACATTTTTGGTAGAATAGTGTGATTAGGTGTGTCTTTAGAATCCCTTTTTCATTTCTGAAAAAGCTTGTCCACACTCTTCACTTTCAACTCTAACAACTTTGGAAAGGATAGTGCTACTGCTTTGAAAGGTGGCATTAAATATGGACAGAATGTGTTAATGAGGCATGCTTAATTTCAGTTTAATCTGATAATCCCTTCATTGTTGTTACTCTGGTGGTTTACTTCCTGTTTTTTGTCCCATTCATAGCACAGCCAGCACGGTTTGGTAAAGATTAAGTGCTTGAATAGACACTGTACTTCAGAGCCTCTTTTCTCAGTTCACACTTTTCCTGAGTTTGAGCTTTCTTTCCAATACAGTGGAAACTCGATATAACGAGATGGTCGGGACCGAGTCATTTTCCTCGTTATAGCCGATATCTCGTTATATCAGTAGGCATAAAAGAAGGCATAAAATAAAGACATTAATTTGCACATGTGGGACTACCCATCATATTTCAATCAATTCTGATAACTTGATATTATGTGTAAGGGAATTACTCACCTTTATGGGTAAGAAGATGTTTTTCGCCAAGGAAATCCAATATCAAGAATGTGTTTCTTATTAATTGTAGATGTTTGAATTTGTAAATTTATATAGCTTGCGATTGTATGAAGATCGTCTGTGGATTGGTATGTGGTTATCGTATGGGTGTGTGTTGTGTGGAAAGCTTGAATATGGTCTGCACAATGCTGTGTGTGTATGTGACACATTCTGTATATGACTGCGTGTGTGTGTGTGAAGACGGGGAATTCCCTAAGTAGAAGGTCAATCACAGCATCAGATTGCCTCACACCTGCTAAACGTCATGATGATGTCATGTATACATATGGCAGTCCCACCACATTTTCTGCATGTATCAGTGTGCGTGCACACACACTTCACACGTACAACATGCAGTGCTAGCTGGAGTGCACTGAAGAAAATGATTGTGTGTGTACAAGACAGTTTTTGGCGCATCAAGCTTTACAATCTCGGAAGATGATAGCACAGGCGAAGTAAAGCCTTACCGAAGGCATTTTGCTTTACCTCGCTATAGCAGGTTTGATTTACTATGTTTTTCTTTGTTTGGAAGTCACAAAATTTATCTCGTTATAGCAGTTATTTCGTTATAGCCGATCTCGCTATAAGAGTAGCATTTTACATAGACTTGTGTGGAAGGAAATTTGGGACCGAGAAAATTTCCTCGTTATAACCGATATCTCGTTATAGCAGTGTTTGTTATACCGAGTTTCCCCTGTATTTAGATAGGTTAGGAGAGTACATTCGATTTGAGTTATACATCATTTTAAAGCTTAAAGTCTGCTCTTCAAGAATATGTCTTCACTAAAAATTCATGTCTGGCGACTTTTTGTTTGTTTTGAGGTGCAGGGTCACATATTTATCAAAGAAAGCCCAGAAGAGCTCACCAGGGCTTCGCCGTCCGAGTTGAGAATCTTGCAGGTGTAGACGCAGCGCTTGCGGGGATCCGTCCTGCCGCCGTAGACCCGCGTGCTGTGGAAGCCGGCTGGGTAGATGTAGCGGTCCGAGTGGAAAGTGGATTTCTCTGGTAGCACCTCGCCCAGGCTGTGCACTGTCAGGCTCCCTAGTACAATGGGGAAGATTGGCTGGTCTGGGGGCAGGGGAAGGGGGGGGGGGGGGGGGGGTGAAGATGGGTGTGGCGTATTGATTTGGATTTTGTTTCAATTTGGATTTTGTTCATTCATTTCCGGACAAATGAAATTCTCTAAAAAAGATGCATAATTAAACACAAAACAAGGCAAACAACAGCTACTGCGAATAGGTGAAAGTTTCCTCAAATTGTTATGTGGATTCCACATTGCAGAAAGATTAATGAAGCAATCCATAGGAATTCTAAGAAAAGCAGTTCATCTGTTCAAAAGCTTTGAATCTTTTAATTCCACATGCCACCCTCTCCTCCTGATAATCCTTAGATTATATGTGATATGAAATAGCAAAATAATGTAAATAAAGTTACCAAAAGAGGACACAGGTCTTCTTTTTCCTGTTACCTGTTTTTTAACACACATTTGGAGAAAATAATTAAGTAATTAAACTAATCAACTAAATTTCTTCTACGTCTTCTAAAATGGCGTTTATGCTCAACTTTTCGGGGCTGGAAACAGCATTTTGAGAGCAAAACACAGTTGCATCCCGACTCATCTTGATATAAACAGTGTTTCAAAACATTGATTCAAAATGCAAGAATTTGTGCATTAAAAATCAGCATGTTGCTCTAATCATGTTTACAGGGGACGCATAAATACACAACACATAATTATAATGATGTTTATGTGACATTATCTCTATCCCTTTCCATTTCACATGAAGTAGAAACGTATGCTGAACAGTTCATTACAATAGAGGTTTAGACTATTTCACCAATGCACAGTGTATGTTTGTGGCATCAACTCTTTCTTGAGCTTGAAAAAAATGGAGAATAAACAGTACCCCTGTGAATGGCGTTTGGAATCAACGTGATTTCAAAACACTAATTTTGCCTTTGAAAACTCAGCATAAATGCATCCAAAAAAGAGCCAGGTCAAATCCATTTCAAAGTCTTTAGAGAAAAGAATCTTTGTGAAGGTTTCCCTTTAAAGGCAAGCTTGAACACTGAAACGATTCCCCCTATAGTATAAAATGTCCCAATTAGGAGAAGCAAGTTTAGAATGAGACACCAACCTGCAGCATCCAGTGGAATGGGAAGAATGTGTCTCTTGAGGCTGCTGCTGGGTTTCTTCTTCTTCACCACATTCATTTCCTGCTTCTTCTCAGCCTCTGTGGGGATTTTTTATAAAACAAATACTGCATCATCAGAGGTCAGCTTTCATCATTTCTACATTAACAAGCAACACAAACTTTATGTAGTGTCGACTACACCAGTATCAAGGAACAATCATTAAAAGAAATATATCAAAAAAAAAATACTAATAACAATTTCAAACAAAAACCTTTTGAAGCGTGAAAGGCAATTTCTTGCTCCTTGAAAGCACAACAAACAAGCAAAACAACATCAAACATATGAGGAAGACATTCCATTATTCCACCTCCACTATTCAAACAAATAAAAACAAACACATTCAAATTGTGTAGAAAGGAATTGAGATAGCTTTGTTGATACAAAGAACTCATTACATAATACTTTCCAGTCAACTTATTAAATCCAAATCAGATTTCAACATGATAAGCTGATGAATCAACAGTCAAACTGTGAAATTGTAAACAATAACTGAACATCTATGAGACAGGTCATTGGAAGAGGTATAAGCAATGTATTTGTAAAAAATGTCTGTAAAAGTGGGAAAATGTGGACTATATTACAATGCTAACTTTGGACATCACTTTATATACTTACAATCTACAATTTGTGGGGAGATTTTGTATTTTCAATGCACCAGTCAACTGTTACACGTTCTGTGACTGAAATAGACCCACATTTACAGGGAAAAAGACATATCATGATATGAATAGTATGTACAAACGTACTTCAGTGCTTCACAATTTGACTTGGTATCATTCATGGTCTTAAGTGCCCCTTTGAACTCACCTTTAGCAGCCTTCTTGTTTTTCTTGTGCTTGTGTCGATTCTTGTCCTTCTTCCTCTCTTTTTCTTTTTCCTTCTCCTTCTCCTTCTTGGCCGCCTTCTCGTTCTTCTCCTTCGTCTTCTTCTCCGCCTCCTTCTCCTTCAGCGCCGCCTCCTTCCTGGCGGTCTGCCGGTCACTCTCCACGATGGACTGACCGGTCAAGGCCTGGTAGTGGAGGAGGCGCAAGAGGAGGAACCGTCGCTCTGCCCTGGCTCTCGGGAGCTTTGCCTCGGTTCTGGCAACCTCGTCGCACAGCGCTGCATTTTCCTGGATGTCAGAAAAATGAGTCGTGTCTGGTCAAAGCACTGATGTTTGGTCAAAGTATTATTGGCAAAAAGAGTACTCCAAAGATGTGACGGCAAGAAAAGAAAACAGTTATGGTCAGGATGACCACAAATAATGCGTGTTTTACTCCATGGCAAAAAGGTGCAAGTAACAAATGAGCTAGTTCTCAAGAATAAGCAAAGTACAAATCTTTCCAAAACAGTGACATTACTGCAATGTTACAATGTTTTGATACTGACCTCATTCTGCAGAAAAGGTGTTACTACTTACAGATTGACATTCAAGAAGGATAATTATGTTTAGTCTTCTCTCAAATATGAATTACTCAGGAGTGGCTGGCTGGTCACTTCCTCTTTTTTGACAAAGTACACTTGTAGAGCGTCGGTGTAATGCAAGTTCTCAATTCTCACCATACACAAACAATCTTTGAGACAGAAAAGTTAAAATAATTGTTGAGTGAACTCATATTCATACATATAATATATAAAACCTTTTACATTGATGGATTAACACAATGAATAAAATGGTTCTTGAAAAGGTTCATGATAACTCCATAACATTTAATGCTTATTCCATATGTTTCATTACATTCTTATCTTTGTGAATTTTGCCAGTCATCTGATACTAGTAAAGAACGGCTGCTCCTTCAGCATAAATGCAATGATTCTTTTATCAAAGGTGGGAGATCACAAACAGCTCTCTTAAAAAAAAAGAAGAAAAAAAATGTAATTTACTTCTCATTCTGTCACTGCACATGGTTCTCAATTACAGATTTAACTAACCATGAAATTCTCTGCAAGTTCCAGTTCAGGAAACTAATTCACCAAATGTATGGCATATACATATGATATATACATTAAGCCCGTTCTCAGTTACAATTTGAGCACAAGCAGAAAAAAAAGTGATTGCCGAAATAGACGTATGAAAAACTAGAGAGATTTCCATGAAAACTATGGTATCATATTCATGTATGAACCAAGGTGCATATTGGTATGTGCAGATGGATGGGTATTCTTTTCAACCAAATCAACAAAAGCTATCGTGCAGCACTTACAATACATGTTCATTACTGCTCTGTACTTGGCTTTCTTTTTTCAATTGCTCTCGTAATTTGAATAATCTCTAATTAATACATGTTTCAAAGGGTTTGTGTTTCTTAAGGGCATAGCAGACCAAACTGTGAACCAGCTTATTTCACCCTGTGGAAACAGTACATAAGAATGCATCAGGATGTTGTCTGGTATAAGGACAAAGGGTGATGACTTACAAAGACCAGGGCCTTGATGAGTCTCCGCAGGTTCTGACTCTTCCTCCTGAACTTTTCCCGCTTGGCCAGGAGCATCGCTGCTGCGCTGCCCGGGGCCGGTTTCGATGATGCAGACTTCGACAAAGATGCCGACGATGAAGCGCTCTTGGCTGCCGAGGCGGCCTTGGCAGTGGCTGATGACTTTGTGGTAGTGGATGTCTTGGCTGTTGTAGTTGCTGCTGCAGTTGTCTTGGTGGCGGATGTGGTGGCAGAGGAGGAGGAGGACTTCTTGCTTGACTTCTTGGCTGCCTTCCGCTCTTCGGGGGTCTGGAAGAGCCAAAATGAATCACAGGAACACATGATGAACTTGAAAAGCACTAAGAGAGCACAGACCTCTGCCAAGTAAGCAACTTGTTTCTCCCCATACATGCTAGCAATGTCCAGCACGGAAGCCGTTTGTATCATGTCATCAACTTCCAGCTGCGCGGAGTATGTAGACCTTCAGTAAGCGCAGTTTGGACTCCCAAGTTCATTGACCTTGTATGCCAAAAGATTTGATAATCCTTCAAAAATCCTTTTTAAAATTCCTGGATCACTACCGAAATTTAATCATCTGTTCCTTGTGTCATCAACTTTTCCTGCAAGTTTAATTCAGATCCATTAAAAACTTTTTGAGTGATTTTGCAAACAGTCAAACCAATGCTGGTGTCACTTAAACTCCGTCCTTAGTGGAGGTAATAATGGGAAAGTGGAACACACTTGCAAAGATCTATGAAGCAAGTCCCAATCATACAGGGTGGAAAAAAATTGAAATGAAATGGCAAAAAAGCCTACTACAATAAATCATAAAACATGCACAGATTGTCTCTTTCATGAAATTAGAGTAATGCACTAGTAGCATTTTCCATGGGGAGAAGAAATGTTATGACTGACAATCTGCAAATTCATATGCAACTGTATAGATTTGGCATCATGTACCAAGCACCTGATACTAAAGACAAGTAGCTTTGTGACTACAGTTGACTCCCTTCATAGTGCAGTCCTCGGGACTGGCAGTTTTCTTTCTTTACATTGAAATTTCATTCTAAAAGAAGAAATATAGTACATAAAGATTCTCACAAAAAGTTATTGTAGGACATTAAGTTTGACTTTGTTCAATCAGGAATTTCAATATAACCGAATTTGTTATCACGAAAGCGTACTATACAGAGTTTGCAACATCTCTTAAGGGTCAAAATGACCAGGTTAGGATGGCAACTCTTGCTGGAATGACAACTTCCCATAGCAACAGCCAATCAAGAAGCTGCATTCTTGTTGTTACCATGACAATCCAGCAAGAGTTGCTATCAAGACTATCATATCAACTTTTTATGAAATGGGGCCCAGATGCCATGGTCACTCACCATCAGGCTGAAGACGTCCAGCTGGGGGTCCAGTCGCTTGAAGCACTTGCTGCCCTTCTGAAT
This sequence comes from Diadema antillarum, assembly GCF_040938485.1. Taxonomy (NCBI): domain Eukaryota; kingdom Metazoa; phylum Echinodermata; class Echinoidea; order Diadematoida; family Diadematidae; genus Diadema; species Diadema antillarum. Next base: position 159,366 of record NW_027272575.1, on the reverse strand, counting down.
GTCCCTGTGCATCAGGGTCTCCAGGCTGGAGCGGGCATTGGGTCCAACCAGGCCCTGGGCCACTATCCGCTGCTTGATGTCCTTCAGGGCCAGTGGCTCCTGGGCCTCTCCGAGCACAATCTGGACCAGAACAGATAATGGAAGGGCAGGGCTCGACAGCAGTGGCCTTGGGCCATTAAAAACTGTGAGATTCCATCTCATATCACAATGTAGAATGAAATCAGACATAATTTGTAAAAATTCAATTTCACAGGACAAGACATGCTGTCTTCATGTTGCAGTTAAGTGTTGACGTGACACTTCTCTTCTATACTAGGGTGAAGATTCAAGTTTATTAAAAGTGGGTGATACGTTCAAAGCTTAATCAGTATTTGCCTGACACAGCATGAAACAGTATACACACATGTGTGTGTGTGTGTGTGTGTGTGTCTTTATACTAACCTCAGCAGCATCCAACCAGGACATCTTGTCTATTGGGGGTCCCCTCACTCCATTACCCTGGACGTCAAATGCACTAAAAGTTGAAAAAATATAAAAACAGAACAAATTAAGAAATCAATCTACCACAAACACAAGCACGAAGATGACACAGAAGATTACACTAATATTTTCCTCTGGTGTTCTCTTAAGGCCACTAAAATAGATGAATCTGAAATTATGGTGGCCTGAAAAAGAGTGTAGTGGCCTGAGTTGTGACCCAAAATAAAAGGAAATATAAACTGCCATTTTGAATTTTACCTGCCCAATCAGAGAAAAAAAAAAGACCTTTTGGAAATTTGGTGGCCCCAGGCCATCGAGCCACAACTAATGTCGGCTTTTAGTATGCCTACTACAAAATGCTGAACCAGCTGAAATAATTACAAGAAAAAGAGACAATTTTGTAGGACTGCTAGCATTGAAACAACAAAATTAGGAAGGTTCTACTAAAAAAAAAAAAGATCTAGTCTCAAAGTTGCATCCATTCCCTCCAGACTACAAGGTAATAGCTAAAGGATTCAAATCTGATTGATGTGCCCAATGAAATCCCGTCAAATTGTGTTATAATTAGTCCCTAAACAAACTCACCTTGGAAAGAAGACCTGAGAAGGGTGCATGGCCGTGTGTTGTGGGAAGGGGAACCCCGGGGAGTGCTGGAGTCTCGCCTGGAGAAGGTTTGTGGGGGACTCAAGTGCCGTCATGGCCGGTGGGTAGGCAAAGCCACCAAACGGAGAGTGGCCCATGGGGGACAGCTGGGTGTTAAATGAGAAAGGGCTTTACGTTATGATAGACCACAAATTATTCATGACAAACAGATACATCACGTAAAGAGAGGTCCACTGGCCACATAGAGGTCCACATAGAATATAGGCATGTTGAATGGAAGTAATCTTGATATTGTGCATAATGGACAATATTGTTACAGCTAAGTGCAACAACGTATATGTGAAGTGTCTTCGAGATACTTGGCACACTAGTTTTGAGGGCTCTAGAACTCAAGATGGTATCTGCTCTGGTTTCGTCTTTACCGGTATGGTACCTTATATTATTTCTGAACATATTTGACCACAACAAATTAGCCCCAATCAAAGGACAAACCTTTTGCGAAATTTGTCTGAAGTATGTTTGCAGAACATATAAATCTATGGATCCTCGGAGTATTTGACTCACTGGTGGGGGACTAAATTCTTCTTATTATGAGCATGAATGTTTCTTCACAATCCTTAAAATACAATTTTATAAAGATGTTGCGCAAAAATATATTTGTAGCACATTGCCGTTAATTTAAAAACAGAAAAATCTGTCTGTCCGGTGGAGTCTTTTATCATTTTTTTTTTTTTTTTTTAATTGGCTCTCCTCCATGGACATATAGGAGGGGATCTGTGAAGCCAGACGCAGTCTCCATGGAACAGAATTCCCGACGACCAGATACAGACCGATCTTTCGGTCAATGCTGTGATCGTATGCTATCTCCTTGAGGAGAACCCTGAATCTATTTGACGAAAAATTGTATAACTACTGATGAAAGCAAAAATTGAGACGTAAAATTCAAACAGCAGACACAACAATCCACAACAAACTGGATGGTTGTCTGGCAAACAGTATTTGCTACGCATTACTCGTTGCCTTGCAGCATTTTTCAAAGACAGCTCCGGACTAGAGACTAGAGAGAGTAGCTAGCTACCACTGCTCTGTGGGCATCTCTTGAATGTGGGACAAGGTATCAATGACTTAAAATCCTGGGAATGTGATGATTATCATGTTAAGTTGTTGATGAAGCCTGCGTCTATAGAACCATGATCTAACCGTTAGCCGTTAGACCTATCACTTTTCTACCAAATAGAAAAGGGAATATTTTCGGGCAACCTCCTTGTTCATGTGTTTGAAAAATTCAAAGAGGTACTAGTCCCGTGTACGATACAAAAATGACAATAAGATTTCAGCACGGTTGAAAAAGTTGCCAAAATAGCTTGCTAACATTACAAATCATTATATTTACCAACGGCTGTCCGTCTGGAGTTCGTGGGCCCGGAGGCAAGCCGTGCAGACCGACAGGGCCAGAAGACATGGAGAGAGGCAGTCGTAAGCCCGCCGCTGGAGGGGCCGCAGCCGCGGCAGATGTGCTTGCACCGACCATATTCCCAGCAAAGCTCATGCGGGGAGTTCCGGTGGCACTCATCATCGGCGACATGCTGTATGCACTGACGAGGTTCGTGGCGGCAGATGAACTCGCATTCCGAGCAGATTGCGGCGGCTGTTGGTCCATTGAATGACCAAGGAATGTGACCCCAACTTGACTGAAATCGTGGTTCGTCGTGATAACAGGATTTTCGCCATGACTTGTTGTTGGGTGTTGCATTTTAGAGATTAATTCCGAGTTAGCTTTGACTCAGTGGGGTACACACTCACAAAAAGAAGGCCCTACTGAGTACTTAGTGTACCAATAGAGGGCAGCAGATTTTTTTTTTTCTTTTTCTGTTCCAAACAATGCTTCTATCATCCATCCCGATTTTTATAGCAAATACATTGATTTGTAATGTTAGCAAGTTATTCTGGCAACTTTTTAACCGTACTGAAGTCTTATTATTTTTTTTCTATCATGCTAACCTCTTTCAAACAAGGAGGTTGCTCTAAAAATAACACAAACAGTTGAAATTTACCCTGGCCCTTACTAATCAATAGAAACTTGATGCAGACTTTTAAGTTCAAGTCAAAACTTAAATTAATCACTGTTAGTGTGATAATCATTGACATTTTCTATGCTTTGCCTTTGAAGTTGTTGATACTTATCCCACATTCAAGAGATGCCTAACGGCATTAGCTAGCTAGAGAAGAGTGCAGCAGTGGCATGCAGCTACTCTCTGTCTGTGAATTGCTGCAAAGCTCCTACATTTTTACATATCTACTCCATACTTGCCAACATTTTGAAATCCTGATTTTGCGAGGGAGCGGTGCGCTTAGTCTTTATTCAAGGCAGCGAAGGGAATATCCAAAGGTTATGATCATGTCCAAAGCACTTAGTGTTTATACAAGACGGCGAAGGGAATATCCAAAGCTTATGATGCATAGTACATGTATATCCCTTTATCTAAAAACAACAACAACAACAAAAGCAATTCCTAGTGAATTTTACCGTATTTTTCAATCATTATCATTTTCCGGTGAAAACATTACGGTGAAAACACTAATACCACGCCAATGTCGCTTTATTTCCATCCAACAATGAGAGATAATGCAAAAAACAATGTACCGGTACAATACAATACATTTAGATAAATAATGTTGTAAATGAACAGGGTGATTTTTGTTTAAAACTGATCTATTCGTTGAGAGGGTAGTATAAAAACAGTATAGATAATCCCTTTTATTAGGAACTTTAGATATGATAACGGTACATTGGTCTAGATAAAGACTAAGTGCATCGCGTGACAGCTATGGACATCATAACCTTTTGGATATTCCCTTCGCTGCCTTGAATAAAGACCAAGAGCACCGCGTTTACAACAGAACACCTGTGAACATACAGAAGACAGTCGGCTCTTCTTTATATAGTGCAGTTTCGAATCAGAACTATAGGGATATAAAAACGAGACCAAATTGGTTAAAAATTCATTTATTATGACTAAGCTACTCATTTGGAAATGCTATCATAGCTCGATAAGCATATCTATGCCCGACAAACAAAATGACACCAAAAAGGTTTTGCCACCTCAGGTGGTACCAATAACCCATTTTTCGGGTCTTGGCCCATGGACTATAGTGGTTTTGAGGGGAATGCGCATTACGAGCTCTGCTTTTTAGATAACCCATTTTCAACATTTCAATCATGCATCCTGGCTTCACAATTTACTGTGTATTTATATCATAATCATTATTTTGGTATATGAAAGAATATATATTTTTTTCTTTAATGAAGTATTTTGAACACTTATATGGCCTATTTTATATAATATTATATATGATATACAAATTGTATTTATATATAATATATATCATATAATATATTATATATATATATATATATATATATATATATATATATATATTATAATGAATAAATAAATGAAAATTGTATCCCGTTGTTCGTGTGTTTGGTGTGAACATTTGTGAGTAGGTTAGAGAGCGAATGATCTTGCCAGGCAATGGCATGATCGCCTGAAGCAATTTGTACACTATCTTCTATGTGACACAATAATGATATTGTTGCGGCAACTTGTTGCTGCAACAGTATCATTATTGTGTCAATAGTGTGCTTTCATAAAATCCCATTACTTTCTCATTGTGAGTCCCTACATTATAAAACTACTTTTGCCTCTATTTTTGCTTGTTTATATTTATAGATAGCTGTCAACTTAAAATGAAGAATGACATTGCCTTAAAACTGAACTTTAATGCTATTAAAGTTTAGTCACACAACTCAACCTGACGGAGCATTGCTTCAATGTATTTTAATATTGGACTACAATTAAAAAAAAAAAAGATATCTAAAGCAGCGTTTCCAAGGGTAAGCCTACTTTATTGCGAGACTTATTTCAGTTCTGATTCTCATTTTGTGACTTGAATCCTATAGTACTACACTCGCTACACTAAAACACTCATCTGATATATTTGCGCACATATAATTTTCATGTATATTATACATGTGTAAACAAAGATAATTAAGTTTGTCTTTTCGTTAGTTTTCACATATTGACTTAAGCTACAGTTCTATGTGTAAATTCATGTTTGTATATCATGCGGCTCCATGACAGACCACTTTAGTCTATTTTAGTGATTTTTTCTCTATACATATAATATATGCATACTACTTATATGTTTATCATATATATATATACATATTATGTGAATAACAGCAAAATGTTTCTGCTCTGAGTCTACAAAGACAGTTAGTTCACAACAGAGGAACAAACATTAATTTAAGACACAAAGATATAGAAACAACAGTTTATAAAATCGACAGAAACAGGTGATTTTACTTGTTACAAATGAAACTTTACATTATGGTCATTGATAAAAAAAAAAAAACTTATCAGCTGCATCACAGTCTCAACAGTAATCTTCCGTACTAGCCAATACTGGATTGGATTTAGCAAAATTGCATTGCTATAATAAGAAAAGCTGAAAGTTGAGTACCTTGAGAAAAACATCTGTTTCTATCACACGCAGGTAGGATAGGCTTCGATAGATATAGATAAAGCTTCATAGATTTCATAGTTTCATATTATATATATATCCTTTCATAATATTGATATTTTGGTCACCACAACACTTCACCACTTCACGCACAATCATGTATGTGCACGTGCGTGTATTTAGATCTTTGGTGTATTAACAAACCATCACCGCTATCAAGGAACACTGCATAATAATTGAAAATGGAATAATTTACATTCAAGAAATAACAAAACATTGCCCAATATCTTTATTGTAAATTAGTTTTTTTTTTCACGTTACTGACACTATCTCACCAGCTTATCGGTGCATTTATACAAAACGCACTGCACAAACGTACGTTTGGTATGCAAGTGAAAAAGAGAATATATATCATTTGAAAGATTTGAGATCTTATCTGCTACAAAACAAAGAAAGTGATAAAATACAATAGATAATAATATATATAGGTACTGTATCTGCAAAGAACTTTCTTATATATATATATATATATATATATATATATATATATATGAGTATATGAATATAAGAACGACCCAAGTCCATGGAAGACCATTTCGAGTAAACTAAAAAAAACTTCATATCTTTTTTGTTTGTCCAATAATATTCTATTTAACTGTGATGGGATGGCAACATTGTATATACAAATTAGAACATATATTATTATGACAATTAACACTAACATTAATTGTGGAGAGGCCATTTTGTGTGATGGACTTGGGTCGTTCTTTGATTCATATACATGATATTCTGCTATAGAGATGAGAGAAGGACGAGAGAGGGCGCTATAATATGAATGTAAGAATGACCCAAGTCCTTCATTCTTACATTCATATAAGATTTAACTCATTTATTTCAGGCACTTCCGGGGGTAATTAGGATTTATCATTTCTACACAAGATGAGTCCATGCATGAGCTACAATTTCCCATGTCAAACTGAATTTGGCCAAAAATTGGACTTGGGTCGTTCTTATATTCATATACTCATATATATATATATATATATATATATATATATATATATATATATATAGTATTGTTATATAAATTGCAGTAACATTGGTTGATAACCACAAAAGGGGGAGAAATGGTTTATTTCTTTTTTTTGCTTTTTTTTTTGCGTTCAGACTTTTATTAAATCATAATGAATCGACTGTCAGTAGATCTATGTACAAATAAGATAACAATATACTCCAGTCGATTTTTGATTCTTTGCTCTTAAAGAAATCAATCATTCCATAAAATTAATATCCTATACTCGACGCTATACGATGAGTTTCACTTACAACTTCTTTGAGCGTTTTTACCTATTTAAGAACGTACTGACATAAACTGGTTCAAATTCCTGGAATTCAGTGAATCATTGATATAAAAACTGCTCCTTCTATATGTTCATTTAGGAGATAATTTCTTTTTTTTAACGATCTCATAATAATTCCTCAGAATTGGACTAGCCTATATCATAAGCGTATTAATGCGACTCCCTATAAGGGAATCTGCATTGCCAGATTTTCGTTATCGGTTGCAAAACAGTCAAGCTGTGCATTCGTGCTTACTCTTGGCAATCGTTCTGCATGCAAATTAAGATGTGACTCATGTAGTTATATTACAGATGTATTGTATGATTGACGAGAATGATGATAATAAATTATTGTTGAAAATATTTATACTGCTGTTATTTTGAACAATGTTAATCAAATTGCAGAAAATTGATTATTTGAAAAAAAGGCATACAGAAAACAAATCAAACCTAACAAAATCAGATCAAATCAAATCAAATCAAATGAAATCAAATGAAATCAAATCAAATCAAATCAAACCCTTATCATCGCCACTATTGCCCGAATTCAGTTAGGGTTTGGATTAGAGTGTCTTCAAGCCCATTTCGCAATTATTCCATTATTTTCCTTCTCTTCCAAAGGTGTCACACTTGAAGAGTTTGTTTGCAAAAACCGATAAGTCCATTTTTGAAGATTTTGAAGTACGGTCTCTGTCATAAAGTACAAAATAATACTTTTTAAATGATGTAATGGTCACTACATATAAAGGTACATTTTTGAAGTTATGGTCAAAAGAAGCAAAAATTTTGTTATAATTCTCTTTTTTTCTTGACCTTTAATCGCAAATATCTCTATTTGGCAAATATGGACTTAAAGGTTTTTGCGAACAAACTCTTCACTTATATTTTATTTTTCTACAATCTTCCAGATGTCTCCGTCTCTGTTTGATTCTCTTGTCTGTTCTCTGTTGTCTTGTTGCTTTATAGTCTTGGCTGCCTTCGTCTTATTTTTTTCTTCCAGGAGGGTCCCACATTCCACAGGCAGTCTTTACAGTGGGTCCCTCCATTTTTCACACAATGTATATTGTTTACTTCAGGTCAATTACTTTGTAGAATACAAATATACTTTGCCTTGAGAGTTTCAGGTAAAAACTGCGGGCAGAGGTGACTCCAAAATAGTGCTTCTTAACGTGTGGCGCAGCCCCGATGTGAATCGTACTTTTGGAGGCACCGAGGCCTAAAGTTTTAACCAGAAACTCGAAATTAGGCAGAAAATTGTTATATATTTTAGATTTAAAAAAAAAAACAAATGGAGGGAAATTTGTTGGGGGAGAAGTCATGTGGTTGATGCGATGTTGCAGAGAGATCCTACGTCACGGACCGTACAAAATCAGCGCTCATTGTCAGAGCTGCTTTGTAATGTTTTGTTGGAAATTGCTACGTTTCACAGAGTGACGGACGGGTACGAATCAGTGCCCGTCAGAATTGCTTTGTGACGTCACAATTGATTTGTGTCATCATTTCACATTGTAATATTCACCATCTAGGAAATGTCGTCATGAATGTGACGTCATTTTGTAAATAGTACGCCATGGTGTGTCCTATGGGCTCCATGCCAACATTCTGACATACTAGTAGCTGAAAAAAATATAATCACGTGAAGATCTTTCAACCAATCACTACAAAAATAATTTTTTTGATCCAAAATTAATAACATCCTCCATTACAATAGTCTGGCTTCCAGACCCTCTGCCGTACTATTTCGCTATTCAGGATATTGACGCCCTCAACGTCGAAAACTATAGTTTAAGGTGGTTTTGGTCGGCAAAGGCGACGACTACGTCGCCGCGGAGTTCAGTTGGCAAAGGGTCTGGAAACCAGACTATCGTTACAATGACACTGTATCGTTGCTATAAAGTTTCATTTTTTTGTTTGTTTTTTCATTTCTCTGTCATGAAAAGTGAGATCTATGTTATTTCTATCTTTTTTTTTGCCTAAAACGGAAATAGATTTTAAGTTGAATTGAAGCAGAGTAAAAACTTTCATCATTCGTTACAGCAGTTATAAACTCTTATAAACTCTTGACGAGGTTCGACTTCAGTATGGGCACTTCCCTCGTAAAGTAGTTTTCGCAGTGATTTGGCTTTTTCATTATATTTACCTCAGTAAAAAGTTTTAACCCTTTGAACAACGTCGTTCTCCAAACTAAGCTTCCAGTTTGCAGGATATTCATCATCTTGATCCATTTTTATCCTCGTTACTCCCATCATGATTAGAACGTATTCAGTCAAAATGAGTGTCATCACTTAACTATGCAACACATTTCTTTGACTCGCCGCTCATATCAGCATTGTTTCTCAATAAGAATGCAGTCTAAAAAACTGCATTTTGTACGCAGCTTCTCAGCTCTTTGACAATCTCCCTATAACCCTTATAGGACAATCAATGACATCAAATTGTCTGAGCCAGAAACGAAAAAAAAAAAAGAGCTGTATAATTGCAACAATTTATATTTAGAATAAAATTTCGGTACATTGAAATATTTGAAGAGTTTGTTCGTAAAAACCGATAAGTCCATTTTTGAAGATTTTGAAGTACGGTCTCTGTCATCAAGTACAAAATAATACCTTTTAAATGATATATTGGTCACTACATATAAAGGTACATTTTTGAAGTTATGGTCAAAAGAAGCAAATATTCTCTTATTATTCTCTTTATTTTTCTTGACCTTTAATCGCAAACATCTCCATTTGGCAAATATGGACTTATCGGTTTTTGCGAACAAACTCTTCATTTGCTACTAGACAAATCAGTCGTTTTTATTTGTCCATCCCGTGTCTCGTTTCCCGCTCGTCCATCATTTTTGACGTCCCTTAACCTATTTGTACTGTGACCAGTGGCGTATCTAGGGGGGGGGGGGGGCAAGGGGGGCACGTGCCCCGGGCGCCACTCCTTGGGGGCGCAAAAAAAAAACGAAGAAGAAGAAAAAAAAGAAAAACGAAGAAAAAAAAAGAAAAAAAAAGAAAAAAGAAAAGAAGAAGAAGAAGAAGAAACTCACCGGATGGGGGGGGGGGGCAGAAAACCAAATCAAAAAAAGATAAAAACAAAACATAACGATGACTCGGACAAAATGACAATGTTTATTGTGTTCACACAAGAATTCTATGTAAGCTGAAATACAATTTTCGGCTTGCTCGCTGCGCTCGCTCTCTAAATTTTATATAGAAGAAGCAGGTAAGAACAAAATTTGATGATGAAGCCAACAAAATGACAATGTCTATTGTGTTCACACATGTCATTTTATATTTAGCAGACAAAATGTTTCACTGAGCAGCGGCTGCAATTTCTTTCGTTCTGAAGCGATCGCCAATTGGATCAAAAGAAGGCGCCAACGGTTCCGAACATACGGGGAGGGGGGGGGGGGGCGCCAAAAAAAATCAAACAAGATAAAAAACAAAACGTAATGATGACGTGGAAATATACAAATTTCGGCTCACTCGCTCGTACTAATTTAGAGTATTTCTTCAAGCCCTCAGTTTGTTGGTAAAAATCGTTATCTATAAGGCCGTCACTATACATTGTGTCTTGATTAGAATTGTAAGATTTGATAAGCAAAAAATGACAAGAGTTCCATGTTTTGTCAGCTGAAATACAAAAATTTTCGGCTCGCTCGCTGCGCTCGCTCGCCAAAATTTATCAAAATAAAAAGGAGATAAGAACAAAACGTGATGATGATGCGGAAATATACAAATTTCTGCTCACTCGCTCGTACTAATTCAGAGTATTTTTTCAAGTCTTCAGTTTGTTGGTAAAAATAGTTATCTATAAGGCCGTCACTATACATTGTATCTTGATTAGAATTGTAAGATTTGATAAGCAAAAAATGACAAGAGTTCCATGTTTTGTAAGCTGAAATACAAAAATTTTCGGCTCGCTCGCTGCTCTCACTCGCCAAAATTTATCAAAATTAAAAAGGAGATAAGTACAAAACGTGATGATGACGCGGAAACATACAAATTTCGGCTCACTCGCGCGTACATGGGGGGGGGGGGCATTTCATGAAGCAATTTGTCAGATATTTCGTCTGACAAACTGTTAAAAGCTACTGAAATCCTTGCTTCTGATTGGCTGAAAGTACTAATTTTGTGCGACAAGTTGTCGGACAAAATGCTTCATGAAATGCCCCTCTGGTTTAGAATATTTTTTAAAGTACTCAGTTTGTTGGTATAGATAAATCGTTATCTATAAGGCCGTCACTATCTTGATTAGAATTGTACGATTTGATAAGCAAAATATGACAAGAATTCCATGTTTTGTCAGCTGAAATACAAAAATTTTCGGCTCGCTCGCTGCGCTCGCTCGCCGAAATTTATAAAAAAATTCATTACATTTAAATCACCCTCAAAAGACCCCTTTTAAGGGCTTGAAAAGCATATCATGTGAACTTTGCTTAAAGTCTCTACGGGGATGGGGTTGGGGTTGAACACTAGTCTTTTTCAGAAATTAGGGGCGCAATTTTCGCGCTTGCCCCGGGCGCCGTTTTCCCTAGATACGCCACTGACTGTGACACCTGATTGTTCAGTTTTCGTATATTATTTTTGTATATAATTCTTTTCTTCAGTTCTCTTCTTAATTTCTCTTGTATATTCATATACTTTTCATGATGCTATTGATTTCTGCACGTTCTGATTACATTTGATTCATCCCAACTTTGTTTGTAAATACAATGTATACGCTATGAATAAATGTTCACGGTCTTGCTGAAAACCAGCTAACAGCTGCAGTGGGACGGTACCCCAGGCGCTTGTCGCTACCCCCCTCGACATTTCCCCGTGTGCAGTCGTAAGAGTCCAAGTTCGTGGTATTGTAGGAGGACGGAGAATTCGCTGCTCATTCCATGTTTCTTATTCAGCAGAATGTCGTCGAAATAATGGTAAGGTACCCGCTCGAACCCCGTGTCCAGCCGCAGAGGGAAGGGCCAGAAACCGTAGACGTGGGTTTCTTCGCACAACTGCAGGGCTACGTGGACTATGTAGAACCCTGTCAGAAAAAAATCAACAAAATAAATGTATGTATATGAATATACTTTGACTCAACTGCACTTTGCGACAGTAACACGAAAATCACGTTTTTTTTTCTAAGAGTATTATACTAAAAGTGCAATATTTCCCCATCGTTTTCAAATTCTTTCGGAAAATATATTAAAGTAAGATTGAACAAATAGAATTGTTGAAGTGTCATAGAAATCTGACATTGAATTAGAGGGTTGTGACATTATCAATGTTAGACACGTTTTTATATAGTTACACTAGTTACAATCTTACCAGCAAATTCATAGAGTGGATGTCATCATCTCACAATTATAATACCGTTCTGTACGAAAAAAACACGGTGTAGCCTACACAGGATACTTCGGTCAATGATCATTATTTAGCATCTTTGCCCTTTCCCCGGTGTTCCCCGTGAAAATTATCGTCGCTATCTGCTATTACAAGACTGTCACGCGTCAGTGGTGTGGTTCGCGCGCTGTTGTTGTTGTGCTCCAAAGAGGTGAAGAACCTCTTCGCGCAGAGGCCTCGCTGTTGTGATGTGCGCATTGCATGATGGGATGTAAAAACTCGAGATTCTAATCCCGACCGTTCACACGTACCAGCGCGCGGCCAATTACCCCGCTAATTGATGAACCAGCGCAAGATTTCTTGGGATTAGCATCGCGATGCTTATCCCGCTAATTTTCGGGTTTTTTTCTGTCCACACGTGCAAAAAACTCGGGATGACGATCGCGATGCAAATCTCGAGATTTGTATCCCGCTAATTGGTGTACGTGTGAACCCGGCTATTATGCCAATGATACAACTCATTAGTTGACATCATGACAAGGCAGGCAACGCGGTGAAGAGTTATGTATCAGCTAATAGGTGCACCTCGGCACCACCATGCGATTTTATCAGCACCTTTTAGTGAGAGGATGAGTAACTGTGGAGCTAAAGGTCGCAGTTTGATGAGTCTGACAGCTTCAATTCTGTTTTTATTTTAGATTCATCAAATCTGTCAAAGCTAAGTTGAATATGGAGTTGACTCGCACTGATAGCGTTACATACGTGCCATCGGGGAAAGGTCAAAATATTTCATCAGTAAAATTTAATACTTTAAAATAGTCAGGGCTCCACACTAACTTTTATTTTTGGTGGCCCAAAGGCAAATGTCCGACCTTTTTTGGTGGCCCGATCAGGCCACCAAATGCTTCATTTCTGAAATTTTGGTGGCCCGACGTGCGTTTCTGGTGGCCCGGGCCACCGGGCCACCGTTAGTGTCGAGCCCTGCTTTAGTTAATGTAATCATAATAACAAAAAAAAAAAGGCTTCAGTCATGTCAATTCTGAACTTTCACGCTATACATTTCTGAAAAAAATGGGCAATGATTACAGTCAAATCTGTCCTAGGGGCCACCTGCCGTATACGACAGCTAAACGCAATTCCCTTCGAGAGAGAGAGAAAAAAAAACATGTTATAGCAGTCACCTGTCCATAACTTGTTTGTATCCCGTACGCGTGGTTGGCTGCTATTGGTTATAAACAGGTTTTAGTGCACCACGTAAGAAGATAACAAGTATACTTGATTTTGGAATTTAACTCTGACATGTAGATTCATTACATTAATATTGCGAACATGATTTTTCAACTTGTTTGGATCAATTTAAAACAAAATGAAAAAAACAACAACAACAAAGAAACGGGTACCGGTGGACGGCTGACTCGTGAAGTTTCTCCGTTTCCAGAAATTCCAGAAGTTGACGAACTCTTTGGCGTTGGCCACGAGGATGCGCGGATCGCTCTGGTCTAAGTTCGCCTCGTCCTGCACCGTTGACAAACAAACGTTGTGGAGCGAAGCCGCCCCGATACACGGCATCCAGATGTAGCCGTGGTACTGCGAGATGTTCTTTCGAAATGCAACGTAGTCTTCTTGCCTGGCGAGGGAATTGTATCTTGGGAAAAAAAGCGACAACAGCAACAAAGAGAATAAAATAAATCAAAACAGAAAGAACGGACCTCAAAGACTTAGACCTAACACCGTCCAAGGACTCGGGTTCGAGTCCAGAATCTGACATGAGCAATGTTGCGGGTAATCATAACGTCCCCTCTCGTAAAAAGCAAAACACTCTGTCTCTCAGATATAGAACATGAAATGGAACGTCTCGTGTGTCTGAGAGTCACAACTGATGCAAGTTAACCATCCTGCTTCATTCGTTCATTCTTTGTATAAGGAGCAGGGTGCATAACCCTGAAAAGAGCTCCCGCATCACATCCAACTGAACCCCATGGAAGACCAGCTATTGGGGGTAGCCATGCTGCCATCTTCTCAGAGAAAAAAAAATCAAACAATCAAACAAACAAAAAACAAAGTCTGGTTATTATTCATTGCAATGCAAATTCTCTGATACTTTTTGGTCATTCTATCACTTTCTCGATAGTTTTTTTTTTTTTTTAGTTCTCGAACAGTCGATATGAATAATTTATGCAAATAGTGAAGTGGTGATATCATCCCTCACAACTTGCCTTATAGTTTGTACATAAAAGTTTGAAATTTCCAGTTATTCATTTAAACACAATTACGCCCCATTCTTTTTCGAAGTTATTGAACCAGTAATCATGACATCATGTTCTACACTTGGACAACAGACACATTGAAGTTTTGCCATTTTCTTCTTGTACACGATCAACGGAAAAGTATGAGGTGACGACATCATCAGGTCACTCATTTGCATATTCATATCAACTGTACGAGAACTGAAACCTATACTCTAAAAAAAAAAATCCGGAACCGGGTCCGTTGGGGTCACACCCCGTTCCGGATCAAAAATGACTTGGAATTTAGTCAATGAAGACCCGGAACGGGGTCACCCTGACCCAATTCATGACTCTGAATGGGGTCATATCTGACTCCATTCCCTGTCATTTCTGAACCGGAACGGGGTGTGACCCCAACGGACCCTTTCCGGATCAGTTCTGAGACCCGTGACCCCAACGAACCCTTGATCAGTTCTGACCCGGATGTTTTAAGAGTGCATACTGCAACAATTAGTGGACCTTAATTCACTAATTCATATCTTTCCCAAGTTTTATCCGATTTTAATCCAATTTTCACTGTCGTGTTTATAAGGTTTTACTCCTTATCAGACTCACTAATAAGTGGACTGGAATTCCTCTTTAATTTTTATGAGAGGGATAACGTTAAGCTGGCATCCAATGCACTGCGATGGAAACTACATCACTTATGTGTTCTGACTTACTTTTGATGATTTAATGGTCATAGTGTCAACAAAAGACAATCCACAATATCATTCTATGATCACACTTGTAACACGTGTATATGGGAGACTATTATACAATGCTTCTGTGCCATGTGGAAAAACGCAGAACTGCTTTCATAATTAATTTTTAGGGTTGTTTCAATTTTGAATGATCAAAAAAGAAAAGAAAAAAAAAACAGAAAGCGAAGTGACACGTGGCTATACGACGCAAACTATACGCTAATTTGTGCTGCACATCCAACTATCATTACGAGAGCAATGACAATCGAATGTGTATTAACCAAAAGGTAATGATGTTAGAGTTGTATAGACTTACGTCTGTAGTACATAGGTTCGCGCAGAATTACACAAAATTAGACTAAAAATAAACCCCGCAGTTATAGAGTATAATATATAGTGTTCGAATACCCGTTATAGAATAAGTCTAAATGCTACAGATTGAGAAAGGTGTTTCGGGTTGTTTTGTTATTTGCGTTAATTTTTTTCATTCAAGCACTTGATGTGTTTGTACTACAAGCAGCAATTTAACAGCATTACTTACTTTTTGTAAAATATACTTGGGTTGAAGGTCGTTATATTGCTTCTCTTTCCCGCGTCCTCAGAGAAATTCTTCATGGGCGCAGCGTTACATCTGGTTAAAGAATAGATGGCGGAAGTAAGGAATTAACATTGTTGTCATATGAAAATGGATATATTTTTGGGACTGCAATCATGGTAGTGATGCTTGTTTATTCAAAGTATAAACTTAATGTGGGCGGGAAGGCAAATAATGTATCAGATGTGACAGGAACTAACACCCTGCACATATGCAAAAATCTATTCATCTCCAAGAAGAATGAAATCATTGTTGATGACGTTCTAAATTCATATAACGTCATGCTATGTGGGCGTTCAAATGTTCAAGGCTGGTCCGACTTTTTATGACAATTCACAACACATTCAAAGTGACAAACAGAACACCAGGTTTAATCAAAGCGGGTTTCATCAGTGACAAGACGGCATTTGTGTTGCGTGCAGAGAAGGGAATTTTCCCTCGACCAAAAATCTGTCGCTTGCATGACTGGGTAATACACTTCATCTCATATTGAACCGAAATGTTAAAGCTTCGTTGTATTGAAAAAAAAAAATCATAATGAACGTTAAGGTCTTGCTATTAATTTTCATGCAATTCCGTTGAACGGAGGGATGCTTTGCTCCAATTCACAAATTTGACTCTAATGCATTTTTTATTTCTCCCATTTCTCGATTAAAGTCAGCTAGCTGATAGTTCAATTTTATGTAATCCCTGAAGTCTTGGTGTCTTTTTGCTCTCTGAGACAGCTAGTTAGCTTCCACACCACAAAAGATAAGAAGCGTATATGGAATGGTAAAGTTGAACATGTTTTCAGAAAACTATATACTGCATGTTTTGGTCTCTGTATTGAAGGAGTGATGTAAATTACGATAACACAACTCTTTCATTGGTTTACACAAAAGAAATGGAGATTTAATTCTACACATCACTGATGCTATACCTGCAAAATTAAGATTCGTATAATGTGTGCACTCGCATAATCGTCACTTTGTACTGTCATTTTGAATGCACTAGGAGGATTGCCATCTGTCTTTTTGAACGATGGATTTTCTTTCTTGCACAAAGTCCTAATGACACGGAAAAGAAAGGCCCTGCTTCATGAGTTGACATGAAATTAATTGATTGAAAACGCATCTAAAAAATGCATCAGTACCTGAAAACCATATCACTTGAGTCGATTTCCCTGCCACACCCGCTGTTTAAGAGACTTCCGCTGTTCCCCACCACTGCGCACTTCTTGTAGTGTTTCTCTCGGAAAGGACTCACCTGTGTACGAGACAAATGATAATAATAATAAAACAGTAATAAAAATATGTCACGGGCAAATGTAATATGAGGTTCTTATCATATACAATTTATTACATTTATGATATATTCTTCACTTTTGTTTTTTATTCTTTTTGTTTGTTTGCTTGTTTGTATTTTGGTGCAATGTTTATACGAAAGAAGCATTTGATGAGGGTTCAGAAGGCCTCCCCCACTTGCAACATGGGTGGACTGTTACTCTACAAGGGATATAGTGATAAATCTTATTTTCGAACCTCCAGGGTCACATTGTTTATCTTTTATCCGTCTATTGTGGATTTTCTTCATACGTATTTTTTTTCTTGTTGTATTGTTGTAATACTGTATTTTTTTCCTATATATGATTTTATTTTTGTATATTTTGATATACTGTATTTTTTTCCTGTATATTATTTTATTTTTGCAGATATATGAAAGCTTGCCTATCACTTGCCTATAGCGAATCTCCTGTTACCATTACGGTGTAATGTATTCCACCAACGAGGAACCTTACATTCCATCGACTTTATTGCACTACTGTATATAGGACCTACATCAATGAAAAAAAAAACTTCGCCAGAGTCACAGAGTCAAGAGAGGATTCCATGTTTACACATCTCGTCAAGCCTAGAACAGCTTTTCCAAATAAAAAGAGCTCCTTTATTGTACCACATAAGTACACACTTTGCTCTTCACAGATACAAAAAAAAAAAGGAATACATCTTTCCCACGTTAATTTGTAAGCCGAGCACTCGAAATGAGTGCAATTCACTCTTTTTATTAGTCTTGACCTTTGAAAGAAGTGTCAGGACTCCCGGATGTAATTTTTTTTTGAATAATTATTTTGCCAGTCTCACGCCGTATGGACATTATTTGCATATGCGACCCTGCATGACAAAATCAACAAAAAGTTGCAAGATAGGGATTTTTAGTTAAAGGCATATTCTGAGAGAGCATAACTCAACGCAAATGGACTCCTCTATCCTATCTAAATACTGGAAAATAAGCACACACTTTGGAAAAGTGTGAACTGAGAAAAGAGGCTCTGAAGTACAGAGTCTATTTAAGCACTTAATCTTTATCAAGTCGTGCTAGCTGTGTGTTGAAAGAGACAAAACACAGGATGTAAATCACTAGGGCAACAATAATGAAGCAATCGTTAGACTAAGCTGGAATTGACTATGTTTTATTGATACATTTTGTCCATGATTAATGCCAACTTTCAAAGCAGTAGCGTTATCCATTCAAAAGTTATTAGACTTGAAGGTGAAGAGTATGCAAAGGATTTCAAGAAGTGAGAAGGGGCCTTTAAGACATACGTGATCATTCCAGTCTCCCCCCAAAAAGGGTTGTAGAAAATCTGCTGAAAACACACTTTCCCATTAACTCTGTTGACCCATTTCACCGTTTGTTTGTTTTTTTTTTTGGAATCCTCACGTAAAATCAAGGGCTGCGACTCTCGGCTTGTTTTGTGATGCACGGTCACATATACACTGCAAACGGAACACAGTTTTGTGCTTTCATATTAGATATTTCTTCCACTTCTTCTGCTGAGAATGTGGATTAGTTTGGCAAAAGCCTTTTCAGGCAAAGGCGAGCAAATATTAGCCAAAAAATATACTGTCAATGTTTGCGAATAGAGCCGCGTCACCATGGTCAAAGCCTATAGTCGAGCAAATAGAGAACGTTCTTTGTATTCATATTCGTAGGGATTCTCACAGATACGCTGGAGCCGATTTTAACATTTTGAACACGTCTAAAGGCTCGGTCACAAATACCAATAAGAATTACTACCAACGTCGTACTAACGATTTTAGACAATTTCGTAAGATCTTTTTAAGAAGGTCGTACGAAACCGGGGTTCGTAGACCGTTCGTAGACTGTTCGTAAGTTCGTAGCCTGGTCGATGATCTTGTCCAAGATTTTTTTAACTTCGTATGAAACCCTCTCTAGTTTAGGCGGCCGTACGAACGTCGTACGAACATCGTAAGAACTACGCAAGGTTTTGTAGTTTCGAGAGACAATTCTAGAAGCCTTAAATTCTTACGATGATTGTAAGAACGCCTTATGTCGTTCATAGAGGGATCTTACGACTTTCGTAAGAATGCCTCACGAACGGAGATTCGTACAGCGTTCTTACGAACAACTCTTCGAGTTTGTAAGGCGTTTCTAGGGGACTCGTATAAGGCGTAGATACACAATTTGTGCAACTGTTGAGTTTTAGGGGGTATAAAGCCAAACGTGCGAAGTTCAAATCCTCACTCTGATGTTCTAGGTGTTAGACCAGAAAACATTTCTGTTAATATGGGACCAGAGGGAAGGCAATCAAAGGGAAAAGGGGGAAGGGGAAGAAAAGAAAGGAGGGAGATGAGGAAGAAGGAGTGATAGAGGGAAAACTATACTTGCAGATGCATCTGCAGTTGTAGTCTCCTTGGCACTACTGACTGCCATCTTACAGAATTTTCGACAGGACACGGCAGCGTCTTTTTAACAACCAGAAAAAATATACAAAGAAATCGCAAAATCTTCTTACGAATGACTTGAGAGTGCAGTGAGTTGCACGTATGACCATCTTACGACAAAAAGAAATGGTAAGATGGCTGTAAGTCTGACGAAAGAATAACTCAAAGTATTCTTACGAAAAACGTACGAATTCAAGGGTCATTGCATAATTGAAAATGTTGTTTCTCTAAAAGGTCTTAAGTTGCTCTTGAGAATTAAACAGCTTTTGTGCAAAATTCATAAGAAAGTCGTAAGAATCTGTGCCCCATCTACGAATCTCTATCTGATACGATCTCAAGAATTCGTACGGACAGTGACATCGTTCGTACGAACCTTTGTGACCCTATAGCTTAATACAAAACCAGCTCCATTGTATATATCTTTGCGAATCCCTATAAATAGCTACGAACTATTCTAGTATTCTAGAATGCGAACTTATCTTCAAATTTTCGAATTCACTGGGCATTCGCTGGCTCAAAACCCTCTGGAGTGATGCGGTCCCAACATCTTTAAAATTTTAATAATAACGAAAATGACGAAACAAAAAATGAAAATTGGTTGTGCATTTGATCCTTTTTACGATCTTCCGCTTAAAAAAACCGGTTATGTTATTTGCATGACATTGATTTATTGTAAATGATGTATCTGGAAGAATGTGTAATATCGGAGGTAAACTTTGATTTAAATTGTATTTAGTGGGTGTATCCAACTAACAATGATCGACTACCATATCAGTTTCCGTTTGACAACAAACAAAGGAGAGCATTAATTCATCTTTGGAAAGATCATTCCAAAATTAAGGACTGGGCTAAAAATGTGCCATTACGTGGAAGGTGATATGAATCTTTGTCTCGTATAGTAGGGAAGGCATCTTTTTTTAAAACAAACATATTATGTGTAAATTGTTATGTAAAAGCAAATCAGTAATCTTAAGGAATTGATTTATTGAAAAATTCATTAGTTTGATAACAAAAGCCCACTAAATTGATTGTGCGAATAGACTGTTTCCGTATTTTGTTTTTTCAGGTGGGGGGGGGGGGGCTTATTGTGCTTTTGGTTTCTCCGTTGGAAATAGCATAGAGATCTATGGAATATTGCTTTGATGCATGGGTAAGTATCAAAGTGAAAGTGATTTTTGAAATGTCTGTATGTCTTCCCATGATTTTCCCTCTCATTTTGATGCTGCACGGGCTATGTGCTGTAATTCAATAAAACCGAAATCATCGCTCCGATAGCAATGACATCGCTTCTGGTGTGTGTTATCACAAAGAATCACTGCAATTTGAAACCCTCACTGTTGGCGTACAGTGCACTCCCGTAAGAACGAGCAAGATTTAATATAACAAAATTCTGATTACAACGAAGTAAAAATTCAGACCGCAACATTACCCACTCTTTGATTTTATTGTTTCATTGTTCGGTTACACGGAAATTTTGATATAACGAAAGAAAATTGTTATAACGGGAGTCCACTGTATACATGATTTAAAACATATATTATACATCCCGCTGTCGAGGCTACAACCTTCTCTTCAGTCTATTTAATCTATTACAATAAAAAGAAATGAAATTGCACATTAATGCACATATCGGTACACAAAATCAGTGCTAATATGAATACTAAAATATGTAATCAAAGAAAATGCTATGAATGCAATAAATGTTATGTCTTTCGTGACAAATAACACCTTATTTAGAGGCAATATCTACATTTGGATAGCCAGCATTTGTGTGTGTGTGTGTGTGTGTGTGTGTGTGTGCTTGGTGATCCTCTCGACACAGCTGAAGCTAGAAGCTGATGTCGAGCTCTGATCATTTGTTGTCTAACGTATGTCAAACTTCCATGCAGATTTTTTTTTTCAATGATGCATACTGAATATGATGATGTCAATAACGCTGATACAACACTAATCATTATTAGTTTATAACATTACAGCAATCATAACGATGGTAATGGTAATGACATTGCGAGTGTGTGTGTTTTTTTATTTCTTTCAGGAAATGATGTTGAAGGCCCGGATTGAAGGCACTCGATTACAAACCGATCCACAGCACGCAAAAAGGCGAGCTCAAGAAATGTCTGAGCTCAGTCTAAATGAACCTCTTTCATTCATATCCAAAGTTCACCATAACGACTTCTCTGGTTACCTCGAGGTATAATGAACACCACCAACGAGGAACTTACTACATGTATAATACCGCAGCACACAAAAAGGCGAGCTCAAGAAATAACTGAGCTCAATCTATGTGAACCTCTTTCATTCATATCCAAAGTTCACCATAACGATCGACTTCTCTGGTTACCTCGGTGTATAATGAACACCAGCAACGAGGAACTAACATGTTTATAATTATCATTTTCTCATTGCATCGGACAGCAAAAAGTCCCTATCATCGGTAAACAGCGACTTTATTGTACTATTAAATGTCACCATTGTGAAATAGTGGTGGAAAAAGAGAAAAGAATGTCATATTCACAGTTCTCATCAACATCTGGCTATCCAAATGTAAGGACCTCCTTTGTTGTATAGAAGGTTGGAGGAAAACGCGGAAATTACCGCAATCTGTTTTCACAAGCATGTTTGCGAGAAACCGCTCGTTCCATAGATATCCGCCTCGTCATTCAGATGAATTCCATCTGCCTTTAACTGGAACTAGAACCTTTAACTTCAACTAGAACTATGTTTACACAATCTATATTTACATTTGCTGGAACTAAATATTGGAACAACCTTTCTAACAGTTTAAGGACATCCCTAAGTTTAAGTTCTTTTAAGAGTAATCTAAAGAAAAATATTTTGAACAGTTATAAGAATTTATCTAAATATCATTATGAAAATTAATTGTATATCAATTGAAAAATTGTGTTGATTCTTTAATGGTTGCAAAAAAGTGTAAAATTCAACCTTATATTCTGTTGAAATGACAACTAAGCGGCTCCATTCATCCACTACCTCTCGTGTCCCTCTATTTTTTTCTTGTCTTTTATCTTCACTCCACGCAATACGTTGCTTTCTTTCCCTTTCTCTTTTTCTCTCTCTCATACACACACACACACACACACACACACACACACACACACACACACTCTCTCTCTCTCTATTTCTCTCTCTCTGTCTCTGTTTCTCTCCTCTCTCTTCCGGCATGACAGCGACTTGGTGTAGGGGTTTGTTCAGGGTTTTTGTTTCGGATAAGTTAGGTTATAGGTCTTTTCGTCTTAGTTTCTTTGTTTCATCCATTTTCAATGTATATAAGTCAATCGATCATATAATTTTTTGTATTACGTGTGGGGGGAATGCGCCCTACAAGCTCAGCTTTTTAGCATTCCTCCCCATTTCCAACATTTTCGTATACTTACAAGTTTTCTGTGAACTTATCCTTTACTTTGTATAATGAACTTTATGTACTGTATTCAATTTTTGTAATATATTTATATGTTTTTGTTGGAAATGAAAAATAAATGAATGAATGAATGAATGAATGAATCTACAGGAAGTTTTGCAAAAATATGGCGAAGCGGCAGATGGTAAAGCATTAAAACTCAATGAAGAGAAATCAAAGAAAATGAACATACAGCTGTCCACATACGTGAACATGTTAAAGGGAAGTCCTAGTCAGCGTTCCTATTGACTTAAAGGGGTGTTGCAGTATAAAATTGGTGGAGATGAGGATTAGGCTCTGAACTTTTTGCGAGTTTATACCAGAAGCCACTCTTGGAATATACCATTGTATGAGGAATTCAGTATAAAATTGGTGGAGATGAGGATTGGGCTCTTAACTTTTTGCGAGTTATACCAGAAGCCACTCTTGGAATATACCATTGTAAGAGGAATTCAAAGTTTATTTGATGAAAATCGCTTTTGCAATGGCTGAGGCATTCCAAAACAAAGTAAAACAAAGTGATCGTAATAAAAGATGGGTCTCACCTTTTATCATGAGGTGGGTCCCACCTTTTATTATAGGATCCCTCTGTTTCGGATATCTCACCCATTTCGAAAACAATTTCATCGAATAAATGTTGAATTTCTCTCAAAATTACATGCTCTTTCACATTTCAAAAGAGGTTTCTCATTATCTTACAAAAATGTTAGAAACCTGAAGTAAAGTATCAATCAAAACTATACGATCCCTTCATTTCAGGAATACCACTTAAGCAACAACAACAACAACGGCGACGACAACACCATAAATGGAAGTTTGAAAATGATAAGTTTATTAACAATGATTATAATAATTTGAGTCTTATTTAAGTACAACCTTAGTCATCAATAGAATAATTTTGATTTACCAAAATTTCATGAAGTTCATACATTTGAATAACGAAATTTGTCATGTCGTGGGATAAGAATTTCGAATAAGGGGTCTAGGGCAATTACCCCCTGGGCAATTACCCCGCACCCTTCCCCTGGCCCTAATCCTAATCCTAATCCTGAACCTAATCCTATCCCTAACTCAAACTCCTAACCCTAACCCTAACCCTAACCCTAATCGTTACTCTAAGCTTACCACTAACCAGTATTTAGCCGGGGGGTAATTGCCCTCTCGGGGTAATTGCCCGGATACGCGAATAAGTTAACAAGAACGATGTAAAAGGCCTTGGTTGGAATAATTTCAGGAGACAGGTGAATAATGATCTTTTGAATACTCTAATTTAGTAATCATTATTGATCGTATAAATAGGCGGTGTGGGGGTGGACATGCAAGGGATATCAGTCTTTAATACTGATCTCATTGTATCCTCCCATTCAAGTCATGTTTGTTATGGAAGCTTGTTTTTGTTTTTGTTTTCATTTATCTCTTTTTTGTATTTAACCTAATGTTGTGTAAAATATTATAATGAAGGTATTAAGTTTTGTGCTTGAATGTTTTGTGCGTATTTCAGTTATGTATTGGCGTATTATTGTATTTAGGCCTATATGCATTTGTTTTTAATTCACCGACTGGCCGAAAAATAGCCACTGGCTGAGCCCAGTTTACCGTATTGAAATAGATGAAGTGAATGAATAATTGAAGGAATGAAGCTTCGTTTGTGATAGAAAAGCAGAGTTATGAGATGTTAAAGATGGCCCTTCCCTTTTGCATTCCTTCCCAAATAGCACAGAACATGATATATTCCACCAGAATGACAAGACTATTGTAAATCTATAATATTTTTGTGATATTTGAAGGTTGTTAGCCGTTAAAATTCAAATAATGCACCAAACGCTCACCGTAACGTATTATGTGTACTAGGCACAGCTGCATACATTAATCCTCCTGGAGTTGTAATTATGATACTTATACTTCGAACAACAGATATACATGTTAAAGCTGTCAGAAAAGAAGAATTCACTAGCTTCTCTTACTTTGTTATCAATGGCAAATAACAACACACCACTTACATGAACTACATGTACAACTACTGTAAGTGCATCACACAGGTCTGTAAAACTAGACTAGTATTTAGATTTGTAATTTTTGCGAAGTTCGCAAAAATTATTCAAATCTTAACGGTCAATTTAACTAAACAAATAAAGACCCTCTTGAGTTCAAAATTTACAGGAGGTTTCCAAATAGTGTTTTCTTCAATACCTAAGTGTTCTCACTGTCACGAGCGGAGTGACAGACGCTCTTCTACACTGAGGTCAATTTGCATGGAATTTGTAAATAAGCACTTAAGCATGTAAATTGATTGCAAACTGTTTAACATGTCAATAGAAGACATTCCAGACCGCTCTCGGTAGAGCCACGGTAGTGCTATGTGTGGCAAGGAGCGGCAGTATGACATCAGGCCGTGAAGGGGACATCACGCTGTGGTGCTGTCTCCGTGACACGTTGTAAATGGCCACTCGGTAACGGTGACAGGGGCCGCCACCCCAGTCAGTATTAACTAGAGATGCCCACAGATAGTGGGTTTCCGGGTTTCCCGAAGGGTCAAGGACCCACTGACACTGCAAGAGGCAGGTAAATAAAGGCGTCGTTGACTGTCGACCAGCTCCGAGGCAGTAAGGGAACATAGACTGTTGACTGAACTTCATTCCTGGATGCTGAGGAGACATCGCGAAGACGTCCGTCGGGAGAGCGACCACGCGAACGGCAATCGCGAAGAGTTGCTACGACAGACCACGCGACAGTCCATACCAGCACCAGCGTAACGGGGCCCCGTCATCGGCCTACATTGTCACCGTCGTACGTCATCGTCATACCTCGTCGTCATAAGCCATCGTCACACAACTTACATCCGTGACAGCCAGTTGCATAATCGAGGTGAAATAAGTCCAATTTAAGTTAAACATAATAAAGTCCTAAGAGCCATAAAGCCACTGAACAGGAAGAATTTTATGTTCGTTTTTTCCTTTTTATAATTTGCTGTAAAACCAGAAGTCATAGGTATAGACAATTAAAATATTTGAGTTAATTGAATGCACAATGGTTTCCTCCGTTTCGTCTTGTATGAGTTACAGCCTGCCGACAGTTCTCAGAGGTTATGACAATTTCGTTGTTCCGTTTGTTTCCATATAAAAGGATGGAAATCGGGGAAATTCTGTGACAACTGGGGGCTCGTCCGCTGGAGAGAACTTGGCAGGGTTTATTCATACAAGAATTTGAGACGTGATTTGTGTAACCTCATGTTGTGTGTATAAGATATCACAATGGAATTAGAGAAGTACATACAGTTAGGTACAGATTGTGGACTGCAAGGTCCAGAACTAGTGGAGTTTGCCAGCACTGAAAGAGACAAGTATCTCGAAGAAAAGAGACGAGATGAAAAGTTAGAAAGAGATGAAAGACAGGTGCAAAGGGAAGAAATAACCAAGCAAATGAGGATTGAGTTAGAAATAGCTCAATATAAGAGTGTCAATGTGAAGGCAACAAATAGTGTAAGGAGTAGCCTACCAAGCTTGCTTATCTGTTGCGCTTTGAGAGATATGCAAAACAAAGTCAGTGGCCAGAGGAATGCTGGGCTCCTGCATTGGGGAACCTTTTGACCGTGCGCGCTTTAGAAGTTTATTCTCTCTTACCGGCAAATGAAGCCGACGACTATGAGAGTCTGAAAGATAAGCTCTTGCGGCAGTTTGCGCTAACTGAGGAAGGCTTTCGCAAACGTTTTCGAGAGGCGCGGCAGAAAATGGGCGAATCATTTGGGCAATTTGCAACACGCATAACCGGATATGTTACTAGATGGGTAGAGATGTCGGGTACAAGTAAGTCCTATGAAGGGCTACTAGAACTAGCGGTGCGTGAACAGCTGCTCGAATGTTGTGATCGTGGATTATCTGTATTCATTCGTGAGAGAAACCCACAATCGGTGAAAGAGATGGCAGATATCGCAGATCGGTATCGGGACGCACACGGGCATGGCGGCTCCGGTAAACGCGCACGCGACGATAATAAGTCTCGTAACCAGGGCAACGAAGCAAGACAAACAAAGAAAGGGGGCACTACGTCACGTGACAACCAAGGTTGCTTTGTCTGTGGTAAGCAAGGACATTTTGCTTCCAAATGTCCAGACCGTAAAACTGACCAGTCAAAAGTAACTAGCAAGCAGTATGTGCCAAAGTCAAAACAGACGGGGGCAACATGTGTGGTAGGAGTATGCCCTACTCATGATGCTCACGAGAGAGGGAATATTTGGGGCACACCTTCTGTTAAACTGATGTGTGGTCACGAGTTACCCCTTCTTAGCGGTGGGTGTAACGTAGGCACAGACATGCCGACATGTGAAGGTATGTTGAATGGTAAAAGAGTGAAGGTGCTGAGAGACACCGGTTGCAACACCGTAGTGGTGAAACGTAAACTGATAGAGGAATCACAGCTGACTGGTGAGATTCAAACTTGTGTGCTCATAGATGGTTAGCGGTGCTAGGCAGCCTGGCGACGAGGACATCGGATGGAGCGGAGAGGATGCTAGGGAGAAGCCGTTAGCTGAGGAGATGACGACCTCCGGTTCAGAGGCAGAGTCTTCGAAAGGGACAACGCAGAACGGCATCACAACGACCTCCGACAGTTGTGATCGTCCCCACACTGACGAGAGTGTGAAACAGTCACCGACACCCCTACCTACAACCAACGAAAGTGCAGCAGTAGAGACAAGAGGCATGAGGAAATCGAAGGAACGGCCGTGGAAGAGACTAGGATCAGCAGACCAGCCGACGATCACTGCTACCAGGGAGGAGATGATCAGAGAGCAGGCGCGAGATGCCACACTGGAGAAACTTCGAAAGTTGGCGGAGAAGGGTGAGGCTAAGGCTGGAGGGAAAGGAAGTGAGGTCAGATATTTTTGTCGTGACAATCTTCTCTTCCGTGAATACAGGTCTCCCTACGTCGAGAGAGGAAAGATATTCACGCAGCTGGTGGTGCCCCAGCCGTATCGCAGTGAAGTACTCCGACTAGTACTCCGACTCCCCTTTGGCAGGTCATTTGCAGACAAAGAAGACGGCTGACCGGATTCTTGCTCACTTCTATTGGCCAGGAATTCATGCCGATGTCAAGCGCTACTGTACATCATGCGATTCCTGTCAACGCACCACGCCAAAGGGTAAGATAGGGAAAGTACCCCTGACCATCCCCCTTTGACTGACACATGTTTCCGTAGAGTGGCGGTCGATTTGATTGGACCACTTGAACCGATCACTGAAAGAGAGAATCGATATACCCTGACGATAATCGATCTTGCTACTAGATACCCAGAGGCGGTAGCGTTACCACGAATCGAAGCAGAACGGGTAGCAGAGGCGTTAGTTGAAGTATTCTCGAGGTTAGGCATTCCTAATGAGATACTCTCTGATAACGGCACTCAATTCGTTTCAGGTGTGATGAAAGAAGCAGCTCAACTCCTGAGAGTGAAGCAATTTCACACGACACCATACCACCCGATGGCGAACGGCGCCTGCGAGAGATTCAACGGCACTTTGAAACAGATGCTGAGGAGGATGTGCCAGGAGCGACCCAGCGACTGGGACCGCTTCCTGCCAGCTCTTCTCTTTGCATATCGAGAGGTGCCTCACGAAAGCCTTGGCTTTTCCCCTTTTGAGCTCATGTACAGCAGAGTGGTGAGAGGACCCATGACTGTACTGAAAGAGCTGTGGACTAAGGAGATCCCTGAGGAGGAAACGAAGACTACGTACCAGTACGTCATCGATCTCCAAAACCGACTCGAACAGACGTGTGAACTCGCCAAAGAGGAGCTGTCCAAAGCATCAAGGAAGTACAAGAAACACTTTGACGTGAAGACGAAGGAGAGAAGCTTCGAGTGCGGCGACAAAGTGCTACTCCTGTTACCGACGACGAGGAATAAGCTGCAAATGCAATGGCGAGGTCCATTCGAAGTCGTGCAGCGAATCGCCAGAGACGATTACCGACTGCTTGTGAACGGTAAGGAGAGGACCTACCACGCCAATCTCATGAAACGGTACATTGGGAGAGAAGACGAGAAAGTCAACGATGTCGACAGCAAAAACCAGGGACAACTGGAGGCGAACTACGTCAGTGTCGTGGACGACCAGGTAGATGATGACGGATTGGTGCCCATCTCATTTCCCTCCATCGAAGCGTCGGAAAGCGTGCATGACGTGAAGTGCAGTGACGAGCTAGACGAGGAGAAGATGAAGGAGGTAAAATCCCTCTTGCTGGAGTTCTCGGATGTCATGACCGATGTCCCAGGAAGGACCGACATCATCGAGCACGCCATCGAACTGAGAACGAACGAGCCGATACGTTCTCCCCATACCCAGTCCCCCGGTCACTGAAGGAGACCATCAGAGAGGAGGTCGACACCATGTTGAGGATGGGAGTGATCGAAAGGTCGACATCGCCATACGCACCCCCCGTGGTCCTTGTAAAGAAAAAGGACGGGAAGAATCGCTTCTGCGTCGACTATAGGAAGTTGAACGCCAAGACAGTTGTCGACAACGAACCAATCCCAAACATCGAAGAACTGATTGCAGAGATAGGAAATGCAAAGTTCTTCACCAAGATCGATTTGGCCAAAGGCTATTGGCAGATACCCGTGGTCGAAGAAGACCGGAAGAAGACCGCGTTTGTCACCCCAGACGGCCAATACGAGTTCAAGGTACTACCATTCGGGCTAGTAAATGCCCCAGCAGTGTTCACTCGGATGATGAGAGCTCTGCTGGAAGGCCTGCCCCATGTCGTCCATTACATCGACGACATTCTGATCTACAGTTCCTCATGGGAGGAGCACCTGAACGACATCCGACAAGTCTGCCTCCGACTACGGCAGGCTTATATTACAGCGAGACCGACAAAGTGTCATGTCGCGTGTAAGTCTGTGGAGTTCTTGGGACACATCGTAGGACAAGGAAAGATGAAACCCACCCCAGAACAGATCCAGAAGGTGATGGCGACAACGCGACCGACAACCAAGAAGGAGGTGAGAGCATTCTTGGGGCTCGTGGGATATTATCGGAAGTTTATTCCGAACATGTCCACGATCGCTGCTCCCCTCACAGACGCGACGAAGAAGAACGAGCCTGACAAGCTAAGATGGGACGAATCCCATGAGCAAGCACTGGTCGACTTCCCAATTCTAAGACTACCCGATGACGACAAGGAGTTCGTTCTACGGACCGATGCATCCGATGTGGGACTCGGCGCTGTGCTGATGCAGGAAAGCGAGGGGAAATACTTCCCCATCAGCTACGCTTCTCGAAAACTGCTG
Organism: Diadema antillarum; assembly: GCF_040938485.1. Taxonomy (NCBI): domain Eukaryota; kingdom Metazoa; phylum Echinodermata; class Echinoidea; order Diadematoida; family Diadematidae; genus Diadema; species Diadema antillarum. The sequence continues at coordinate 129,107 of NW_027272575.1, read as the reverse complement.
AAACGCGAGCGCGTGTACCCAATCGTAGAGCGCGAGTGTCTAGCTCTTACGTGGGCGGTCAAAAAGTTCTCGTACTTTTTGTATGGCCGAGCATTCAAGCTGCAAACTGACCACTACCCGCTTGCTCATCTAACACACGCGCGAATGCAAAACCCAAGAGTCATGCGCTGGGCGCTTGCACTGCAGGCATATCAGTATCGTGTACAGGTAAACAAAGGCTCAGAGAATGTTGGGGCTGATTACCTCAGCAGATGCCCTACTGAGTAGAAATAGAGGTGTAACAGCCCATGTTATCTCTACTATATGTGAGTTTAATCACAACGTAATTTTGCAATGAACTTATTGTTACTGTTATGTACATTGTATATTAGGAGGTACTAGGTGTTTCAAAAAACATTTTCCACTTTTGATCATTAATAGCTCAAATACTATTCATCCGATAAAACTGTCATTGATATAAATAATAGCTGAATAGTGTACAATTTGGTTAAAGGTAATTTGAATGCAAAAGCATAAATCAGTTTCATTAAATCTAAGATTGATTTTGAAGTAAGGTTTCAGATTTTGGTCAAATTTCAATCCTCTGTATAAAAATTGAACCTTGCACAGGAACCAATGATGTGTATGTGAGTGTGTGCTGACAATGGCCCTGAACAATGGACATGCCTGAACCACCTGTTGACTAGGCGTCAGTCTCGTGCTCCCAGGCACATGAATGCTTAATCAATAATTCATGTGGATTGTCCTGGGCACTGCTAGTCTGGATTCATGCACGGTAAAGGGTAAACTGCATGCACATGGAAAAAGGAAGCACACGTTTCCATGTGCTTGCAAACACCACATTCCATTCCAACTGGCAATCATTTTCAATTTTTGTTTCACATATCACTAAATTTGGGATATAAATAAGCATAAATGATCTGCAGTTCCTCATTTTAATACAACTGTCTACTAATTAAATAGTCTGGCAAATTTTTCGCTTTTTGATAAAAAGAAATCATTTTTGGTAAAGAGTTCAGCAGCATTTATCATTGGGGCGATATGTTTCACAGTAGATTTATTTAAGGATCCATTTACACAAGTGTATACTCTAATTGATTTTCTTTGCTTCCTGTCACAATGTTTACGATAGAACAGAAGGTATTCATGGTAATTTCATTTTTCAGAAGTAGGGAGAGCACTGTCGAATCCTAACGACAGTATCTGCAAGCGTTTGACTTTACACAGATACTGCCAGAGGCTGAATAAAGACTATTTGTGATGGTGGAATTTCTCATGAATAAATAATGAAGCATTCAAACCCTAACCATTGTTTAGGACCATTGTCAGGGTGTCAACCACACACTCCCATACACACCCATTGACCCCTGTGCAAAGTGAAATTTTGTACAGAGGGTTGAAAATAGAGCAAAATCTGGAACCTAACTGTGAAATTAATCATGGATTTCATGAAACTGATTTCTGTTTTCATATTCAAACCACCTTCAACCAAATTGTACACTATTCAGCTATTACTCATATCAATGACAGTGTTATCATATATAGAGTTTACGAATTATTAAGAATCAAAAGTGGGAAATGTTTTTTGAAACACCTAGTATATTGGAAAGCTATAGTATTACACACATAATGTATGCTGAGTATGAGCTAAGATATGCAGTTGACTCATACATCTCTGAAATTATTTGACTGCTCTGAATCAGACACCCCGGTATAATACCGTGCATAAGAAGGTTTTGCACATTACATTTTATTTTGTAGCAACAGCTAATGCACATAACATGCGATTAACACAGGTATCATAATATTCTCCAAGGTTATACTGGCAAAGTGTCAATATTGTATTGTGCGGTGTAAAAAGGTAATTTTATTAATGAACTGTGGCTGGTATAATAATGCAGAGGAGCTAGTGTTAAAAGAGATATGATGTATGTTATATGTTATTGATTGAGTAATTAGCAAATGAGATTGTATAGTATACTGTGGAGTTTGTTGGTTCGATAGGAATACACATATAAACTGTCCCATGGACTGCAGCCGATATTTGGAACAGTAGTCTGTAATGTATCACGAGAGTGAAGTATGAAGCAGCGAATGTTAATGTTTGATTTAGAAGAGTAATGGTGAGAAAGTGTTTATCTGTTACAGACATTGGATTTTTATTGAGAGATGAGGCTATTGTTTCAGAGCGACTGTCATCTTAAATGGGGGGTCATTTGTCACGAGCGGAGTGACAGACGCTCTTCTCCACTGAGGTCAATTTGCATGGAATTTGTAAATAAGCACTTAAGCATGTAAATTGATGCAAACTGTTTAACATGTCAATAGAAGACATTCCAGACCGCTCTCGGTAGAGCCACGGTAGTGCTATGTGTGGCAAGGAGCGGCAGTATGACATCAGGCCGTGAAGGGGACATCACGCTGTGGTGCTGTCTCCGTGACATGTTGTAAGTGGCCACTCGGTAACGGTGACAGGGGCCGCCACCCCAGTCAGTATTAACTAGAGATGCCCACAGATAGTGGGTTTCCGGGTTTCCCGAAGGGTCAAGGACCCACTGACACTGCAAGAGGCAGGTAAATAAAGGCGTCGTTGACTGTCGACCAGCTCCGAGGCAGTAAGGGAACATAGACTGTCGACTGAACTTCATTCCTGGATGCTGAGGAGACATCGCGAAGACGTCCGTCGGGAGAGCGACCACGCGAACGGCAATCGCGAAGAGTTGCTACGACAGACCACGCGACAGTCCATACCAGCACCAGCGTAACGGGGCCCCGTCATCGGCCTACATTGTCACCGTCGTACGTCATCGTCATACCTCGTCGTCATAAGCCATCGTCACACAACTTACATCCGTGACAGCCAGTTGCATAATCGAGGTGAAATAAGTCCAATTTAAGTTAAACATAATAAAGTCCTAAGAGCCATAAAGCCACTGAACAGGAAGAATTTTATGTTCGTTTTTTCCTTTTTATAATTTGCTGTAAAACCAGAAGTCATAGGCATAGACAATTAAAATATTTGAGTTTGAATGCACATGGTTTCCTCCGTTTCGTCTTGTATGAGTTACAGCCTGCCGACAGTTCTCAGAGGTTATGAAAATTCCGTTGTTCCGTTTGTTTCCATATAAAAGGATGAAAATCGGGCAAATTCTGTGACACTCACCAATTTTTCAAAAATTTGCATGCAAAAGGGATTGGCTGTCTTTAATGCTTAATACTTTTCAGTAAAATAATTACATTGGTCAAAACAATTTGCTAGGTCCATGGTCAAAACTACATGTTTTTAGGCGTAGCCATGACGACCGCTCTTGAAATCCGGGTAAAGATGTATAATATGACACTTGATACTCCACAAGTTTTTTTTTTATGATTTATTGGAATTTACTAAGACACTCACAATTCTTTGTTTTAAAGCTATGTTCTCGCTTTTTTTTTTCGTAGATATTGATATGCCAATCGGTATCTGCGATGCTTCCGCCATATCGCATGATAGTCCCAATAGGTCTGCTGCACATTTGACACAGTTCTTTCACATGATTGGCAAACAATCCGGTATAGTAATAATACACTTTTTTTTTTCATGATGACACTTACAGCCAATTTCAAAACATGAAAAACAGATCACTTTTTTTTTTTTAATTTTAAATTGACCTTTCACCTCATGGCCCAACAACTTCCCATTCTAATCATTGTGCGGTAATAACGTGTAGGCTATGTACCAGATTTGGATAATAAAATATACAATGTACTTTAAGTGTATTATACGCAAAAGAGGGTATGCAGAAGAAAGTATAAACCAGCCTGAAATGTAAATTTTAGCGTTTAATGTAACCTCTACCCTTCGACCTTCGACCTCATGACCTTAAACTTCCTAGAAGCATCAGTATTAGCCAATACAATGATGCATAGTCATGATAACATACTGAGTTTCATGAAGACACCTCGAGCCATTTCCGAGATATGAACAAAAAAGTGAAGTTTTAGCATTTTCACGTGACCTTTGACCTCTAACTTTATGGCCAAAAACTTTCTCTATACAGAATATTTATCTGGTAATACACGTATAGGCCTACACAAAGTTTCATAAAAACGCATCGAGGCATTGCAGAAATATAGGAGGAAATATTATATTGGAATTTTTGTATTTGACCTTGATTATCACTCTGTAACTGCGCTAGGGGCCAATGCCCATGCACTCCAAAAATTAGTACACATGGAAGTGCGTTACAGCTCATGCGATATGCATTTACTGTAGTACATGCGCAGTATAACTCACTCCCTTTTGTTTGGTTGTTTGTTTGTTAGATGAACTTCGCTAGCAAAATCGCAACGCGATCTAAACGTACCGTCCATTTGCACAGTTGGCCGTCTAACACAGTGTCTATAACATTGCGATTTTGCTATAACATCGCGATGTTCCCTGTATTGCAACCGTGATGTCATGCAAATTTTACCTAGCGACTGTCGCAAATCGAGCTCGACGGAGAAAACATCGCATATCACAGTTCAAATTTAGCCGACTTCGCGATGGTAGATCACGTGACTAAATATTTTAAGTAATATCTGTTCACAATGCAGTACAGCTCAATTATGAGATATACAATACACTGCATTCAGTGGCCAGAGGGGTAAGGTGGCACTCTTATCTGCTGTTTCGCACTGGGGAAAGCGAACATTGCATGAAAATCGTTTCTTGTTGGCTATTCAGAACATAAAATACACCACTCCTCCATCTTCTCATCATGCAAGCGTCACGGTGTTTGTCGCCTGAGATATATGGCATGCGTACAATTGTCCTCATAGCAAAGTACACAAGGACCGTTCTTACCTCTGGAATGTATCTGCGAAGCTCTTTGGTTACGTTGTAGTAGTACAGTCGCCGATTCTCTTTGCCAACGCTCACCCTGGTGCTAGCGTAGAACGGGTACTGAGAACCGAGGGGCGAGTTTTCGCGGGTCATTATCAAGGTGTTTCTGGAGTCCACGCCGTCTTCTACCAACTCTTTCCTGATAAGGTGATCAATATGCAATGGTAGGCTAACTGATTAAACGCAAAACATAATTGAGGGGGTCGGGTTCTTTGCACAAAAAGAATGCGAGAGAGTAAGAATTCAGCTCATAATGAGAAAACAAAGGAAAAGACATAACCACGTAAATTGCATAAAAGTATATGGAAATACAAAAGGTAAATCATGACAGCTTTTGTAAGCTCATATCCCTTTTTTCTAAATAGTTTTCGCTTCTGTCTGAAGAAACATAGAAGAAACATATTCACGCAGAAAAAAACAACAACAAACGAATATACACAAAAAAGCCTAGTTCATGTAGACTCCAGGACCTTTGGTGGAATATTTAGTTCAGCAATAGACGACAAAGATGGTACAGCGCATGCGCTACGCATACGTCAACACGTCCGTTACCAGCACTCATTCATTTCATTTCGTTAACAAAAATACAATTGCAATAAGACATTTGGATACACACAACTGCACAAAATCTGTACAACACTGTAATTGAGGAAAATACAGTTAACTGAAATACAAAGTGGTTGTGACTTTTATTACAATCCGACCCTATTCGACGTAGCGATTTCAATGTTTCGTTGTATTATACTTTATAGATTGAATTTCAGCCTACCTGATGAGTTCTAGATTTGTCCTATTGACGTGCCAGTCGTGCTGTAGCAGTTTGTTGTACAGAAAGAGCCGCTCCGAGTCAGGGTCATCGAACTTCCAGAGCCCCTCCGTCAAATACGGTCTGTAACATAGCATGTGGGAACATACGCACACACACGCACACACACACACACACACACACACACACAGAGAAAGAGAGAGAGAGAGAGAGAGAGAGAGAAAACAGGAGAAAGGAAAACCAAACGTTAGTCTCCTATACAGCCATTCAATTGTGATATGCCTGACATTTGTACAAATTTTCAACTGACTGTTCTTGAGTACTTGAAAAACATATCAGATCTATTCATGTCTAAAATTATGTAATTCAGTGACCCTGGACCTTTGGGTTGCCCCCAAGTGGAACATGCATGGTGACCATTTGTATAAAGATATAATCTCCTTAGCCATAGTACATGCCAAGTTTGGTAAGAATTTGACCAAGAGTTTTTGAGAAGAAGATCAAGTGATGAAAATTGGCCCACTTTGCCCCCGCCCCCCCCCTCAAAAAAAAAAAAAAAGAAAAGAAAAAAAGAAGGGCCCCAACAGGGCATCTCCAGATCGAAAGAATATGATTATATTCAAACTTGAATTTGTACTCACATCGCTTTTATAGATGAAACATTTTATAAAGACTCTCTAATTTCGTTTGGCATAATGCCCGTTGGTACTTAAGAAATCTTCACTACAATCAGAAGGAGACCCTTGTAGAGCTATAAAAGTTAGTACTTTAAGTACCTCAATTGGTGACTGTAATTTCAGGTTGTCACCCAATTTTTCCAAGGGATTGTAGAACTCTTTAATCAGAGAATCCTTAAACAGAATATTACAACCAAAAATGATCGAGCTAAAAGATGCTCCCATTTGGGTGCCGGTGGCATAGTGGGGACCAATTTTATTTTTCTTTCTTGAAAACACATAATCATAATTTTCTATAAAACCAGAAATGTTCTGAATTTATTTGTTTGTTCATTTCCATCTGAAAAGATTGCTGGATAGCCGATATTCAGCTACACTAAGCTGGTCTTCCATGGGGTCTGGTGGATGCCCCTTGAGTTATTCTACTTTCAAGTCGTTTTATTTTTTTTCACAAAGGTATTCCCAACTCTGCCCGCTTAATTTGAAATGTTGCTCGACGGACGCACCCTCAGGTTAGCGTTTCACTACAGTAACATCATAGAAATTCGTTCAAACGTCAAGATTCTTTGAGTAAATTTGAAGAAACTGCGGTCGGAACTCACCCTTTGTTTGTGACGTTGGCTAGGTGCACCGTCCTCGCTCGATAGTTCCCCTTGAGTAAGTCGCTGTACCATATTTCATCGTAGGCGGCGCGCTGATTTTCAACAGGATTTCCTTTTTCGTCGACGATCAAGGTCTTTACACCGATCTGCTCTTGTTTGATCACCTTCCCGTTCCGAATGGTTTTCCGAATTAGCCGTACCTGTTTTTTCTTCAGCATCGTCGACGAGGGTGCCTTTCGGGCCGGATCCACCTTCCGAGGCTCGTCTTTCGCAACCTCTTTCTGCGGCTCAACTGCTGCAACTTTACGTTGTAGGACTAAGGCATTAGTGTCATTGCCGCGCTCCAAACTTACTTTTGCTCGAGGCTCTTCGTCAGCTATAACATCAGGATCTTCCCTCCCGTCTGCAATGGTTTCCCGCCTCGCGAAGGTATCCTTCTCTTCGACGTCTTCCCGCCCTGCCTTGGATTCCCATCCTTCATCATTGGAACGTAGCACTGGATCAAGAGGTGCTCCTGCTGCGTTCGGGTTGGCGGCTTCCGCAGGTTCACCAGCTCCGCCTACCGCTTGTTCGTGAGAAAATAACTCGCCCTGCTTCAGTCCTCGGGACCGTTCTTGGGCTTCTTCGTGCTGCCTGGCATGAGACGTTCCCCCGACTTCTCTTTCAAGTCTCAAAGACCTTCGGAGTAGAAACAAGATATAAGCATGACATAGACAATGCAAAATGTCCTGTTACGCCGACATTGGTAATGAGGCTAACCAAACCAAGAGCCATAGTCATCAACACCACGATAGGTATAGCTTCCTTTTTCAATGATTCCAGGCGGCACTGCGATTTTCATTTTGATTTAGCAATAAGCTGAATGTGAGAAAAATAGGAGTCAATGCAGTTGGTCTTTCACACACACTTCAGAGAATCTACACAATTTTCATGGGATTTCCTGTGGATGACAGTGTTTGCAACCGATTACAGATCCATTTACTGTTGAGTCAGTGAGTGACATTTCTAAATCACGGAGGTCGAAAAGGCAACCATGTCCTTGAGAAACAGCAAGGTTTGTGGCCTGGAGAGAATCTCTGCAGAAACGCTTGTGGAGGACCAATAAGACAACTTCTAGGCAAGATTATTGATATAGCGTGGTTTTAACGAAATACTCCTGAGGACTGAAGCAAAGGTGTCATCACCACAGTGGACAAGAAGGGAGACAAACTAGATCCTGTCAAAACCTTAACCTGATCTTTATTACTGGGGAAGTTTTCTGCAGAATGATATTGATTAGATAGGAAGCAGGAAACCATAGACAAGTATCAAACCGAGGACCAATATGGATTCCGTAGTTCTATAAAGGCACCACAAAAGCTGTGTTTGTCGTTCGCCCGGTGTTTGAAAAGGCTAAGGAGGCTAAGGAAGATAGGGAACGTACACTGAAACATTGCTAACTTCAAAGCAGCACTCAATTCCAATTGGCGAGAAACCCTCTGGAAGTGCCTTCGCTCCACCGGAACAGACCAAGCATCACTGTATCACTGCATCACGTGTTCGAGGCTACATGTATAACGGACAGAGTGCTATGAGCTATTGAATGGAATGATCATCAGCTTGTTCCGAGTAGATACTGGTGTTAGAAAACAGATGTCTACATGTACTCTCGCCTAGCCTCTTCAATCTATTTTGGAATTTAACATGAAAGATCTGCGGAAAATGGACGATGATACATAATACATATCCAATTGGAGGAGTTAAGCATCACAAAATCCGCTACGCAGATGACACCACCCTCTTAGATATAATTATTCTTTTACAACTACAGATCTCTACCAATGAACTGGAGAATGCATGTAGCAAAAGGAGAATGAAGATCAATCCAACAATATGCAATATCCTTACTGAGGACAGTTGAGACATCACACCTGATATTCTCCCGTCGACAAAGTTCAAGGGAGGCAATGTCCCATCTGTTAAGGCTGACATCAAAAGGTTCACAAGACTCGCAGCTTGGGCATTTGGCAGGCATATGAATACTGTATAGACCAATCATGGTATCTTAAGCTCACCCAAGTGAGAATAAAGGCCTACAGAACTCTTATCACCCATCGCCACCTATGGGGCAGAATCATGAACCTTCCGACAAGTCAACGCACGGCAGCTCGAATGATTTGAAACGAAATGCGTTCAAACCATTTTAGGAGTGCACCCACAATCGTATCCGTATTATGTGCCACGTTCGCACGCCCGACTCAGTCGACGGCGTGCCAAGTTTTGGAGTTTTATCTAAGAAAAATGACGAAGTACATAGGTATCCAACACGACAGAGTGATATGTTTCATATACCGAGAACTAGATTGCAAATACCACAGAATACTTTTATTTCCAATGGCCCCAAATTTTAGAATTCTTTAGACATGTTAGATAGTGAATTACGACGAACTCCCGGTTGGTATTCATTCAAACGTAAGCTTAAGGATGAACTTCTTTTGCAATGCTCTGGTGATAATATCATGAATTGATATGATTTAGCAGATGATTTGAAACTATTAATACTGATATAGATTATTCGGCATGATTGTAGAATAGGTCTACATGGTTTTATTTTGAATTCGTTTCTTTCATATTTGTATTCTCTTGCATCTGCAAGTACCGTCATTAATATTGTCCCTATGACGGTCTTGTTTGTGATTTCTCCTCTTCTTTCTCATTCTCTTCTCCTTGTGTGTGTTTGTGTTCGTGCGTGCAGGCACGCTTGACCAGGCGCACTTGCGTGCGTGCAGTGTGTGTGTGTGTGTGTGTGAATGTAACAGCCTGCGTTTGATTTCTTTCGGTAAACCTACTCCCACAAGCATCTGTTTCTACGTAGATTCCTTCCACACACAATTTTATTAATCCGTTATGAATGTACCCTTGAGAATGATTTCAATTGATTTTGTGCTATGTAAATGCAATTCGTAAATACTGAACTTATAACTTATAGTAATATTTATGTATTACTTTACATTGTCATGGATGGATGTTGTAGAAATAGAACACTGTATGATTTGTGTGGAAACGTAATAAATGAAATGAAATGAAATGAAATGAAATGAAATGAAATGAAGTGAAATATTCTGCCCAAACGCCCCAAACCGTCCAAACCGATCGATGAATCGTCAAATGCCACAGTACATGAAAGCGTTTCTGGCTACTCCATTCCTGTCACTTGTAACTTTAATACATCTCAGCTATCTAACACTGCGTTCACATTGTCCCCCGCGCCGCGGGGAAAGTCCCGAGCTGTGGGACTTTCTCCTCCAAAACCATAATGTGAACGCTCGCTGGGACTTGTCCCCTCGTCCCCGCGAATCAAGTCGGGTACGGGGACAAGATTTGGAGGAGAGAGTGACCTTGGGGCGAAATTGATAGCGTCCAGCTGTGGTCATCAAATGTGCGCATGCGCTATGCCTGGCAGAGCTCGCCCCAAGCCCCAATTGCCCCCACAGCTCGGGGACAGATGAGATACCAATGTGAACGGTCAGTCGTAAAAAAGATAAGATCTCTTGAGGCTGTCCCCGCGGCGCGGGGGACAATGTGAACGCGGGGTATGTTCCCTTCTATATCTGCGAACATGACGCAAATCTCTCGTTCGAAGAGGCTACACCCCCGTAAATAATGCCAGTGCATATCTTGGCAATCAATGACTTCAAATCAAAGATATAAAACACCTGTTTCTTGACCCTGGCCTAATCTAAGCATCAGTCATCGCCACAGCACTACAGGAGGGGGGGGGGGGGCACCGCGAGAGGAGGAGATTGTTTTGGTTTTGGCATGGGCTAAGTAGCTCCATGGTGCGTGTGTGTGTGTGTACGTGTGTGTGTGTGAGTGTAGACATTCAGCGTATGCAGACAGAGCATGCCTGTACTGCAGTGACTGGAACTATTGTCATTCCATTTTGTCTCTCCCCTTCTCCCTCCCCCATCAGATCGTCTCTCCCCCCCCCTCTCTCTCTCTCTCCCTCTCTCTCTCTTTCTCAGCAGGCTGATTGTAACCAGGGAGGTAGTCTCACCTCCCCGTTGTAACTCACTGCCAAATAGCACATTAGTTACGTTCAGACGGCAGGCCCTAACCTCGAGGTTAGGAAACCTCGAGGTTTAGCTCTTGCCCCCTAACTACGACGTGTGTCCACACGACGAGTCTTAACCTCGAGGTTACGAAACCTCGAGGTTAAGCTTCTGCCCCTCGTAACTACGAGTGGGTCCCACTCGATGTTAGAACCACATAACCGGAAGTTTCAGCCCACACTGCTAACAAGGCGTCTATTTATTCTTTTGTCCAACCCTGTCGGACTCGCTTACAGGTACTCTTTTTCTCTGTCATGGTATGCAGAGATAGCACTGCACTGATGACTTTATTCCTTTATGAAGATATTCGTCGAAAACATTTTTTTAAGCGTCGGAGAAGAATATAGAATACAGTAGCGATCTAGTTCGACGTGTTCAGTTTCAGAGATCAAGCGCATGGGAAGAAAAGATGATGTTGTTGTGTCGTTCGTCATATGTTTTTCACGTGTAGTGTATTTGTGGTGTACGTTTGGGAGGTTGACCCGGAAGCAGAGAGAAATTGTGGGGGCTGGAGTTTACGGCGAGGTCACTCTTAACTTCGAGTTCGTTGTTTTTTGTGTCCACACGGTGCTTAACTACGAGTGGGGACCCCCCGCGGCTCGTGGTTAGAGCGCTAACCATAAGATTTCTCGTGGCTCGAAACATCGAGCAAACCTCGAGGTTTGCTAACTACGAGTGCGTCTTCACGGTCCCTAACTACAAGCTCTAACCTCGAAGTTTCCTAACTTCGAGGTTAAGGGCTCCCGTCTGAACGTAACTACTAGTTAAAAAAAAAAAAAAATGTTTTCGACGAATATCTTCATAAAGGCATAAAGTCATCAGTGCAGTGCTATCTCTGCATACCATGACAGAGAAAAAGATTACCTGTCCGACAGGGTTGGACTAAAGAATAAATAGACGCCTTGTTAGCAGTGTGGGGTGAAACTTCCGGTTTTGTGGTTTTAACATCGAGTGGGACCCACTCGTAGTTACGGGGGGCAGAAGCTTAACCTCGAGGTTTCGTAACCTCGAGGTTAAGATTCGTCGTGTGGACACACGTCGTAGTTAGGGGGCAAGAGCTAAACCTCGAGGTTTCCTAACCTCGAGGTTAGGGCCTGCCGTCTGAACGTAACTATAGTCAGCACCGGCAAACTGGCAATGCTCTCCTTCTTATTCATGTATTTTCGTTATTTACGGGTCAATTTTTTTCGTTCGAAATGTAAAATGGATGACCATAGAATTTCTCAATAGAATATAAAATTGAAAACTTTAGAAAGGATAGAGAAAATTGAGTTCACTTTGAATGGTCTGCCACAGGCAGATATCCTTATCATGCTCTTACGTAATACGACAGCTGCTTTCTCAATGATCCAGTCAGCAGGCTGATCGTAACCAGGGAGGTAGTCTCACCTCCCCGTTGTAACTCACTGCCAAATAGCACATTGTCAGCACCGGCAAACTGGTAATGCTCTCCTTCTTATTCCTGTATTTTCGTTATTTACGGGTCAATTTTTTTCGTTCGAAATGTAAAATGGATGACCATAGAATTTCTCAATAGAATATAAAATTGAAAACTTTAAAAAGGATAGAGAAAATTGAGTTCACTTTGAATGGTCTGCCACAGGCAGATATCCTTATCATGCTCTTACGTAATACGACAGCTGGCTGGAGTCATCAAACCCTGGCTTGGCCTCCAGGTTTGTCACGTCTGAGCAGAAAGTTTATTTGCAATGGACAAGTACTTCGACTCCCAACTCCCAAACGACAAATATACGCACCCCACTTTGGGGAACCCCAGTTGGGGACTCGCCTCAAACGAGGGATTGACGGCATGAAATTCTAAGCTTCTGTAACTGTTTTGCTTACAAATGCCATGCTGCTACATAAATGTAGCTACTGGTCATTTAACCCTCTGTGTGCCATATCTACCCTGGCCAGTATGTGTAATTTCCACACATTAATGGAACAGAAAGGATTAAAAGAAAAATAATCACAGATTTGTCAAGCAAATTATATCAAAGCAAAGTTTGGCATTTTCTGCAATAACTCTGCTCCTTTCATGTCCAGGGTAACAAACAAATTTATAAAAGCTGAATGGATTTGAAAAACAAAATGTTTTCCCAAACCATGACTACGTTGCTGTATCTGAATATTGTGGCAAACAGCCGGTTTACACTATGGCCAATAAAGAGTGATGTGAGTTTGCTATGTAATCACCCCTTCTCATTGTGATTTGCGATGAATTTTGAGAACATTCTTATTCGTCACCCTAGTCACTATACATTCTGGAGCTCTGTACCGATTATAACCAATACATAGATGTTGAAATGCAAAAGTAAAAAAAAAAATCATTCGGAAGTCACCTTTTTGATAAAAAAAAACGCTAAATGCAAAACTTTGACGATTGCAGACTGAAAAGGCATTTTTTAAAGACAATGTTTGAGTGGGCAGAGGTGGCAATATCGGAGGGACAAAAGAAGCCTGTACTTTGAATGTTAGTTAATTTGAATGAACTCCTACACCAGCATTGCACATTGCTACGTGTATCGAATTGTTCACGTGCTTTGTCACACGTTGCCTGTTGGCCGCTTTCCTTTTCTATCGCACGCTTCCTCTTCACACTTTTGCTGGTAACTCAGAACTCTATTTCAGACCATATCATTATTTACTATGGCTGATTTCGTAAATGCACCCTTTCATTCTATGTCGAATGATGATTTTTTTGAATTATTTAGACACACAACATCCGAATCTGATTTAGTTGATGGAGTACCAGTTACACATGCAACTCCCTATGATAATTTCGCAGCCGATAATTTGAATTCATCAGCTCCTGAATTTACTTATGATTTTGATGATTCAATTCAGAACCCGCTATGTAATTATATAACTGTTAATGAATGTAAAGATATGTATCATAGTTTTTCTAAAGACACGTTTTCTTTGCTGCATCTAAACATAAGGAGTTTAAATAAGCATTTTGATGAGTTACAGTTTTTATTAGAATCTGATCTCACTCAATCATGCTCTGTCATTGGTCTGAGTGAAACTTGGCTAACCGCGTCGTCTGAAAACTCTTTTGCTATCGACGGATATAATATGTATGTTAATAACAGATCTGACAGGAGTGGAGGTGGCGTTGCATTTTATGTCTCAAGTTCTTTTAAATGTGTTATTCACAGCGATATCTGCAGAATGGATAGTACCGTTGAATCTCTTTTCATTGAACTTAGTATTCCAGGATGTAAGAATGTGGTAGTTGGAATTATATATAGACCTCCCAATTCAAATATTGTAGATTTTTTTTACTTATATTGCAGATTTGGCAAAAAATCCAATAATTCGAAACAAGGACTGTTTTTTACTTGGCGATTATAACATTGATTTGTTGAAATCAGGAAATGATCATTCTTCAAGTGAGTTTCTCGAAACGCTTTTGTCTTCTTCCTTTCTGCCCCTCATTTCCAAACCGACTCGGGTTACAGATCATTCGGCCTACTCTCATTGATAATATGTTTTGTAATGTTTTACCCCTCCCTGACTCTTTTATAATTCTTTCAGATATAACGGATCATTTTCCAATAATGACTTCCTTTACTTTGAGAACGCTTGTTAATGACTCCAAATCTTCATTTCCTTTATTTAAACGTAGAGTGTCCCCTGAAAAGTTGGCCAGTCTTGATGCCGCTCTTGATAATGCAGATTGGTCACGAGTATATGACAGTGACGATGTTAATTTGTCTTTTGACAATTTTATGAATATTTTGAATTGTTTTTTGGATGATATAATTCCTAAACAAAAGAAAAGAATGGATTATAAGAAGACTCCTAGGTTACCGTGGATAACTAAATCAATTCTTCGCTCAATTAACAGAAAAAAATCGTTTATATTATAAATACAAAATGGAAAATACTGATCAATCGAAAAGGAAATACACATCTTATAAAAATACACTAATCAGAATTTTACGTTTTGAGAAGAAAAATTATTACTCACGACAGTTGTCAAAATTTCAGTTTGATATTAAAAATACCTGGAAAGTTTTAAACCGGGCGATGAATATACAGAGCAAAAAAGTAGAGATTGATCAAATCAAATCGGATGATAATTTGATTAACAATTCTGTTGATATTGCCAATGTTTTTAACTCTTATTTTTCTCAGATAGGTGAATCGCTTGCTCAAGATATCCCGGCCACAAAACAAAATTTTACTGAATTTTTAGGTCAATGTAACCCAAATTCTGTTTTTTTTTATTCCAACGAATAGGTATGAAATTATTGATATTGTTTCTTCTGTTAAAAATAAGCGCAGTTCCGGTTATGATGGTATTGATAATTGTATTCTTAAAGGAGTCATATCTGCAATTGCAGACCCTTTGACTCATATCTTTAATTTATCAATTTCTCATGGTATATTTCCTGATAAAATGAAATTGGCGAAAGTAATACCAATATATAAGAAGGGTGACAAACTGGATATCAGTAATTATCGCCCAATTTCTTTATTATCTTCATTGTCTAAAGTATTAGAAAAAATAATTTATACTAGAATTATAAATTTTTTTAATTTGCATAAAATTTTTACAAAGTCTCAGTTTGGATTTCGAGAAAAACATAGCACTATTCATGCAATTCTTCATTTCGTTGATAACGTGGTTAACGCAATTGACAACCACGCTCATTTAATTAGTATTTTTTTTTGGACTTCTCCAAGGCCTTCGATACAATCAATCATAACATTTTACTTTATAAGTTATCGCATTATGGAATACGTGGGAAGGCCTTGGAGTGGTTTAAGAGTTACTTAGGTAATAGGAAACAGTTTGTTACTATTAAAGATAATAATTCAGTTATAAGAGATGTCAAGTGTGGTGTTCCTCAGGGAAGTCTTTTAGGACCGTTGTTATTCATAGTATATATCAATGACTTTTCTTCTGTTTCTGAAATACTTTCTTTTATTCATTTTGCAGATGATACCACTGTTATTTTTGCTCACAACGATGTTGATATTTTAGTCCAAAAAGTTAACACAGAACTGTTAAAAGTTACTAATTGGGTCAGGGCTAATAAATTATCATTGAATCTTCAAAAAACAAAATATATGCTTTTCAGTAATACTGTCGATGTATTAAATTCTAACATAGTTTTAGATGATATTAATTTAGAAAGTGTATTAGATTTTAAATTTCTTGGTATAATTGTTGACAATAAACTGTCTTGGAAAACACATATTGATCATATCTGTAAAATCATTTCACGTAATATAGGTGTTTTGAACAGATTGAAATTTTATATTCCTCAAAAGTCATTACTCATGTTATACTCCACTTTGATACTGCCTTATTTGAATTATGGAATTTTGGCTTGGGGTAATACTCATCAGACCCTCTTGAATAGAGTGTTGTTACTGCAGAAAAAAGCCCTCCGTATTATTTGTCATTCTCCTACACGTTCACATACAAATTTACTGTTTACTTCTAATAAGTTACTAAAAATAAATGAGTTGTTTTTATTCAACTTAGGTCAATTTATGTACATGTTTAATAACAGTTCACTTCTATCTATTTTTGATTCAATGTTCCTTAAAAACCAATCATTTCACTCCTATCCCACCCGACGTTCAAATGAATTTCATTTACCTTTTTTCCGAACAATTTTAGGGAAAAATTCATTTATCTACACTGGTCCAAACTATTGGAATTCTCTGAACCACGATATAAAAACAGCTCCCTCTTTGTATTCATTTAAACGGAAATTAAAAGCCTATCTTTTGCGATTTTACAATAACATTTGTCATGAATCGGATAAGTTTTACACGTTATTCATTTTGATACCCCTTTCATAAAATCCGCATAGTTGTTTACACATTGTCGCTCGTACTAGCTGACCACCGCCAAGTTCGTGAATAAAGTTTTGGGTTAAGTTAGTCAAGCAGTTGATGGATTTTTCTTCGGGATCTGCACTCTATACGCTTATATAATGAGGGATTTTTTTTTCCGTCCGGTCTTGTCTCTGTCTTGTTTTTGTTTTCCGTCCGGTCTTGTCTCTGTCTTGTTTTTGTTTTCCATCGTCCAGCCCTCGTGTATCGTTATCTCCGTTGTGATAGTCTTACTTCCTGTCGTAGTCTGTCTTTTGCGTTTAACTATAGCCTCGTCGATGTCCCAGTGTCGTTTTATGTCCGTTTATATGTTAATGTTGTCATTTTGTGTTTTTCTTCCTTTTCTGTCTGACTCTTTATGGGCTTCCATTTCTAATTCTATTTTGTCAATGTTTTTAAACATTTTTTCCTCTCTACTTTTTTTTTCTCTGCTGTTACAACTATTTTCGCTGTTGTTGCTTCAGACATTTTCGTTGCTGTCCTGATGCCGATAATTATTACCAATATTTTCACTGATTCTTTCTCTCCTGAGGGGCCCACACTCTACAAGCTTCGTCTTTTCAGTGGGTCCCTCCGTTTTTCGCCTTGTGTACGTTGATATTCAACTTTACTTTGATTTACTTCAGGCATTGTAATGTATCTTTACTGCAAGTATACAAGTACTGTTTTACTCTGTTAAACTCACTTTGATTGTTTGTTTGTTTGTTTGTTTTTTTTTGGTACGATTCTTATCACTGAAGAAAGAGTGATGTATGTTATGTTATTTTTTTACTGTCGAGAAACGGAATAAAAAAAAAAACTTGAACATGTTAATACCGACTCTGTGGCAAGGCACATGCAGTTGTTACGCACCTAGACAACCGTGACAAGCTCGTCACGGCAAGTTTGCCTACGGTATTGTCTGTCAGTAACAGGATGAAGCAGCTGAAGACGTGCGTGGATGGAAATGTATCTTCGTAGAAGTCACGGTTCTTTCCTAGTATTGTGTTTCCCCCCCCCCGCACTTTGCCAAGGACGAGTTATTTTTATGCCTGTGTTGCCTCATCTGTTCAGAGTGATCAAAGTAAACAGATGCTTCGCCTTTTTGAGTTATGGAATTTGCCAGATGAAGCGCTGGAAAGGTGTAAGGGGAAATTTCTCTTTCACTGTGTTACTAACATTTCAGTATAATACTTTGTGCATAACTTTGTAACCAACACTATGTGTAGGGGGAAAATGTATTCATGACACAATACGAAAGATGTATTACGCTGGACCACAGTCATCGGCCAGCGTGTCGGCCACTACGAGTGTGTGCGCTCAGAATCCAAACAGTTTATAATAGCATACAGGATAGTTACGTTCATGTTTTATTCCGATAAAGTCTGCTTCTCACACAGCACATGAAATATTACAACGGATTGCCCGTTGCTTAGGCATAGGCCTACATGAATTGATGATAGGTCGGTCAATCCTCGGGTGGCTTTGAACTTGACATAAGTATCCTCAGCTATCTTATGATGAAGGAAATATAATTTCAGGCTAAGTTATTTTATTAGTTTCCTACATTTTGTAGATATTTTCAAGGACGTATAAAAACTAGCAAGTCCACCCAACTATACTTTCATTTCCATACAAGAAATGCTCTTTGACATGTAAACTGTTGCTCTGTTGACCGAGTCGCTCAGGCTAGCCTAAGTCAAGGCGTCTGATTTTTAAGAGAGACTTTTGTAATAAAGGTATGCGAAGAAGGCCTATACTTATCGATAAACTGATCTATTGAATGCATTGTCAACGTAATTGAAAACTTGACACACGTTCGGGCGTTGTAACAATAATAGAGATAATGATCGAATTAACAGCTATAAAAACAATGGTCAAAGCAATTGTAATGACGATAATGATAATAATGATGATAATATTGATGATAATCAATGACTCAGCGTTCTCTTTTCGTATTCTAATTCCGCCAAAACTCAAGCAGTCCACCTATCCTGGTTTTAAAACTGACCCTATCGAATTGGCTCTCTCGCTGCGTATTCCTGCCCTCAGTTCGAGTCCATCCCGTCGCACTTTTGTCCTCTCCAACATGTCTCTTGCCTCCAGCGCCCCGAGGTCTCCGTGAGAGGACGATATTCGTGACGTCGCTAGGGTGATGATGAGGAGGGATGCCACGCCTAGCAACGCGAACCGCTTCAGTACCACCACTGGCCTCCGTAGCTTGAATAAGCGCATCGTGTTGACTAGAATGGAAACGAAAGAAAAGGAAAGTGATGAATTCTGTATGGTTACGTTGAAGCCTGATAACGTTGATCCTTACGTTGGTCAGCGAGTCAGTGCATGACCGAAGGTTAACTTTCTCCCAACAGAACATGTTCAGTGCGCTTTCCTTTCATTAGGTGATCCGAAATCTTTCTTTATTTTTCTTCAAATCTTGTGCATAGGATAACTCAAAAAGTTCTTCGACTGTCACCATCAAACTTACTCCACCCAATGTGTATCATGTCCTGCGGACGATGAATCTAATGTATCAATGTGATCAGTTATCCATGACGTAAGTATGACGTCATTATCTAAAAATCACGTTCTCAATCGTAATTATCTAGGCGGAACAATCTCCTCGGGTCATAGCGTGGAGGTTGAGATACTTCGGGATAACAATATCAACCATGCCCCGAAACAAAAAGTACATATCTATAAAATATATGATGCAAAGAAGAACTAGATAGGAATTACATTAAAAAAAATACGTGCGCGAGAAAATAGAAGAGAAATAATATAATTATGCTTTGCAACAATGGCGTAGACAGGTCTTCTTACCTATAGGGAGTACGATTTGCAATCACAATGTATGTTCAAACAACCACATTTACACACATACACACACCCCTCTCTCTCTCTCTCTCACACAAACACACACACACACACACGCACACACACACAATCAATATACATTGCCGCAGGCAGGAAAAGTGGCAGGGACATTTTTTTTTTTTTGCTATAAGAGGAGCAACAAGCGTATTCACCCTCCTATACATGAGGGAGCTTTTGCATTTTTTTGACCTGAAATTCAACGATCTGAAGCATATTTTAGCGGAACATCAAAGTGAAAACCCTTCTTGCACCATTTCATATTGCTGATAATACCAAGAAACTTACCTGGCTGACGCGATTTTCCGAGATGATGAGTTCTTTTGGAGTATTTTGAGATCAAACCGACTTTTATTCCAGAAGGATCCAGACTAACTCGGTCCAAGGGACAACTCAGCCCTATTTCAGACAATTCACACGCAGTTCGTGATCGCCATATTCTATACGTATAGGTGCAGGTTCATTTTGTAAGCGCGCCAAATAAGGGGTTACTGTATTTGATGCGCGCGTTGTATCAACTTGGCCCATAACTTCGACCAGCCAGAAAGCGAAGCGCTCCAAAAGTACAACATTGTACAATCCAGAGGGACAACTCGGCCGCGCCGTCAACTTTAAGCGAGGCCGAGTTGTCCCCGAGTCTGAGTTTATAATCTGACCCCGTGCTGAAATTGCGGCTCCGGCAAATCTTTTTGGTTAATATTTTGCATTTTCATCGTTACCCAACGAATATCTCGTTGATATAGCATTATTCCACACTTTACATTTTTCTTTTTCTTCTTAGGTATGAGTCAGCTATGCAAGTTGGATCAGGCGTTGCAGCCAGCTCACTGTATCGGGGTCGGGTTGGTCAGACTGGTGGTGGTGCTTTCTGGTGGGCTTAGGGTGGAGCAGTTGTGGATTACATGGTGTGCAGTCTGGTCGGGGTGTCCACAGATACTAGCTGCCGAAGGGTGCAGGCCCCAGCGATTCATGTTCTGATCGAAACGCCCAATACCAGTTCGTAATCGGTTCAGGGTAACCCATTCTTTGCGGGCTAGTTCTGTTCCGGGTGGCAATAGTGTATTTGGGTGGACTGTAAATTGGGTGGGAAGTTTGATTTCCTTTCAGCGGGCTCTCCATGCTTCGAGCGCGTTGAAGTTGGACTGCAAAGGGTTGTGGCATGGCGAGAGAAAGGGCGACGGGAAGGTAGTCGTTGGTGGTCGTTGTTGGGTATCTGGGCAAAGTTGTGAAGGGGGTGTCCTGGATCCAGTGAGGCTTTTTTCACCAGACTGTGGGTTAAG
This sequence comes from Diadema antillarum, assembly GCF_040938485.1. Classification (NCBI taxonomy): domain Eukaryota; kingdom Metazoa; phylum Echinodermata; class Echinoidea; order Diadematoida; family Diadematidae; genus Diadema; species Diadema antillarum. The sequence continues at coordinate 108,115 of NW_027272575.1, read as the reverse complement.
TGCACTCTGTGTAGGGCTGCAGGTGCTATGTCAGCTAGCACAGGGAGGAGCTCAGATGGAGTGGGCCTCAGACAGCCAGTGATGATCCTCAGTGTCTCATTGAGCGTGGTGTCAAGCTTGTGTGTACGCACGCTCCTGCACCATGCCGGGGCAGCATACTCTGTAGCGCTATATACCAGGGCAAGGCCTCCAGTACGAAGTGTGGATGTGTTGGCTCCCCAGGATGACCCTGCTGGCGACGAAGGAGGTTGTTTCTGGATGACACTTTGGCTCTCATTGACTCAAGGTGATGTTTGAATGTCAGCTGCCGGTCTAGGTTACCCCGAGGTATGTTGGGGTGGGATTATTTGGCAGAGGCGAATCGTTAATTAGACATGTGTGTACATTTCGTTGCGAAATTCGAAATGTTTTTTTCCTGTCAGGTTTTTTTTTTTTTCAATCAGAAAGTGAGAAATAGTCATGCAGGACAATGTGGAAAGCTAAAGTGGCATTTCCGCGTGTTAGCCTTTTTGTCGGGTGTGCTACCTTTATGGAGGTGGAACTGGCAGGGAGAATGTATGCGTCTACAAATTAAGAAAAGACATGAAAGAGGGAGCCTTTGCATTTGTAGAATTGAAATTCAATGATCTGGTGCACATTTTGATGGAATTTAAAGAAATTTTTCCAAAAAAAAAAAGGTTAGAAAAATAAATATTAACGGATGTGCTAGCAGTAACGGTTCAGTTGGGAGATGTTTTTAGGAAGAGCGACGGTGACGCTCACGTCAATTACAATAGGCATTCGCTTATTACTGTGTGTCAGTTACTGGATGTGATCAAGGTGATGATAGTGATGATGACAATAACAGGATAGATTTATGCACTTACACCATCCCCGTTGTATATTCTAAAAAAATGCAATGGTTAATCAACAGTTTCTCTGTCTCTCCTCCAACCTTTCCGAAAATAAGTGTTAGATTTAACACTCAAAATATTGTATTTATCATTTTCTGAATTGGTACGTGTTACAAAAAAAGTTTCCTATTTTTATCCTTAGTAGTTCAAATACTATAGATAACACTGACATTGATATGAACAACAGTTGATTAGCGTATAGTTTTGTTAGAGGTAATCTAAAGATGAAAACATAACTCAGTTTCATTATGATTTAAGATTAATTTCGAGGCAAGAGTTCTCATTTTTCTCTATTTTCAACCCCCTGTACAAACCTTCACTTTGCGCAGGAGTCAACTGGTGCGTATGGGAGTGTGTGGTTAACACCCAGACAATGGTCCTGGACAATGGGCGGGGTTTGAATGCTTTATCATTGTACATTCGTTCATGAGAGATTCTGCTATCAATTAGCAGCCATAGTCTTCATTCGTCCTGAAACGTAATGTATGCAAGTACATGAAAACATGTGCTTACACTGTACTTATTTCATGAGCACGCATTTCACTCTTTACCATGAATTCAGACTGGCAGTGCCCAGGGCAATCAATCATTAATTATAGATTATTCTAAAGTGCCTTGGAGCAATACACCAGAGCCTAATCAACAGAGCTGTGAACAGATGATATCCATGTCCATTGTTCTGAACAGGTGATATTCATGCCCACTGTTCAGTTCAAGGTCATTGTAAGCACACACTCACATACACATAATTGATTCCTGTGTAGTGTTCAAATTCTGCACAGAGGGTTAAAATTAGACCAAAATCTGGAATCCAACTTTAAAATTAATCATGAATGTCATGAAACCGATTCATGTTTTCATATTCAAATCACTTTCAACTAAATTATACCATTATCAGCTATTAATCATATCAATGACAGTGTTAGCTAAAACATAGTCTTGGAACTATAAGGATCAAAAGTGGGAAGTTGTTGTTGTTATTTTAAAGATCAAAAGAAGAGAGAGAGAAATGGGGCCCTATACAAATAATTTGCCCCAGACAACACTTATAACATAAAACAAACATTATAGATCTTAAAGAGATATAAACAAGAATATTAAATGCATACCAAGTCTCCTCGAGGGAGCTCATATCGTCTCCACGAGGGAGCTCAGTGTCTCCACAAAGGAGCTCATAAAGTCTCCACGAGGGAGCTCATATTGTCTCCATAAAGGAGCTCATTACGTCTCCACGAGGGAGCTCATAATTATGATATTGATGAATACCTCATATTCTTCAGACAAACTCAAATAACTACACAATACACGCGCGCGTGTACCGCACACTAACTCATCCACGTGCACACACTCAACCACATACACACACCTCCAACCACGCACAGACACACCCATATCATGGTTCAACCCAAAATAATGTACAGTATTTAAATAGAGCACATACACAATGATATGTTTTTTACGAAATAGATAAAATTACTATAACTGGGAAGTGGGAAGTGTTTTATCTAACAGCTATAGTAGTTCAACATTTTGAGTGTAAATCTAACATCTCTGACACGTCTGAGTGCTGAATGTAAACGCTGGAAGATTAACATCTAAAATGTTGATTTTCCTTTCATTTTGTTTAGAGTGTATATACAGGTATCTTGTTAAACATTTAAAAACCCCGTCCCAATAGAGACATAAGATTTTTTCGTTTTTGTTTGTTAGTAGTTATAGTAGTCTAAATGGTGACGCCCTATGGGAAATCGCGTGTTGTAGGCGAATCGGGGGTGTTCACTTTCCATAGGCCCTGTGTTAAAGTTGGACTTAGAATTTCTCCATAGACGCTGTAGTTAAGAAATTAGCCGAAATTTTTTGGTGACGCCCTATGTTATAACGTGTGATGTGATGTTGATATTTTGTCTAAGTCCGAGATATGTTGGAACTTAGAATTTTTTTGGGTGATGTGTTGAGTGAATGGGTGAAAATGTCTTGGTGACGGTTGTATATGTTATAACGTGTCATGTGGTTTGCGTGTGAAGATTGTACACGAATGTGTTAGTACCGGTTTTGGTGTTGCGTTGTGTGCGTGTGTGCGTGGCGTAACGGTCCTATGTTATAACGTGTGATGTGATGTTGATATTTTGTATAAGTCCGAGATATGTTAGAACTTAGAATTTTTCTGGGTGATGTGTTGAGTGAATGGGTGAAAATGTCTTGGTGACGGTTGTATATGTTATAACGTGTCGTGTGGTTTGCGTGTGAAGATTGTACATGAATGTGTTAGTACCGGTTTTGGTGTTGCGTTGTATGCGTGTGTGCGTGGCGTAACGGTCCTATGTTATAACGTGTGATGTGATGTTGATATTTTGTCTAAGTGCGAGATATGTTGGAACTTAGAATTTTTTTGGGGTGATGTGTTGAGTGAATGGGTGAAAATGTCTTGGTGACGGTTGTATATTATGTTATAACGTGTGATGTGCTTTGGATTCGGTTGGTGAGGACCGTGTGAAGATTGTACATGAATGTGTTAGTGTTGGTCTGGCGTTGCGTTGTGTGCGTTGTGTGCGTGTGTGCGTGGAGTAATGTGTGGTTGATGTGTGATTGATGTGGGCATGTTTTTTCTTTGTGTGTGTGTGCGCGTGGTCGTGGGATACAAGGGGTTCTTTCATATTTCTTTGTTTTACTCTTTATTTTCTTCTTCGGAGAATGTGTTGCGCTGTGTGCGCGTGATCGTTGGATATAAGGGGCTTTTTCATATTTCTTTGTGTTCTTCTTCATTTTTTTCTTCATTTTTTTCTTAATGGTGGACATGCGTGGAATATACATCAAACATCGATGTACGTAAAGAAGTTCGTTGGTATTTCTTTATTTTTTTTCTGAATGGATGAGGAGAATGATATATAATATATTTATATATATATACAAATAATGATTTTGAATGACGTTCTTTTATGCATTTCTTTATTTTCCTCTTTATTTTTTATCTTCTATATGTTACGTGTGGTATAATATGTTAGATTTGAAAGCATTGTAAACGCAATGAGAATATATCATCGATAATAAATCTATCGAATTATTTAGTTTTAATGATTCTATGCTTGTAATGACTATAGATAGGACTATATACAGTACACATATAGCTTAGCTACAAGGCAGCGAAAACTCGACATTTTTTTTTTTAATCGCTTTCCTCTGTATCGGTTATACAAGCGAGCTATGTCTATACAACAAATAGCAACCGAGTTATATGGATTTTCGTTATTTATCGTCTTGTTATTGGTAACACAAGTGATATACGAGGAACATGGCAGAGACGTATGTACTTGGTTTAAGAATTAGTATTACAAATGTACTAAAAAAATATCCGAGATATACCAATAACATATATATCTAGGTCTATATTACAAAGGTACATAAAATCAACCCAAGATATACCAGTAACATAATAGGTCTATACACTTTACCTGTAATAACCCGTTCCTTCCGTAATTTCCCGAGAACTGTCGATGCCCCCAATTCCTTTACGCGTAAGAACGAGAATGGACAATATTGGTCATCCGCCAATGCGAATGCACTCACTCATAGTTGAGAAGTTGCTTGGTTGTTCTCTGTCGTTTTTATATACCTGTACATTGTATCCGAACACAGCTTCGATACACGACACTTGCGTTCGTGTCTGTACTCGCGCGTAACATGATAGTCTTGAACGTATGGTCGGCCGATTCTGCCCGGGCTCGTCCACTTACCATGCGTCGAGGCTGCGTGATATTCAATTTTATATTTCGTATACTAGTAACACTTTCTGCCACGACTGTATTGATAAAGCTGTATTGTAGGCCTATGGCAGCGCTTTCACATTGAATATATTTATTGAATATATTTCGTATCGGATCATAATTATACAAACAATGTCACAAAGAAGGAATATGGGTGTGATGAATGCAAATAGCGTGAAATAGTAATATCATATTGTATTAAACATTTTCTGTGAATATTTGCAAATAGCGTGAAATAGTAAGATCATGGGCAAAATATGAACGTGAAAACAAAAGCTGTCAATGGTAATTACAAAGAGGTAACGCGGCAAAAGTAAACCTACATGCCGATGACGTATGCAAACTCGCCGATTTCTCACGATTACTTACATCGATTCTATGACGCCGCAACCCATAGGGCAGTGTATCCAAATATTGCAGACTGATTGTGTACAAAACGATATTATGTTTTGTATTCCTTAGGAATTATTCTATTTGACCGTGTGATTTTTTTTCTCACTATTTTATGTTTATTTTTATCTTCGTGCAGGAGGAGGCATGATCGATGAATCCATTAAAATATCTCTATTTTGGAAGAAAGTACGAATTTTATAGATTAGGGTTGAAATGGTTGAAAGTCTGGGTGTGAATGAAATCGGGATGTATCACGATTGCCTAACTGCAGAGGGGTCTGCCGCTGTTAACAAGCACCAATGATTTGAAACATTACATAAGGCAATTTTAACGAAATCTAAAGAAAATGCACTGGATATATTTTGAGATCAAACGTTGAAATCAGAACATTGTTGAACCACCTATGCTAGACGTACCTTACCAGTGGAATCAGTTGAATCAGGCTATCCATTGCACTTCGAATGTTAACTTTTTTGAAAAGTTGCACTCATGACTCATTTGTTCGTAACCGCTTTCGAGCATACAAAATGCAGATTATAGTTGTTGTTTTTTGTCATCATTATTGTTTCATTTATTTTTATGTACATGCGTGTTTAATTACTTTTGTATTCCATAATTTACTTTTCCTACTGCGCCTTGAGTACATAATTATTTTGTCATGTGGAATTGGCGCATCAACGAGTGCCCGGTATACTGATTATTATTAGAATATAAGTGAATATTTTCTATGCAAAACAAAATAACAGTATGTTGATGTGAAAACTGCAATGATTAATTATGGTATAGTATAACGTATAGAAAGAACGTACATCTTCTCGTGCGCTTGTACAAAGGAAGAGTGTGAGGTCAAGCAGCTTCGTATATGTACATTGTATTACATAACTTCTTTGCTTCCGACCGACGGCAGATTCGATATCATTGTGCTGGTGGGCTATACACTAAAACTGAATTGAAATTGATGTGAAAACTGCAATGATATGGTATAACATATAGAAACAACGTACATCTCGTGCGCTTGTATTGAGGAAGAGTGTGAGGTCAAGCAGCTTCGTGCGTATTACATAACTTCTTTGCTTTCGACCGACGGCAGATTCGCTGTTATTGTGCTGGTGGGCTATAACACCGTGACAAGTCGATGTCGTGATTTTATGCATATCGCTTACTGATTGTTTTTACGAGTTTGGTCTCCTGATTTGGTGAATTGTAATGGAAGGATACCTGTGATACGTCTCTGTTAGTTCTGTCAAGAAAAATACCCTCATTTCATTTCATCTATTTCCACATTAAAAAGACGATCATTGCATTTCAAGTCATAGTATAAATAAATTCATTGTGGGGGACCAATTAAGGTATTTCAGGCTGGTTGGGAATAGGCCCCAAAGTAAATACAAGACTTTTTCAACTTACAATAATATATAGGTACAAAATACATAGGACACAAACGGTACACAATCAAAGCAGGCTAAAGGAGGAAAAAAGAAAACAGTGAAATACTGGCAGAATATACAAAACTATGTTGCTATTAAGTACGAAAGTGCGTCTAAAATTCTTTATGAAATGCGGCAATGATTTGCAGTTTTTCAGTTCCTTTGGTAAATCATTCAACAAAATGGAACCTTGATAAAAAGAAATTGTTGACTTGGGTAGTTCAGTTCGGTAGAGGGGAGGATGAATTTTTTTGGTTCTTGTATTATTAGAATGAATGCTGCTGTTGAGATGTTAACATTGTTGTATAAAGGGCGTTGGTAATGCACCGAATAAATACTGTTGCATAAAGATTCCCGTTTGAAAGCAGATTATATCTTGAATTGGTAATGTATTCATATTTTTTTTTTTGATAATGCAGATGTTTGCGACAAGTAATGTGAGTGGGTTATAATACGGAAAGCTTTTTCTTGCGACAAATGCATGCGTTTTACATTCTTTTTAGTTGAATGGCCCCAGACGGGAGTACAATAACTCAAACGAGATGAAATGGAAATGGTCGTCTGAGTATTTCAACTATTGTGGATTATGATATGAAACGAGAATTCCATCGTGTGAGATCCCTTCTTTTTAAATTTACTGAAGTGAAGGAATCAAACAAAAACACTGCTAATCCCGCAAGCTGTACATTCGGTATATACATAAGAACCTGACTGCATGGAATTTAAATGTATAAAACTCACGTTGTTACTCTTCGGACTGTTTGATGAGCAAAAATAGTAAAACTGAATTGAATAGAACAAAAAAAAAGCATTTCGCCTACAAACTTGCACGGTACATACAGGGGTTGTATATAATAACCACCACTATACGAATAATTGATGACATTGTTCACGAATCACCTATACACTCACGCATAATATTCACCACTCATGATACGAATTGACAACGATCAATCCATTGGGACTCACCTATATACCAAAGAAACATACTCTATATACAAATCGTATACGAATGAATTAACTTAACCGAAGCAAATTAATCAGACGCTCTGCTTGTCATTACCCCTCACAAATGCAAGGCACTATGCCCCAGGGAACGGCACCTGACAGTACGATAGATTTACCGAAATCAGTGGAAATGATTATGAGCACATTCGACCGTACATGGCACTGCATGGTGAATGAAGTTAAACGATGTGGACGAGGTTTCTCCCCCTTTCAAGTTGAAGAGAAGTTGTGGCTTTTGAAAATGGAGAAATACCAGTGCAAATGACACTGAGAAAGAACCAGGTGAAAGATGAAAGATGTATAGGGTGCCATGCTTCAATCTCTTGGTTAATTCTCGCTGACAACGCGTACCAGCATATAAGATGGCTACTCCGAGCGAACTTTGCAACTCAGTGGAAACCAGCCAATCCTCCATGGCATCCGAGGGATCTCCTTCTATGTATCAGGGAAAAAGGGCAATGCCTCCTCTTACGGCTATACGGGTAAGTTAAACAAACATTACATAAAGTTATATGAATTTTACGTTCGTGAAATTGCATAATATGCACTGCACAGTATGTTTTATCGCGTGATTAGGATAGAGGGAGGAGTAAAACGAATGAAATACAAGTGCAAATGGTACGTTTATCAAGCTGTTTTACGGTAATGCGAAAGGTAATGTACGTTTTTCCTCCCTAAATGTTGATTTGAGTATCTGCATGAAAAGCATCGCCACTGTATTAATATAGACAATTTGAGTAACACAGTGTTTGTAGCTATTTTTATTTTGTATGGTATAGGCACGGTTGTGAGAGAAGAGGGAGAAAGGGTTAACGGTACTTGAAGAGATGGGTATAGTCAGTATAGCCATACAGTGCACTGTTGAAATGGATTACGTTCTCTGTGAATTTGAATAGGGATTTACACCATTTTCATTTGGGAGGGAAACGTTTTGCCCTTGACAGTAGGCAGCGATAAAATATTTGCTGTCCACGGTGTTCGAAGTCATTGCTTTGGATGAGGAGTAAGAGTGCTTTCAAAATGTATGACAAATTACAACGAACAAGGGTGATAACATGGCAGCTTTGCCATTATGAAAGCGTGAGCGGAGGGCTCAAGGAAGCAAAACAAAAGAAGAAAGCATGCATACATTTTACAAAGGCGATGTCATTAAATTTACTTTGGTACATGTCTGAAATTAATTTTGAGCATCTATGTCAGTTCTTCACGTGTTCTTTGGTTTTTAGAGCATTTTTCCCTGCTCAAGCACCACAATATAATTCCACAAATCAAGATATGTAGCTCTCGATTTATATAGGGCTTACTACATTTTATATGACATTACGAAAATCGTACTGACTTTCACCTTTAACAATATTTTAATGTAGTCTGCGCTGGCAAGAAGATTGTGAGCGCGTAATATTTGATGAACACTATGCTTCGATTTAAAAAAAAATGATTTGATGGTCAAAGTTTGCTTTTATGCATCTTGTATGGTCGGTTACGGCAAAAACAGAAATGTATATACCTATATGAATATATATCGCTGAAATGTGAATTTACATGCCGTTTATGCAAGAGTCAAGAATATTCACCGGACTGACGAAATGATTGAACAGAATTAACAGAAACGCACAAAAAAAAAATACATATGCGGGGAGATTTCTTTGCTTGTATGTTTTGGGGGGTTTTGACTTGCTTTTTTGTAGCGACTGGCACGATCATAAAATGTATGCTACATGAAAAAGTCTAATATAGTCGCAGTGTATAACGATACAAAAAAAAAAACAGTAAACTGTGAAACGTAGATGGTCCGATCAAGTTTATTAATTCTTTACTTCGAGTGTACTCAAAGAACTGGCGAACACGTACCAAATTATTGCATAGCCCAAAAATATCATATGTTGCAAACGTTGCGACTGTAATTTTGAGAGGGAGGATCAAATATCATGCGGTGATGAAATGAAAAAGTGTTTTCAGGAGATGACGCTGTCAACGATTACTGCAAGTGGTTATTTGGAGATGAATCGAACGTGGATTTATAGCCCGTAATTCAAACGCTACGACGGGGTCTTTGTTCAAAAGTATGTATACAGGGCCAAATCTCATTTTCACCGTTCAGATCATAAAAAATGCCTCTGGCTTTTACGTCAAAAACATTTGCGTTGTTAGAACTGAAACAAAGTGTTGTCTTTTTTTTTCACACGATAAAAAGAAAAAAGACAGAAAAAAGACAGAAACAACAATGAAGAGGAGAATTCTTGAGAACCACATGCAATTACTTCAGAGGCTCCTATATTCGACATTCTTACTTTCTCGCCGGTAAATACCAAACATGCTCCATCTTCAACTTTTTCATACACAGCTGTACCTATGGTATATAGTAGAGCGGTTAAGCCCTCAAAATCATGAGAATTGTGCAAAATTTGACTAAAGTATGAAACTTTTACCAGTGTTAGTACATACCATAAGATTCATTTTAAGATCGGGAGGTAAGTCTGATTTGACCTCTGATGACCTCCAGAGGTCAATGAACTTTGAATATCAGAATATTGATGTTTGGAGGCATTTGTGAATGATAGGCTTAGATCTTGGTTACGCTGCACTAAATATGCATTTGTACTACAAATCTTCTGATTCCACAGGGCATTGACAGGTTTCTACCTTTGACCTCTGATGACCTTTAGAGGTCAATGACCTCAAAATATCATAATATTGATCTGTGATGTTATTAGTTAATGATAAACATGGTTAAGATGTGCAAAACAAGCATATCTGTTTTGCAATGAAACTGTCTTTATATTCCAAAGAGCAAAGACAGGTTTCTAACTCTGACCTCTGGTGACCTTTTAGAGGTCAATGACCTCAAAATATCATAATATTGATCTGTAATGTCATCATGATTAGTTAATGATAAACATGGTTAAGGTGTACAAAACAAGCATACCTGTTTTACAAGAAATTGTCTTCATTATTCCAAGAGCACAGATAGGGCTCTACCTTTGACCTCAGGTGACCTTTAGAGGATGTACAAAACAGACACAATTGTAGCCCAGATAGCTACTAGCACATGTTTATGATAAAGAATAGAATAGAATAGAATAGAATAGAATAGAATAGAATAGAATAGAATAGAATAGAATAGAATAGGATAGAGAGTAAAAGAAAACAGAACACTGCAGTCTTTTTCCTAGACACCCTGTGAGGTCAATTATGCTCAGTCTTTTCCCCTTCTTGCAGTTTATGAAACCGTTTATCTTCCTTCCAGCTATTTCCTTTCTTTCTTTTTTTTTTTTTTTGGGGGGGGGGGGGTCAAAACCACCTCTTCCAAGAAAAGTCTATGGTCATAGGAATTTATAAGTTTGATGTTGGCTACTTTCCCCGCTAGTGGTCAGCACTCTCCATCCCCAAAGCCCCGTGTCAAATTACGGAGAATGACGTGATGACGTGTTTTTGCCCTCTAATCCCCAAACATAAATGACCCTCTGAGTCTGAGCTGGAAGGTGGCCCTCCTGTCAGAATTTATCCCTCTATTTTAGCATTTATTGTTTAGTGGAGTGGGTCAAACAGGAACTCCAAAGACAAATTCAGGGATAATGACCCAGAACAACGATGACGCTGGTTGCCATAAGGACACTAATATTCATTTGATTTATCATTTTGATATCCAAGAAACAATAAAGTCTTTACCAGTGGTTACAGAGAACAAGTGAATGAAGAAACTAAAAGACAGTGGGCGAGTTAATCAGAAAATGAGATGAATCATAGAAAATTGAGTTTTCACAGAAACGAATAGAAGGAGCAAATTGAACATTTGACCAGTAAGGAATTAATTTCTAGTGAACGCCACACCCCGATATAAGATTGAGCCAATGAAATGCTTTAGGGAAAGGAAGTTTGTTAGTAAATTAGTCATAAAAAAAAAACATGTCTCAGCCGAGAAATCAGTTAGAGTGGCAAACACAGTGGGAGCGGCTTCACGCTATTTAGTGAAGCAAAGGCTGCAGAGTTTTGAGGATTTTGAGAGAATTTTCAGGAACTTTGAGAATAGTTGGAGACCACAGAGATAAAGTCAGGAGTTCTACTTTCTTGGTACATCATGCCCCCCCCCCCTCCTCCAAGTCAACCAACTAATCTTTATCGACGCTGAATGCACCATCGACCTACGCTGTGAATGTGATGAGGATCTGACTGTCATGACTGAACCGGCGAGCAGCAGGACAGTAGGAAAAACTATGAGTCACGATAACACAAAACTCTAGTTTACGCCAATTTGGAGTGCAATTACAAACTCCAAATAGTCAACTGGTGTTATCGGAGATGGAGATGTTGAAGCGCCCTGTCAGACTGATACAAAGTGGAGAGTGATGGTGACGAAGAGAATAGGCCTACTGAGAGCGTGACGGCAGACCGCTCAACGGACGGCCCAGTCACACTGACGAGATCGACAATGACATGCAGACGAGGACCTCATTCGTCGACCGAGAGTAATCATTTAAGAGGAATGACTTTCATTTACGTTTGAAGACATTCCAAGAGATGTAGTAGTCTGATATGTTAAGGGGCAAATCATTCTACTGTTTGCAGTCTTGTAAACATACTTGTATCTTTAGCGAAAACTGTTCGAGTACGTGGACAGTGATAAGTAGGCCCCTATAAATCACTCTGTCGAGTAAATTATATATGAACTAAATGGCTTCTTTTGAACATGTATTATGTTGAAAAGTTCTTGGTAATTCTTTTCCAGGCAAAATGTGTACATGAAAATTCCGATGTTAAAAGCATGTGATGGGAAATGTTAACAGTACGTGCGAATGCTTCTGTGTTTCCTGCTAAACTTGTTTGTTAGTGGGGAAAAGAAAAGAAAAGAGAAGAGAAGTCTCGCTCTACCACGTCTTTATACCACAACGCCTACGGATATCTTTGTTTCATATTGTTAGTGGAGAAAAGAAAAGAAAAGAGAAGTCTTGCTTCATGAGAGATGTTCAGATCCTGTTCCACACCACAACGCCTACGGATTTCTAGGAAGAAGGTGGGTTTGAATGTCTTATAGGGCCGATAGAGCACCAACAGTAAGTGCAGATTAATTGGCACGCTATCTTTTGAAGAGAAACAATACTTTGTTTCACACAAGATGAAAAAGCAGAAAGACAACTGATAATCATCCGCTCATGAAAAATCAAGCAGAAGTTTTTCAAAACATTTCAAGAGGCATCTTGGTGAGTTACAGTCTGTTAAACATGCCAATAATACTGTGAAAAACAAATTGAAGGCCACCTTCAATAGGCCACATGCAATACAGCCCGGCATTTTCCGACATCACAAAAACTTTGATCAACCCGTTCCATAATTATATACTCGTGATGGAGAGGGAAAATAGTAAACAACATCATTGCAAGATTGATGCATTTCTTCCAAGACAACAGACAGGAACAGATTCCATGTAGAATACATAAACATGTACTTTGATTTTTCCATTCATTTTTCCCATATCATTACACACAATCATTACACACGTATACTTGATATGGTATTCAGCTGTCAGGGCGGTGAGTTGGCTCAGTCGGTAGCGCGTCTGCCTCACGATCACGCGGCCCGGGTTCGAACCCGAGTCTGGACTGAGCAATGTTGTGTGTAAACATACCGTCCCCTCTAGCAAGAGGCAAAACACTCTGTCCCTCGGATAGGACATAAAATGGAGGTCCCGTGTATGAAAGAGTAATAACTCATGCACGTAAAAGATCCCGCTTCATTCATTCATCGCAAAGAGCAGGGTGTCTAACCTGGTGAAGTGGTCCCACCTCACGTCCAACTGGACCCCATGGAAGACCAGCTTAAAGTAGCTAAATATGGGCTATCCAGCCATCTTCGCAGATGGAAATTAACAAATAAACAAACAAACAAACAAACAAACAGCTCACTGTGTGCAGACTGAGCACGACCCGATAATTCAGAACCTCTGCCTGAGAAAGGCTTCTAGCCTATCCCGCGAGTCAAAAAGAAGCTTTCTTATCATCTCGTGCATCCTGTACTCTATGTGCAATGCACTCATCATAGAGACAAGCTTGCCTTCACCCAAACTGTTTAGATATTGCCATTGGAAGACTCTGATGATCGCATACAGTGGCTGTGCACCTTTAGGAACGCTGGTCTGACCTCAGGATGTCTATCCAGTTTAGTCGTGGAGGAGATCTGTGCAATGTAAACTCAATCGCGTGCTTCACTGAAGACGCAGATGCTGCCCTGTCTTGAAAGAGATCGAGGGTATAGATCTAGACCAATTTCAGCAGGTTACACTGAATCATCACTTGCTGGCAGAGAGTCTTAACCGGATCATGCAGGTGATATTACCCGCTGCCAGCGTACCCTGATTCACACATTGGATGCAAACCGGATGGCGGCATATTGGAAACAACCAATATTTGGGCATGGGGGCACAACTCTTGGCCAGGCCCAAGTGTTAAGGAGTATCGGGCATAAAGAAGACAATTAGAGTAAATAGTAGTTCCACTCCTATTTGGAAATGAGGTTCCTAAACAGGTCATTGAAAAAATGCCCAAAATTTCCTGATGTAATGACCCAAACTTAATTGGATGACAATAGCAAGTTGCAAGACACAGGGTTGCTTCATGTGGAATGCATGTTATGCCTCACAGTATGTCGCTTTCCAGATGGTCCATGACGTCACTGTATGCTCCAGGACCATGAGTCATTCACCGGAATCATACAGCCCACGAGCTTGACACTGACCAACACAGGCCCGCCAGCTCGAACCTAGGTAGCATTGCCCATGAGCGTGACACTTAGGCAAACCAGGCCCATAAGAGTCCGACACATGGGGGGAGGGGGAGGTCCACAAGACCTACACTGAATAGATTAAGCTTTCTGATGTAATACATATATTAATCTCGTGGGCCTTGTTTTCCTCGAGTGTCGAGCTCGCGGACCGCACAGCTTGTGGGCCTATTATATTTGATGTCGAGCTCATTGACCTTGTTCATCTACTAGTATAGTATTTAGGTCACGGGATGTATGACTCGTGGACTGCGTAACTCATGGGCTGTACGACTCGGGTTGTTTGACTCGTGACGAACATCTGATGAGGTGGGCCTGTTGTTTTCTGGTTAGCATCTCCAGTGTCACCCTTTCATCCAGTTCAAGGGACTTTGCCATATGCCTGTTCACAAACTATTAAGCATCAACCCAAAATATGGTACTCCTCTCCCCACCTTCCATGTTTAAGCGTACAAATTTTGTCCAGTGCAAATTGGATAATGTTGCACATAATTTCATGCAAGCTAGTCTGCATAACTAACCCAAACATAAATATTATATTTGAGGTCACTGCCATCACTGAAGACACGTAAGCTTCATTTATGAAGTAATTGACCGCTCACATTCCTGAGACCTGTTACTATGAACCAATGCTTTGTGGAATGTGCATACATACTTTGATTATAATGTCAAGGCATGATTTGTACATGATTAAACATTTAGGATTAAACCAATGAAGCCAAACATCAATATTCGCAATCCTACACAAATTTTTAGTGATATTCTAAAAGTCTGACCTCACATTGTCCTTAGAGGTCAAAGTTGGATATACACAGGGTAATGACCAATGTTCTGTGGAATGAGAAGACACTTCTTGTACAGTGTAGTATAAATGCTAATAGCATAATGCATGATTGCACACCAGGTATACAGTTAACCATTGAATATACATCAAATATCGATATTTTGATATTTTGAGGTCATTGACTTGTCACAGTCCTCAGAGGTCAAAGGCAGAGACATGTAAATAATTTCCCTTGATCTGAGGAATAGGAAAACGATTCAGTTGTAACACAAATGAATTTTTAGGACATGGTTATGTTTATCATCAACCAATTGCACCAAATATCAAAATTCTGATAATTTGAGGGCAATAATTGACCTCTGGAGGTCATTAGAGGTCAAAGGTAGAAACCTGTCAAGGATTTATGGAACATGAAGACAATTCCACTGTACCAAAAATGAGTTTTTAGTACATCATTACCATATTATTTAACATTAATCAATGATGCAAAGTATCAATTTTTATCAAATTTTGAGGTCATTGACCTCTGGAGGTCATCGGAGGTCAAAGGTAGAAACCTGTCAGGGTTCTATGGAACATGAAGACAATTCCACTGTAACAAAAATGAGTTTTTAGTACATCATTACCATATTGAACATTAATCAATGACGCAAAATATCAATTTCTATCAAATTTTGAGGTCATTGACCTTTGGAGGTCATCAGAGGTCAATTCAGACTTACCTCCCGATCTTAAAATGAATCTGATAACATGTACTAACACTGGTGAAAGTTTCATGCTTTAGTCAAACTTTGCACAATTTTTCGGCTTATCTGCTCTACTAATAGCAGCTATTGAGAAAACTGTGCGCATCAAGTGTCAGAATATGCTTTTCATGTAAGATGCAAGACCCACTCTGGTATCGTACTATTTGTGTTGTGTATAATTCATTATATTGTAATGATCGAGTGTCGCTTGCCATATTTTTGATGGTGTGAGTAATGTTCAACTCGATATTGAAAGTTTAACTATGTTGAGGAGAGTAAAGATGATTGTGACAGGTGATGATGTAGGCCTAGTAGGTAAAACACGTATCTGAAAATGACTGTACTTATGCGATGTACTTATACGATTGACTTTTCAGGAGAAAAAAGATACCGATGTGTGACTTTACTTTCGAAGATTTAATTTTTAATGTATAGTCGTAACAAGATTGATTTTACAAAATGGATTAAAAAAGCAGACATACGAGGAACGAGAGCATTGACTATAAAACTAGAATATAAAGACTAAAAAAAAAACAAAAACGGAGAGTGAATTGTGTGAGAGGGGGTAGATTTGAAGTGTTCTAAAAAAAGAAGAATAATTTAAGGTAGTGTGGAATTATTTTACGCTTGATTTCTTCACAATGCATTATCATCGAATGCTTTAAAACAGGATGCTCACACTGAAGTGAAAAACAAAATTCATCAACAAGAAAGACCAAAGTTGCCGCTCCCTGCCTGGGTTATTGAGCTGGAAAAGACATTGATGGAGCTTCTTGAAAAGAGGAGGCAAGCACGATGCTTTCGATGTGGAAAGGTGGGACATTGGAAGAGAGAGTGCCCTGTTAGACTGAAAAACAAAAACACGCAGGTAAAGAAATTTGGTAAACAGTGTCTCTGTTAGACCCGTTAGATCGCACAAAATTCGTGTTCAACAAGAGAATCATAACGCATGATTTTAAAACTATACCGTGTATATGATGGTTATTGTCAAACCAATAAATCAATCGAGTTTCTTCCACTACTTTTTTTTTTAGATTACATACTCTCGGTGAATTTTAATTTGCATATTGCGATGAGAAAGACTAATGTAGATTTCTTATAAGCGGATTTTATAGGGGCAGAAGAGTATATCGTATTAAACATTTTCTGTGAATATCGTTAGTTTAATCATAATTACGTACTTCCATATCTTTGACAAGATTCCGCTGTGATTTTTTTTTTCGATTTTCGCAACCTTATTTTAAGGTAAACAAAGAGAAATACTGCATGCTTGTTACGTTACCCTCATGTATTCTATGCCACTGTATAGTTTAACTCTGCCTATCTCCATTTCAGTTCAAGAGCTACTGTAACGCTTTTTGGTACAACGCCTTTTTTCTTTACAAAATAATGTGACGTATTGCAAACATATTGGATGAATTGCACTTTAATAAATACTTAGGCGAAAGTTTTCGTGTTAATATCGAATCTGTGATTGTTTAAAACAGTATATTGTTGTCAAATATGACAACAATCAGTTGTAACGAAATTGACACCTACCACAATCTGTTATAAACTTGTAATTTTCTGTTATATATGTGACCCTGCACCACAAATGAACAAAAAGTTGCCAGACATGAATTTTTAGTTAAGACCATATTCTGAGAGAGCAGACTTTAAGCTTGAAAATGATGTATAAATAAAATCAAATGGACTCTCCTAACTTATCTAAAGAGTGAAAAGAAAGCACATACTCCGGAAAAGTGTGAACTGAGAAAAGAGGCTCTGAAGTGCAGTGTCCATTCACGCGCTAAATCTTTACCAAGCCGTGCTGGCTGTGCGATGAATGGGACAAAAAACAGGAAGTAAACCACTGGAGTAACAACAATGAAGGGATTATCAGATTAAACTGAAATTAAGCATGCCTCATTAACACATTCTGTCCATGGGGCATAAGTAATGCCAATTTTCAAAGCAGTAGCGTTATCTTTTCAAAAGTTTAATTAGAGTTGAAAGTGAAGAGTGTGTACCAGGTTTTCAGAAATGAAAAGGGGACTCGAAAGACACACCTAATCACACTATTCTACCATATGGTCGAGATAAACTGCTAAAAAAACACACTTTCCCGCCCGTTTCATGATCCCAAATTGCAAGACTTGCTCTTTGAGAAAATATGAAAAAGTCAAGATCGGCTAGGTTGCCCAATTTCACTTATTTTCAGTCCTCACGCAAAATCAGTGTGCGACTTTTTGTTCGTTTTGTGATGCACGGTCACATATATGACAGAAATATAATATACTATATAAAATACATGATATATGATATGTTTTGAAAGAATGATATGTCGATATATTTTGTTAAAGTTTGGCAAAACTCAATACAATGTAGTCTTATATGTTTGTTTGTTTGTTCGTTCGTTCGTTTCATTTTCAATCTGGCAAGATTATATAATGGATAGTCCATTTTCGGCTGTACTAGCTGGTCTTCCCTTGGGTTCTGCTGCATGGATGACGCGACGGAACGACTACTAAAGCGTATTATACATCCTGTTCTTTACCGTGAATGAATGGAGCGGCATCTTCTACGCGCATGGGTTATGACTTTATCATACACGAGATCTCCGTTTGAATCAAACGAGTAGGGAAATCCATTTTTTGTTTCGTTAGATAACCGTAACGTTCACGATGGTTAAAAGCATTAGCCACTGAATGATTATAGCAAAAAGCGTAAGTTCCAGCCCTCAAATTAAGCATGTCATGATACCGTATCTCCTGTAAATCAAAGTGGAATTGTTTTTTTAAAGTTTGAACTGTTTATGCATGCAACTTAGCAGAAATTAGTATTCGTGTATCCTTGTCCTTGTCCTGTAGGACTGGCAATTCGCCTAATTTTTCAATGACAAAATTGATCATGCGAGTAAATTGTATAAAAAAAAAATGTGTAGGGCATACAAACACTGACAAAGTTATCTCTCTTATAATTATGATTAAACGCCAAAATGATTCAAGGATGAAATAATTACTGGAGAAATAACAATATCTTAATTTGTAAGGACCTTTTTATGTTTGACGAATATTTTATACTGCATTGATTTACACTTGTACGGTTGTTTGTCCTGCTCAGTCGCATTTCTTAACGATTAAAATATTTTGTAACTCGTCAGAATGTCTTTGGTACTTGGAGATTCAATTTGATAGTTGATTTGAGTGTCTTGATATACCTATGTGTTGTGAACGTTTAAACATACAGTCATTCAAGTGTGTAAATGTATTAAATGAAAGGACAAGAGGAAATGAAGCAGTTTGAAAAAAAACTGAAACGTGGTCTATTTCTCGTTCATAAACATAGCTAATATTGTGAACAAAGGAATTACAATCTTTGAAAATGTGTTATTTTTTGACTGCATTATGATAAGCTCGTGTTACATGTACTGTGTGTGTATATGTGTCTGTGTGTGTGTGGGTGAATGTGTCTGGATGTGTGTGTCTCTGTGTGTGCGTGTGTGTGTGAATGTGTGTGGATGTGTGTGTCTGGATGTGTGTATGTGTGTGTGTGTGTGTGTGTGTGTGTGTGGTGCGTGACTTATCCTACATAAGCTGTTCTAGTGCGAGAGGTGTTTGCGGTGTTCTTATTATATACTATCGTAAATCACGATATAAAGTTGGCATTTGCAGTAACATTTCGATACGTTAAATATTTCTAGTCACTCATTTTCTATTCTACATCAAAGATTTAAATACATTTGATTTAAACGTGAAATTATTTACAATCATAAACAAACACAGGCGCTCAAAAATTCATACTCGTTAACACACAATATTACCTTTCGCATTACCGTAAAACAGCTTGATAAACGTACCATTTGCACTTGTATTTCATTCGTTTTACTCCTCCCTCTATCCTAATCACGCGATAAAACATACTGTGCAGTGCATATTATGCAATTTCACGAACGTAAAATTCATATAACTTTATGTAATGTTTGTTTAACTTACCCGTATAGCCGTAAGAGGAGGCATTGCCCTTTTTCCCTGATACATAGAAGGAGATCCCTCGGATGCCATGGAGGATTGGCTGGTTTCCACTGAGTTGCAAAGTTCGCTCGGAGTAGCCATCTTATATGCTGGTACGCGTTGTCAGCGAGAATTGACCAAGAGATTGAAGCATGGCACCCTATACATCTTTCATCTTTCACCTGGTTCTTTCTCAGTGTCATTTGCACTGGTATTTCTCCATTTTCAAAAGCCACAACTTCTCTTCAACTTGAAAGGGAGAGAAACCTCGTCCACATCGTTTAACTTCATTCACCATGCAGTGCCATGTACGGTCGAATGTGCTCATAATCATTTCCACTGATTTCGGTAAATCTATCGTACTGTCAGGTGCCGTTCCCTGGGGCATAGTGCCTTGCATTTGTGAGGGGTAATGACAAGCAGAGCGTCTGATTAATTTGCTTCGGTTAAGTTAATTCATTCGTATACGATTTGTATATAGAGTATGTTTCTTTGGTATATAGGTGAGTCCCAATGGATTGATCGTTGTCAATTCGTATCATGAGTGGTGAATATTATGCGTGAGTGTATAGGTGATTCGTGAACAATGTCATCAATTATTCGTATAGTGGTGGTTATTATATACAACCCCTGTATGTACCGTGCAAGTTTGTAGGCGAAATGCTTTTTTTTTTGTTCTATTCAATTCAGTTTTACTATTTTTGCTCATCAAACAGTCCGAAGAGTAACAACGTGAGTTTTATACATTTAAATTCCATGCAGTCAGGTTCTTATGTATATACCGAATGTACAGCTTGCGGGATTAGCAGTGTTTTTGTTTGATTCCTTCACTTCAGTAAATTTAAAAAGAAGGGATCTCACACGATGGAATTCTCGTTTCATATCATAATCCACAATAGTTGAAATACTCAGACGACCATTTCCATTTCATCTCGTTTGAGTTATTGTACTCCCGTCTGGGGCCATTCAACTAAAAAGAATGTAAAACGCATGCATTTGTCGCAAGAAAAAGCTTTCCGTATTATAACCCACTCACATTACTTGTCGCAAACATCTGCATTATCAAAAAAAAAAATATGAATACATTACCAATTCAAGATATAATCTGCTTTCAAACGGGAATCTTTATGCAACAGTATTTATTCGGTGCATTACCAACGCCCTTTATACAACAATGTTAACATCTCAACAGCAGCATTCATTCTAATAATACAAGAACCAAAAAAATTCATCCTCCCCTCTACCGAACTGAACTACCCAAGTCAACAATTTCTTTTTATCAAGGTTCCATTTTGTTGAATGATTTACCAAAGGAACTGAAAAACTGCAAATCATTGCCGCATTTCATAAAGAATTTTAGACGCACTTTCGTACTTAATAGCAACATAGTTTTGTATATTCTGCCAGTATTTCACTGTTTTCTTTTTTCCTCCTTTAGCCTGCTTTGATTGTGTACCGTTTGTGTCCTATGTATTTTGTACCTATATATTATTGTAAGTTGAAAAAGTCTTGTATTTACTTTGGGGCCTATTCCCAACCAGCCTGAAATACCTTAATTGGTCCCCCACAATGAATTTATTTATACTATGACTTGAAATGCAATGATCGTCTTTTTAATGTGGAAATAAATGAAATGAAATGATGGTATTTTTCTTGACAGAACTAACAGAGACGTATCACAGGTATCCTTCCATTACAATTCACCAAATCAGGAGACCAAACTCGTAAAAACAATCAGTAAGCGATATGCATAAAATCACGACATCGACTTGTCACGGTGTTATAGCCCACCAGCACAATGACAGTGAATCTGCCGTCGGTCGAAAGCAAAGAAGAAATGTAATACGCACGAAGCTGCTTGACCTCACACTCTTCCTCAATACAAGCGCACGAGATGTACGTTGTTTCTATATGTTATACCATATCATTGCAGTTTTCACATCAATTTCAATTCAGTTTTAGTGTATAGCCCACCAGCACAATGATATCGAATCTGCCGTCGGTCGGAAGCAAAGAAGTTATGTAATACAATGTACATTATACGAAGCTGCTTGACCTCACACTCTTCCTTTGTACAAGCGCACGAGAAGATGTACGTTCTTTCTATACGTTATACTTTGATTTGATTTGATTTGATTTATTGGTTTCTGTATCATCATTGTACATATACACATTCATGTACAAACACAAATATCACAATATATATAAGTATTTTCTTGTTCATTGCCTGTGTACAATGTACAGCAAAAGTACAACAAAACATACTACAATGAATAATAATACTATACCATATCATTGCAGTTTTCACATCAACATACTGTTATTTTGTTTTGCATAGAAAATATTCACTTATATTCTAATAATAATCAGTATACCGGGCACTCGTTGATGCGCCAATTCCACATGACAAAATAATTATGTACTCAAGGCGCAGTAGGAAAAGTAAATTATGGAATACAAAAGTAATTAAACACGCATGTACATAAAAATAAATGAAACAATAATGATGACAAAAAACAACAACTATAATCTGCATTTTGTATGCTCGAAAGCGGTTACGAACAAATGAGTCATGAGTGCAACTTTTCAAAAAAGTTAACATTCGAAGTGCAATGGATAGCCTGATTCAACTGATTCCACTGGTAAGGTACGTCTAGCATAGGTGGTTCAACAATGTTCTGATTTCAACGTTTGATCTCAAAATATATCCAGTGCATTTTCTTTAGATTTCGTTAAAATTGCCTTATGTAATGTTTCAAATCATTGGTGCTTGTTAACAGCGGCAGACCCCTCTGCAGTTAGGCAATCGTGATACATCCCGATTTCATTCACACCCAGACTTTCAACCATTTCAACCCTAATCTATAAAATTCGTACTTTCTTCCAAAATAGAGATATTTTGATGGATTCATCGATCATGCCTCCTCCTGCACGAAGATAAAAATAAACATAAAATAGTGAGAAAAAAAAATCACACGGTCAAATAGAATAATTCCTAAGGAATACAAAACATAATATCGTTTTGTACACAATCAGTCTGCAATATTTGGATACACTGCCCTATGGGTTGCGGCGTCATAGAATCGATGTAAGTAATCGTGAGAAATCGGCGAGTTTGCATACGTCATCGGCATGTAGGTTTACTTTTGCCGCGTTACCTCTTTGTAATTACCATTGACAGCTTTTGTTTTCACGTTCATATTTTGCCCATGATCTTACTATTTCACGCTATTTGCAAATATTCACAGAAAATGTTTAATACAATATGATATTACTATTTCACGCTATTTGCATTCATCACACCCATATTCCTTCTTTGTGACATTGTTTGTATAATTATGATCCGATACGAAATATATTCAATAAATATATTCAATGTGAAAGCGCTGCCATAGGCCTACAATACAGCTTTATCAATACAGTCGTGGCAGAAAGTGTTACTAGTATACGAAATATAAAATTGAATATCACGCAGCCTCGACGCATGGTAAGTGGACGAGCCCGGGCAGAATCGGCCCACCATACGTTCAAGACTATCATGTTACGCGCGAGTACAGACACGAACGCAAGTGTCGTGTATCGAAGCTGTGTTCGGATACAATGTACAGGTATATAAAAACGACAGAGAACAACCAAGCAACTTCTCAACTATGACTCATATGAGTGAGTGCATTCGCATTGGCGGATGACCAATATTGTCCATTCTCGTTCTTACGCGTAAAGGAATTGGGGGCATCGACAGTTCTCGGGAAATTACGGAAGGAACGGGTTAAGGTAAAGTGTATAGACCTCACTGGCGTAGCCGGGGGGGGGGGGGGGGCGATGGGGGCGGTCGCCCCCCCTAAGATTTGGACCGGGGATTTGGGAGGCGGAAAAAAAAAATGCGTGTATACTATATGCATTCACATGAAGCGGGTATCCTTTGCAACCTTTCATCAAATAAAATATTTTTTGAATATTTCACTCAAAGTGTGCACCAGATCGTTGAATTTCAATTCAAAATATGCAAAATCTCTCGTGCTTGGGAGGGGGTATCCCCCTCCCAAACCCTCCCCGTCTGTGCCTCTTTCCCTAGCTTAGTACACTTTTTAGATTTACAAAAAAAAAATGAATAATTCTGAGTGCACAACACTTATTACTTATATTTCGAAAACTCAAGGTTCCGTCATGTATAAGGGGAATTTCCCCTTTTAATCGACCCTTTCCTCCCTCAGTCCCCCCCCCCCATCAGTTTTTTTTTTTGTTTTTTTGGTGATTTCCCAAATGTTGATTCCATCAAATATGCGTATACGAGATATCTCAATTTCAACCTTAAAAAGGCAAAAGCTCCATCGGAAGGGAAGGGTGGAGATAACACTCGCTAACGCCTTCTCCCTGCTCGCCCGCCCCTCCCCCCCCCCCCTTCCGCCATGCATAGAAGTAGACTGTGGCTATACCCAGATCGCTTTATTTCAATTCTAAAAACGCAAAAGCTCCGCGAGCGGGAGGGCGAAATCCCCCTTCCCCTAAGCTTTACCTCACTAGACTTTATACATACACACAGATGGTGCACATTCGGAATAAGAGCTAAATTCCGTGATTTTAACACTTCGATGAAAAAGTATTGCACCAAAAATTTGCACCAGATCGCTGAATTTCAGGTCTGAAAACGCAAAATCACTTTCGTGTGGGAGGGGATATGCCCCTATCTACACCCTCGTGTGCATGCTTTTTCTGTTTGATTGCTGAACTGCAGACAGCGTTCATGATATTCAGTGTAAGAATTAATACAAGAAGATTATTTAAATGATACCATTTTATAGGCAAATTGTTCAATAATAATCTACACTAAAATATACTGCAACCTTAAACAAGTGGGACTGTTTCAACTCGTTAAAACGCGCAAAAACATGCATCAAATTGCACCATTTGCAACATCAAAATGCAAAAAGTTCTCACCGTGGAAGGGGGGACACCCCCCTCCCACACCCTCCCCTCCCCCCTCGCTCGCTCCGCTCGCTCGGGTTCAGTCGCGTTCATGATATTCAGTGAAAGGAATTAATACAAGAAGATTATTTAAATGATACCATTTTATAGGCAAATTGTTCAATAATAATCTACATCAAAATATACTGCTACCTTAAACAAGTGGGACTGTTTCAACTCGTTAAAACGCGCAAAAACATGCATCAAATTGCACCATTTGCAACATCAAAATGCAAAAAGTTCTCACCGTGGAAGGGGGGACACCCCCCTTCCACACCCTCCCCTCCTCCCTCGCTCGCTCCGCTCGCTCGGGTTCAGTCGCGTTCATGATATTCAGTGAAAGGAATTAATACAAGAAGTGTATTTAAATGATACCATTTTATAGGCAAATTGTTCAATAATAATCTACATCAAAATATACTACTACTTTAAACAAGTGGGACTGTTTCACGTCGATAAAACGCGCAAAAACATGCATCAAATTGCACCATTTGCAACATCAAAGTGCAAAAAGTTCTCCCCGTGGGAGGGGGGACACCCCCCTCCCACACCCTCCCTTCCCCCCCTCGCTCGCTCCGCTCGCTCGGGTTCAGTCGTGTTCATGATGTTCAGTGAAAAGAATGAATACAAGAAGTGTATTTAAATGATACCATTTTATAGGCAAATTGTTCAATAATAATCTACATCAAAATATACTACTACTTTAAACAAGTGGGACTGTTTCACGTCGATAAAACGCGCAAAAACATGCATCAAATTGCACCATTTGCAACATCAAAGTGCAAAAAGTTCTCCCCGTGGGAGGGGGGACACCCCCCTCCCACACCCTCCCCTTCCCCCTCGCTCGCTCCGCTCGCTCGGGTTCAATCGCGTTCATGATATTCAGTAAAAGGAATTAATACAAGAAGTGTATTTAAATCATACCATTATAAGCAAATTGTTCAATGATAATCTACATCAAAATATACTGCAACCTTAAACAAGTGGGACTGTTTCAACTCGTTAAAACACGCAAAAACATGCATCAAATTGCACCATTTGCAACATCAAAATGCAAAAAGTTCTTACCGTGGGAGGGGGGACACCCCCCTCCCACACCCTCCCCTTCCCCCTCGCTCGCTCCGCTCGCTCGGGTTCAATCGCGTTCATGATATTCAGTGAAAAGAATTAACACAAGAAGTGTACTTAAATTATACCATTTTATAGGTAAATTGTTCAATAATAATCTACACTAAAATATACTGCTACCTTAAACAAGTGGGACTGTTTCACGTCCATAAAACGCGCAAAAACATGCATCAAATTGCACCATTTGCAACATCAGTAGATTGGGGTGGTAGTAAGTCGAGAAAAATTGCGCAATTGATTGCACCATCAGTTGTATTACGTAACAGGGGCTATATTAGGTAAATGATGACACCATTTCTTGCGTAACAGATGACCTCATCGATTGCACCATACAGGGTGACATCATGGCCGCGTTTATATCATGAACTCATCGATTGCAACGCATGGCGCAAGAAAATATTAATGATAGATATCCGCACATGTCGCAACATGTCGTGACATAGTATGAGATCATTATAATGATCAATTACGTGAGTGTTTTGGGGGGATGAGATAATCGATTGCAACGTGGCTGGAATGACGCTGCATCACCACATGGCGCAACATAGCGTGACGGTCGTGGGCATACATAGTGACAACATGAGATCCTATAACTCGGCGTGATAGGGTAGCTCGCAGCAGCGCCGTTTCATGATATGATGAGGATATCGCAGCATCCCTAGCCGGTGCATTGAAGAGAGTGAGCGATGTAAGTGAGAGTGAGAGAGAGAGAGGTCAGGAGCCATTAACAACGAGGTCGGTTGGGTCTGCTTCCGTCTCGGTGCGAGGGGAGAGAGGGAGAGAGAGAGAGGATTGGTAACGAGGTCAGCTGTGCCTGCTGCGGTGACGGAGGGAGAGGGAGAGAGAACTGGGACAGTCGCGTGCCGTCTAATGTCAAGAGGTCAATCGTTGCACCGTCTGAACTTAGACCGTGAGTCATCGGGAGTAACTGAGGTCATGGTGGGAAAATACCGGTTTGTTTACTTCCTGGGAACGCTGTTGCGTACAGGTGGCGCAATGCCGAATATCGCGAAGCGCTGAGAAATATATTTTTATTGCTTTTAATGTAAGTATAAGCGGTTAGGGAGTATAGCGATCAATACCATTGAGGTGCAATCGTCGGTCAATCGCTGCAGCGGACGCGTGTATTAGGATCTAACCTATAATAGAATAGCGAGTAAAAGTAAGATGGAGTGTTTAAGATGACGATGATATCAATAAATATAGGCCCTACATAGATGTGTGAGTATAGTTGATCGTGAGCACGAACATTTACGACAGTTCTACAACGACTACCGGGGAATTTCTGTCGGTGTAATCCCTGCTGGAATTTTGTATAATTTCATACATACCATGAGAGCGTATCGACCCATTATTCGTTTGTTGTTGTTGTTGTTGTTGTTGTTGTTGTAGGTGTAGTGGCTCTTAAAAGAGCCTTTGGCTTACCAAAGCCCGAGAGATTTAGGCGTTGAGTTTCCGACGGTTCTCGTCGCGAAGGTAGTCCACTAGGTCCAGGAAGAAGAGTATGAGACCACCCTGCTTAGGAAACAAGAAAGTCTTGCTTGTCGCGCACAGGACACGGGAGACTATGCCGAGGCACATATTGAGATGAACTATTCCAAGACATAACGTAGAATAAAATGACATCATCCACACATGGCGCAACATAATGCCATCATTTGGTTTGATCGTGGATAGTGTCGTGGCTCGCAGAAACGCCCTTACATACGGCCTGATGGGGAAAGTGAATTGAAGAGAGTGAGCAATAAGTGAACGAGAGAGTGGCATTTTTTTTTTCAATTAGGATATGAAGCTATACAACGGAAGCTCCATGATACGGAAACCTCTGCCCCCAAGTCGCGTGCCGCTGAGGTCAAATGGCAACCGAGAAATGCGCGAGAGGAGGTGGGTCAACAGGTCAATCGTTACACCGGTCGCGTGCCGCTGCTATTATGAGCTTTGACCGTGAGCCAATGGGGGAAACTGATGTCATGGCGATGTTTGATAGAGAAAATTACCTGTTTGTTTACTTCCTGGGGACATTTTGCAGGTGTTGCGTTGCGTACAGATGGTGCAATCACAAATATTAGGAGGCACGGAGAAACAGCTCAGAGAGAGCAAGGCTTTATCATTTCATCGATGTGACTGTGCTGTCGGGTGCATTGGACACTTTCTAGCTATATCAGTGAACTTACTGGACAAGTAAGCGTCGTATGTACAAGTGAGATGATCGATAGGGGAGCCCACAAGCTGCCGATTAAGACGCATGTATATCCCAAATACGAGTTGATTATGCACACGAGCCTACAACATTTATACAATGACTACCGGGGAATTTCTTACAGGATTATTTAAACATAGAACTTGCCATTTGTCTTGCCCTGCCATAATATCATGCCACGACATCGTTATTCGTTCTTTCTTGGTGGCTCTTCAAAGAATCTTTGGTTAACCAAGGGGGGACGTTTGGGCAGATGATGGTATCAATATGCAAATACAAATAAGTGTCGGGATGGCCAGTTGATGAAGAGCACAAGCCCCACACCATTTTCATCCGACACGTGCCGCAACGCTCTGCAATATCCATATGCAATATCCAGCGGCTCCATCCATCCACTACCTCTCGTGTCCTTCTATGTTTTTGTCTTTTATCTTCACTCCACGCATTAAGCTGCTTTCCCCCCCTCTCTCTCTCTCATACACACACACTCACACACACACACACACACACACACACACACACACACACACACATACTACTTTGTTTCTCTCCTCTCTTTTCCGGCATGACAGCGACTTAGTGTAGGGATTTGTTCAGGGTTTTTGTTTCGGATAAGTTTGGTTATAGGTCGTTTTGTCTTAGTTTCTTTGTTTCATCCATTTTCAATGCTTATCAGTCTATCGATCATATAATTTCTTGTATTACGTGTGGGGGGAATGCAGCCTACAAGCTCAGCTTTTTAGCATTCCTCCCCATTTCCAACATTTTCCTATACCTACAAGTTTTCTGTAAATTTATCCTTTACTTTGTATAATGAAATTTATGCACTGTATTCAATTTTTGTAATATATTTATATGTTTTTGTTGGAAATGAAAAATAAATGAATGAATGAATGAATGAATGAATGAAAATCAAGAGGATGCCATTGTTTTCCTAAACGCTGTGCAATATGCATGTACTTATGTCCTGAGCTCGCCATAAAGAATTAAAGGATATCATATCGTGGCAGACGCGTGTCGCTGACTTTAGAATAGTGAGCAAAAAGTGATCGTTGGGCCATTTTTTGGCTAGGTCAACCACTGGCTAGTACGATTCGACGGGGAAATGAGAGTCACTTCGAGGGCGGGTATTTTTTTTTTCTCTGCACGTGTGTATTGTGTGTGTGGCAACATCGTTACTTCTAGGTATAACATAACAAGTAGTTCAAATCGTACAGTTAATAATTACAAAACCAACGTTTGTTCCGAATTAATAGCAACTCTAGCTGATGTTAAATCCAATATCCCATTGGATGAAGAAATCGCATTGAAGTCTCAGCGACCAATAATAGCTTAACAACCTTACCCACTGGTCTATCAACGCTGTCTCATACGAATCATCATCGCCTGTTCCCTGGGTGTCGATATAGAATAATTTCAAAAAGATGATATTCGCCCATGTAACGACGCATACATTTGCTGTTAACACGCCTTTACAAGTCCATTTTTTTTCTTGCCGGCTACAAGCACTTTTCAGAATGCTGCGATGGATGAAACAAAACGTGTATGGTATACGTGTACATGGTAAAGGTACATGCCTAAATGGGCCGGGTGAAACTATTGGTACAGGAACAGGGGCGTACATGTATGATAGAAACATGTTGTAAGAATCGGTCTAATGAGAATTGCCAACCGAAGACCCTGTTGCAACCATATTGATATTGTAAAATCACAAGTTCACGCCACAGAGGTTTATAAAACCATTTGAGCGGAATATTTGAATACTGCATTGACTCACGAGGCGAATGAGTTGTAACGTAGCCATGTATAATTACGATGGCTCCATGATTTTATGCACAAGTTATACACGAAGAAAGACTTTACATGGGATATTACGTGATTGTGTATGCCTTGTTTTCAGTGGGAGGTAGATTCAATATACAGTATGTATGACAGTCATTTTGTGGCACGCAGAGTTTGTGACTATACGACAAGGACGCCTACTAAATCGTGTGTCCTGTGGTGACTGATTAATTAGATTGGAAAGAAACATAAGTGTCGAATTATAATGCACGAATAATCAGAACACCAAAACATTTTACATTCAAACATACATGTTCAACTGTAGCTTCTGGTAAGAATAAAGATCGTTTCAGAGAACTTTAATCCTTCCTTTTTGTCTCACAATTCACTTTAAGAGTTTGAAAGAACAGAATTTTAACCCCGAGATGCGTTCATTCTCAAGCTGTCATTAAAGACTCAGAGTAGGAATCAATCATGAAGGGCTTCGTCTTCTTCCGGGGAACGTTGGTTCAGTGGGATCATCATTTTCATGCTGGCGGACTGGAACCTCAAGGAAGTAATAGCGAGTTTTCAGCACCTCAGCTTGTCTACAGCCAATCATGTCCAAGCACCTCAGGTTGTCTACAACCAATCACGTCCTCTGCGAAGAACAGGCGCGTCATTGCAAAATACTGTTAGAGAAAGGATAGGAAACTTTTTTTTTCTGACATGGACATACTAAGTATTTAATAATATTCCAATAAAGGGATAAAATCTAAATCGTTGACATGGGTGCATCATCTTAGTAGGTCGTTGGCAGGAGGAGCACCCGACACGAGCGATGGAGATGTTCTTGCCTTGCCCCGCAAATACATCACACTCCCCTGGCATGAACGCGGCGATGCGAAACAACGGTTCATAACGGATAGAGTATCGCTAAGCATTCACCTTTAACTCTAGGAGAGGCATTTCAAAAATTGTTAGAGAACAATTTCGCATTGCAGAAATTTAGGCGTATGAGAGGTTTCAAAGGTGAAAAGGCGATGTGGAAATCAAGGTTCTGAAAATCCTGCGTGATACACATTGCAAAACACAACTTGAAGTGGTAGGAATCTTGACCAAACATAACGACGGAATAGCACAGTTATCGTTCGAGTATATGCACACGTATTATTCCGAGCTTAGTTCATGTTTGATCAATGACAATTGTGAGCGACACAATCATTTTATTTAAGAGGGTTTTCATTGCCGCAAAAAGTAGAAGTCGCAGAAATTGTGTTGAATGTCCCTACAGAAACACATGAACTTTACAATAACTCAGCATATTTCCAGTCATTCGTAAAGCTTGGCAAGGTTGGTTTTTGCGACTGATGCGTTGAACTGTCTCAATGTCATGGTATCAGAATGGGTTTAGCTTTGTGCAACTTTATTGGACATATTTCTATGCAGTCTTTGATGTGTCTATCTGTTAAAACAAAAAGAATTCATACGATTCGCCAGAGTTCTTTGCATAATATTATCTGAAAACAAGAATATAACCCAGCATTGTATTTCTCTAGTTTGTTTTCTGAATGCAACAATAGCTGCGAAGTCAGCCTGACGGGTATAAAAGGTTTCATTTACGTACAAAAAAAAAAAAAATCAGTAGAAGGAAACAGACGTAGCCTACCTTATGATTAGACTGGCAGGACCAGCTAAATGATAGTAACAGTAGAAACACGAAAGGCAAAAGTTGCATTGGGTTTTGTTTTTTTGCGTTTATTTGATTAATATTTCTCCCGAAGTCAGGTAGCAACAAATTTAACGTCCTTGCAATTAAATGAAATGATTGATGTATTACTGCGACACGATCTAACGATTTGATTTATATCAAAATTATTTCATGTTATAGTCAACAGAAGTAGAAATCCTATAATAATGACAAACGTAATCTTGCATTTAGCCGCGTCAATAGCTGATGACAAAAGATTCGATCGAAAGTATAGTTACTGCCTTGTACAAGATTTAGACACGCATTGCATTATACAGTATATAGTGGTTCATGATAATTACGTTTGAAATGATGATTAAACCACGCATACTTTGGTCTACAGTTACCTTTTGCAAATATGCGTTTCTGCTTTTGCGCTTCAAAATACTCATAATGAAACTTGTGATAGAAAATCCAGTTTGTTACTGTCATAAGAAGAATGCAAATACAAATTGACACCATTCAGATTAGTAACAACACCCACTTCTTTTTTTTTTGCATTAGTAGTTCAAAGTTTGCTTGTTTGTTTTTTGGTGTTGTTGTTCTTTTGAAAGCAATTCAACACTGTCTCACATGAAATTATGTTGTACACACTGAATTCTAACGTTAAAACCAGTGGTAACTTCACATATCACTCGGTTTCATACGTGTAGCTATCATTAATTGTTCACTCCTATTATACAGATGGAATAAATGTATTTCAATGTCCTCGCTCGTTTGAATAAGATATATACGCGTCTATCGAATTTCATTTGAGTGAAGCTTTAGCACTGCAAAGACATTCGTCAACCACACACATACACACACACACACACGCACGCACGCACACACACACACATACACAAAACAGCATTGGTCAAACGTATAGTAGTTGCTGAAGATTTCCAAATTACAAATCGCGCTGAAGTACAACTTTGTTACAGTTTACAAGGCCTATGATTTGATTCACAACTGATATCATTATGAGAGATAAGATATTTCTCTGTTGAAAAACAGAAACTAATAATTGCGGATGTATTTTTCAAAGTGAGCTATTCATTGAACATTACTGAAAACGTAAAAAGTGCATCCTGAAAATTGATATTAGTCTTTAAAAAATGCAAACGGTCAATGTCAAATAAACGTTGACCACGGTGCACCCTACTAGCTCTGTAAAGCAAACATCATTCTGCTTGAAATATTCGATATTTGAAGAAATGAACAAATCGCTTGTCATTGTTCCCATACAGCGATGAACCATTAAACGTCTTTGCAACGAGTCAGATCATTAAAGTGAGCGCATTATTACTGCATGCTGCTGAGAGAAAAGACAAGTATATCTGTGGTTCAGTTACCAACATGCAATGCACGCATAGTTATAAACACAGATTCCAGGTCTGACTTGACTAAATAGTGTTTACATCGATGGGTTGGCATCCAAAGATTTAATAATCACGCATTTGAAGACATGATATCTATATGATTAGGTGAGTTCGTTCTTCAGTTTTTATAGTTTATAAGTAGAAGAGCTGGTGTGTAAACGTAAATACTTATAGCATAATGGTGTAATGGTAACGAGTGATTTAAGGTTAGGGGAAACCCACAATCATGCCACGTTGCAGTGTGAGAACAAGTTAGGGTAGCGAGAGAATGATTTGAGACATCTTGTGAAAAGAACTTTTTCGTAGGATTAAAAAGAAATCGGTCATTCATCCGCGGGAGAGCTGTAAATAATTACGGTATCGAAGTGGCTGATATAGCTGGAGCAGAAAAATGTTCCAACGAAGCCTATGTGTCAATTCGGACCCCCGGTCTCCCGTACTTTCCACATGTTAACCAGTATTATTAAACATCTGTACTTTTGAAGGGGACGTCAAAACCGTATCAGGCAATGCACGCAAGCGGCATCATAAGCAGAGTTTCTTACTAATCATCCCTTTCGACTGATAAATCGAGTGTTGTCAGGTATATCTTCATGGCTACCTCTTCTTCTAATGGGTATGAAAATGCCTAACAGAAGATGTACTTTCATTTGACCCCAACAGGCCATAATGATTATCAATGCATCTCTGTATATGAGGTAACTCGATCAGAGCATAATATGTGTAGTAGCATCAGGTTGGTACTTCAAGGAAATGGTACTCAAAGGTAAGAAAGTGAATCGTTGAGAATAGACATGCAGGTTCATGTAATATCACCTTCAGCAGCACTCGTGGACTTAACCTTTTCACCATCGTTGCTGTTGGAAGGAAATACCCACTTAGTTATATTACAAAACACGAGTGCAATTGTACCTTATTTTGCTTCACATTATTTTGGTAAGGTTACTTGAATAAAGGCTGGGTGGACTCGTTTTGCTAGGAAAAGCTTTCGATAGCGTTACACTTGATAGACTTTAAAAAAATAACTATTACACTTGACGTATTGAAGAGGATCAATTTTGGAGACTTGTGTAAAGTCGATTGGTGCAATCTATACCTCTATTGGAAAATTACGTTACAAATAATTCTTATTTTCTGTTGTGGATATCAGAGAGCACAGAGCGAATGTACGATGATTCTATATTTGGTGGTTTACGTACTGTAATTGACGCTTATGATATTTGGGTTTTTGTGTGTGTGTGTGTGTGTTGGGTGTTTTTTTTTTTTCATTCACCCAGAAGGCGCAATGGGTAACATATTTACTTAATAAACTTTATGTAACATCGTGGTTTTGCACAAATATCGGTATATCGTTGAAGTTAAAGTCGGTTCAGTTACAATTATCATGAAACCGTCCTTGGAAGAACCCATCTTTAGTTACAGCGCAACGGAGGTTGTTCCATTTCTCTGTAAGACATGGAGTTGCGAGTGAAGTTTTCATTGTACCGCCGCTGCGGCATTTGGCGATTTGTAGACCGGTTTGGGCGGGATTGTGCGTTTAAGCAAACTATGCGAACGTTAAGATAAAATTAGCCAAGGATGGGCTTGTGAGATGGTGCGAATTAAAACAGTAAGGTCATGATCATTTTGACTCGTTCATGTACAAGCGTAAGAAAGTTTGGTTGTCCATATTCTTTGGCGTGATTGGTTTCTTACTTCAGTAAAGGCAAGATACATGAAAACATGACGCGCATGTATTGGAAATCATAACACCAAAGCTAGTTGAAATATATACCTCTGGCAGAACGAATCGAGTTGATTGATTACACGTTGAAAGTCGACCTGTGACTGACGATTTGAATACAGCTTCAGTTGTAAAACGCAGCCATTCGTTTTTACCGTCAGTATGATAATTATACAATATGTGATTGTGTACGAAGATAAAGCGTGGCTGACTGTAAAGGACATACAAAGATTCCCTTTTTTTTCTATCACATTCGGCAGCATTGATGCTTAAACACACGAAGAAATTCAAGATGACTTAACGTTATTCAAGATTATATCCAGACAGGTATTAAAGTCATAGGATGAAACACAGTATGATGACTTAACAACTCTTCTGAACATAACCAGTACACTATGCAAGATAATGAAACCTTTGTAAGAAATGAGATATCGGCATACATGAAAAAGAACGAGTTATTTTCTCAAGACCAACATGGTTTTAGGAAATCATGTATAAATCAACCGCTGGAAGTGACAGAAGGTCCGAAGCTATGGATAACAGGTTGAGGATTGACTACATGCATACTTAGACTATAGCAATGTTTCCCGTGTGGCATCCTCAAGAAAAATGCTGTGAAAATAGAGATTCACGTGCAACGTCGAGCACCAAGTCTATCTCATAAATGTGTCTCCTGCGACGTCTGCAATACGCATAAGGGCTTGAACACATACCTTCACTATAGCCTATACAGACAATGGCAGACGTCATAGATCAGACATGGAACAAACCTTGATACGTGTACAGGGAATTGACGCTCTCCGGTCAACTGATTTCTTTGGCTTTTCATCTACTAGCGGCCGAACAAAGAGCTCATCCATTTAAGATCTCGAAGGAAAATTTCAAGACAAAGTTGAGGCTACACTCTTTTTTTCCCCCCAAGAGTGATAACAGAATGGAACAGTCTAACACCTTAGGTAATAGTGCGCTCTTCCATTGACACATTTGAAATAAATCTTAGATATGGGCAAGTTCCACTAAAATGCCCCAGCTGTACAGAGCCTTTCACCCAGAAATTGTTCATCTTTTTCGATGCAGAGGGGTAAATAAGTTTGGTATAAACTTTGAAAGTCCACTTCCAGGGTATGATTTCCGAGGCGTACGTGTACAGCGGGGATTGAGAGATGCGTTATGATTTACCTTAATCATTTACTGAATTGATCTTTACGAGTCCATCCCGGGAATAATATTGTATTGGGTATTTTGTAAATCCAAATTGTCATTTCATGGTTTGTTTTGCGTCCATGCATCGGGAATATTTCTAACTATAAAATCATACTTAATGACATCCTGTAGGGGGATTTGAAAAGCTAGTAACAACTCCTAACCCTCCATCCGAGGCGTAAATTGTTTGAAGAATCTACTGTACCGACTTTAACTTCAACGATATACCGATATTTGTGCAAAACCACGATGTTACATAAAGTTTATTAAGTAAATATGTTACCCATTGCGCCTTCTGGGTGAATGAAAAAAAAAAAAAACACCCAACACACACACACACACACAAAAACCCAAATATCATAAGCGTCAATTACAGTACGTAAACCACCAAATATAGAATCATCGTACATTCGCTCTGTGCTCTCTGATATCCACAACAGAAAATAAGAATTATTTGTAACGTAATTTTCCAATAGAGGTATAGATTGCACCAATCGACTTTACACAAGTCTCCAAAATTGATCCTCTTCAATACGTCAAGTGTAATAGTTATTTTTTTAAAGTCTATCAAGTGTAACGCTATCGAAAGCTTTTCCTAGCAAAACGAGTCCACCCAGCCTTTATTCAAGTAACCTTACCAAAATAATGTGAAGCAAAATAAGGTACAATTGCACTCGTGTTTTGTAATATAACTAAGTGGGTATTTCCTTCCAACAGCAACGATGGTGAAAAGGTTAAGTCCACGAGTGCTGCTGAAGGTGATATTACATGAACCTGCATGTCTATTCTCAACGATTCACTTTCTTACCTTTGAGTACCATTTCCTTGAAGTACCAACCTGATGCTACTACACATATTATGCTCTGATCGAGTTACCTCATATACAGAGATGCATTGATAATCATTATGGCCTGTTGGGGTCAAATGAAAGTACATCTTCTGTTAGGCATTTTCATACCCATTAGAAGAAGAGGTAGCCATGAAGATATACCTGACAACACTCGATTTATCAGTCGAAAGGGATGATTAGTAAGAAACTCTGCTTATGATGCCGCTTGCGTGCATTGCCTGATACGGTTTTGACGTCCCCTTCAAAAGTACAGATGTTTAATAATACTGGTTAACATGTGGAAAGTACGTGAGACCGGGGGTCCGAATTGACACATAGGCTTCGTTGGAACATTTTTCTGCTCCAGCTATATCAGCCACTTCGATACCGTAATTATTTACAGCTCTCCCGCGGATGAATGACCGATTTCTTTTTAATCCTACGAAAAAGTTCTTTTCACAAGATGTCTCAAATCATTCTCTCGCTACCCTAACTTGTTCTCACACTGCAACGTGGCATGATTGTGGGTTTCCCCTAACCTTAAATCACTCGTTACCATTACACCATAATGCTATAAGTATTTACGTTTACACACCAGCTCTTCTACTTATAAACTATAAAAACTGAAGAACGAACTCACCTAATCATATAGATATCATGTCTTCAAATGCGTGATTATTAAATCGTTGGATGCCAACCCATCGATGTAAACACTATTTAGTCAAGTCAGACCTGGAATCTGTGTTTATAACTATGCGTGCATTGCATGTTGGTAACTGAACCACAGATATACTTGTCTTTTCTCTCAGCAGCATGCAGTAATAATGCGCTCACTTTAATGATCTGACTCGTTGCAAAGACGTTTAATGGTTCATCGCTGTATGGGAACAATGACAAGCGATTTGTTCATTTCTTCAAATATCGAATATTTCAAGCAGAATGATGTTTGCTTTACAGAGCTAGTAGGGTGCACCGTGGTGAACGTTTATTTGACATTGACCGTTTGCATTTTTTAAAGACTAATATCAATTTTCAGGATGCACTTTTTACGTTTTCAGTAATGTTCAATGAATAGCTCACTTTGAAAAATACATCCGCAATTATTATAGTTTCTGTTTTTCAACAGAGAAATATCTTATCTCTCATAATGATATCAGTTGTGAATCAAATCATAGGCCTTGTAAACTGTAACAAAGTTGTACTTCAGCGCGATTTGTAATTTGGAAATCTTCAGCAACTACTATACGTTTGACCAATGCTGTTTTGTGTATGTGTGTGTGTGTGCGTGCGTGCGTGTGTGTGTGTGTGTGTGTGTGTGGTTGACGAATGTCTTTGCAGTGCTAAAGCTTGGTTGGTTTGGTTTGGTTTTATTTCCCGTCATAAAAAGCATACAATGAAATAACTTTACAAATAAACAGAGTTTACAGAAATGCAATGTTATACAAACTATACAAACAAAAGAAAATTAACATCATTAAACAGTACGAGTGAGAGTTTACAAACACAGAACCTAAGCAATAATAACAAAGACAAAGTGATAGATGAGATAGTGGAAAACGGCTGGAAAACCCATATTCAGCGACACTGTTGTAGAGTCACTGGTCTTCCATGGGGACCAGAAGAAGAAGAAAAAGAAGAAGAAGAAGAAGAAGAAGAAGAAGAAGAAAAAGAAGAAGAAAAAAACATAGAAAAAAAAAGTGGGAGGAAACGGGGTAATATCGTCTTGTAATAACAATAATGATATTCAATATTATCTTCTTATTCAAATTAAAAATCGATAATTATACAGATTGATACATAAACATCATACATGAAAAATCTTTGAATTGTTCATAAAATAGACACCATTGAGTCTTATTCAGTCTAATTGTTTAACAATAATCGCTTAAATGTTACAATTGTTGGGCAGTTACGAATACAAATGGGAAGACTATTATGCAACTTTATACCTCTATAAAAAAATGTGCGTTTACAACTATTTGTTCGAGGTTTTGGTAAAGGAAGATTGTTGTATCGAAAATTATAGGGTTTATCAACATATGATATATTTTCTTGCAAATAACTGGGTGTTAAATTGTTCAAAACTTTAAACATCATAATTTGAACGTGACGAATTTGACGAGATTTCAGAATTTCCCACTGTAATATTTCATGCAAATGATTCTTCCTGCTCTATTTTGAAGTTTTTGTATTTGATTAAGAAGTTGCCCACGTGATGATTGAAATATAATATCTGCATAATCTAGATGAGGTAAAATAACCGTTCGATATATCAAATTTAAATATTTTCTACTGATAAATTGTCGTAAACGACGAAGAAATGAAATCATGCGACCCACCTTTTGACACAAATGATCAATATGAACATCCCATTTGAGTTCAGCATCGATATAAAGGCCCAAATATTTCACACTCTGTACTTGATTTATCACATGGCCTTTTATGCTAAGATCCAATCTATTATACCTTTTAATCATATGACGGTTCCCAATAAGCATACTCACAGTTTTTTCATAATTGATTTTAAGTTTATTTTTGGAAATCCACTTGTCAAGTTTCAGAAGCTCATATCGCAAAATTGATTGTACTGTACGCGGGTCTTTATGAGAAACATATAAAACTGTGTCGTCCGCATACAAATGTACGCTACATAAGTCAAACACAGAAGGTAAATCATTGATAAATATAATGAATAGCAAGGGACCTAAGATAGATCCTTGAGGCACCCCCAGCCCAATGGGTAATTCTTCAGAAAAACAATTCCCTATACTAGTAACAATCCTCCGATCCGAGAGATAGCTTTCAAACCATTTAAGCGAGGTGCTACTGATCCCTATTCTATGCATTGTATTGAGAAGGCATTTCACATTGACCAGGTCGAAAGCCTTTTGAAGATCGACAAATACGGCACCTGTATACATTCCTTCATCCATGGCTTGTAACCACGTATCCGTGACCTTAATCAGTGCTGTGGAAGTAGAATGATTCGGACGAAAACCCGATTGTTCTATTGTGAGTATATTATTCTGACTCAAATGTTGAATCAACTGTTTTTGTATGACTCTCTCAAGGATTTTGGATAAACATGACAATATAGAAATTGGTCGGTAATTATTTGGAATCGATCTGTCACCCTTTTTATGTAAAGGAATAATTTTACCAACCTTCCATTTCTTGGGAACGATACCAAGGGTTATGGATTTATTAATCAAAAATGTTATAGGTTTAACAATTTCATTCTGAGAAATTTTCAAAATATGTACAGATATACCATCTAAGCCTTCAGATTTCTTATCTTTTAATAATTGTATTTCTTTTAAAATATCATCTTCGCTAACAGTACACAGTTTGAAAAGATTTTTGACACAGGTATCAGTAATTGAATTACAATTTTCAGGCTCATTCTCAGATGAATCAGAGATCAGTCCAGTCGCAACATTAGCAAAATGGTGGTTAAACTGATTTGCCATGCTCTGGCACTTACTGGGTGGAGGCTGGGAATTGGAACCTTCCTTTGGTAATAATGAAGCCAGTATTTTCCAAGACTTGCTGGCATTTTGTTCCTTGGTTAAGTGTTCAGTATAATAGCTTCTTTTCGATTTTTTAATCAAGGAGGTTACTTTGTTTTTCAGAACACGGTACATTTTCCAGTCATTTTCGTTTTGGGACTTAAAAGCTTTTCGTTTGGCTAAGTCTCTTTTTTTCATGAAAACAAAAATCGAATCATTAAGCCATGGGGATTTATTTGCACGCACTCTCTTAGTTTTAAGAGGCATATGCTTGTTAACAACGTGAAACAAAAGCTTTTCGAAATTTGCAGTAGCTTGATCGATGTCATTCTCCCCCTCAACCTCAATCCAATTCATTTGAGAT
Organism: Diadema antillarum; assembly: GCF_040938485.1. Taxonomy (NCBI): domain Eukaryota; kingdom Metazoa; phylum Echinodermata; class Echinoidea; order Diadematoida; family Diadematidae; genus Diadema; species Diadema antillarum. Next base: position 67,544 of record NW_027272575.1, on the reverse strand, counting down.
AGATCAGACATGAACATTTCAATGTCAACACCTTTCGATTTTCTGTAAGTGATATAATTTACGCCTGATTGAGTTTGATGGGCTTTCCATACAAGGTAGCTCATTGAGTGGTCGCTTACACCATTGTGTATAACACCAGAAGACTTTATCATTTCAATACTGTTCGTTAACATATGATCGATAAGCGATGCAGATTCATTAGTGATTCGGGTACATTCAGTAGTGTTAACAAAATTCAGAGAGTATATATCATTTATCCGTATATATCGTTTAGTAGTACAATCACTAGCCTTCTTTTGAATGTCAAGATTTATATCGCCCATGATAATGAGGTGACACTCAAGACTTTCTGTGAATTCCAAAAAACGTTCATATTGGTCAAGAAGATCACTTTTAGAGTTTGGAGGCCGATACCAGTTGACAATCACAATAGGTTTTGACTTTTTAGAACGAATAATCAAAACAATTGCTTCCAGTCCTGACATAGGAGAGTCTTCTATGATTTCGAATTCTAAACTCTCATGGATGTAAAATGATACCCCACCTCCAGATCTGTTACGATCTTTTCTAACTATATTGTAATGAGGAATTTCTATTTCACGATCATATATTGACTCATCAAGTCTTGTTTCATTTAAAGCAAAAACGTGTATATCATTACAGCACAAAATTGAACGTATTTCATCAATATGTTTGACAAGACTTACAACGTTCAATTGAACAAACTTCAAACCTTTGCCTGTAAAATTTGAATATACCAGATTTGGTTTAGGGGGGGTTTGAACATCGGTGTCTAACAATTTGGGGCTACATAATTGATCAATTTGGCTGTCATTACAAATGTCTGTATCAGAAAATGGTAGATGTTGCATAATACACCGAGGACATTCCCAGCCAATAAACTGATGAGATATATCATTGTACAAATTTATTGGTACATTACTACAAGAAATATGAACCCATTGATCACATGATGTGCATAGAAGACCTTTTTGATTTGCTTTTACAGCAAGATTACATAAGACACAAGGATATTGTGTAACCATAATAATTTGCCAGTTCAAATTCAAGACGAATGTAGATAAAAAAAAGGCAAAAAAAAGTAGGAAAAAGAAAAAGAAAAGAAATATCAAAGAAACTACTTAATTGACATAAAAATTGCACAAAGTAATGTTTTAAATAATGCGCGTGATACAAACTTGAAAATCACATGTTCCGCGAAGTGTCGATATATTATATGAATGAAGTTATCTGACTCATATAAGCAATACATCAAAATAATATAGCCGCATAACTGGTGAATGCATGCGTCTTGAACTGCGGCCACTATCTAAAACAACTTATCTATCACAGGAAATTTGACGCAGCATTTAACATGAAAACTTGAGAAAGACTACGAAGTAGCACTGAACGAATGGCCGTGACACTGGTAAAAACAGGAGAAAGCAGGAAAATGGCTCTGCACAGGTCAAGACATAATAGAACATTGGAACTACAGACAGGTCAAGACCTACCAAAAGATGCCAAGAAGAGATAAAGCAGCCACGATTGCATAAAACTGGTCAAGGCATACTACAACACGCAGGTCATTAGGACCCCACTGTAAGCAGGCCAAAACATTGTAACAACTGGATTATAGACTTTAGTAGAGAGGTAGATGCTATTCATGTGTAGAACACAAATACAAAAGAAAAGCCAAAATGCTTGCCATACAAACGGACGCTCAAGCCCTCTAGGCTAATTAAGCTCAATATAGTAATTGCATTGGAAGACATGCTTGTACAAGAGTGGCATTTGACAGATTACACAAGAAGACCATCTGGTCTTGGGCAAGCAAGATTTTAACAATACGGCACCAGCTCTATACAAAACATGACAGAGAGACACGTTTCCTTTCAGCCATTGTTAGGAGTTCTTAACTTTTTGAGGTCGGTTTTGGACACGAAGGTAAGACGTCGGTCGTCTTGTGTACGTACATGAATTCGGCCATCTTGTGTCCAAATGTGTTTCACTGCTTGTTTGAAGTTTGATTTGATTTCCCAGAAGAGGTCCCCTCTCATCTTCGTCAAGCTCTCCTGAATGAAAATCGGGACTCCATCCAGATTCCTCAGCTTCTTCCGCGACTGATATATACGATCACGCACTGCATAATTCGTGAATTTCACAATGATTCCTCTTACTTTCCCCTTCTTGGCTCCTAGTCTGTGGGATCGGTCAATGTCGTTTTCCCCAAGCTTAACATCCAGCTTGTCAGAACACAGATTCTTGACGAGAGTATCCGTCCTTTCGTTGTCCTTTTCTTCAATCCCATGAATAATCAAACAATTTCGCCGGGAATATTGTTCAGCTTCATCCTGTTTTTCTTTCATTCTGTCGATCTCCTTCTCGAGCTTTTCGATCTTGTCATCTCTCTCTGCTAGATCAAACTCAAACCGCTCCTTGATATTGTCAGTTACTTTCCGCGTAATGACGGTGGTGATTTCCTCAATCAATGAGTCTTTTACTTTACTTATGAGAGTGTCAAGAAGTTGACGATTGTCTTCAATTGCCTTAGACACCTCTTCACGAATATCTCTGGCAAGGTCACTGGCGGCAGCGTCCTCAGTCTGTCCCCGCTTCGACCTCATAGTGTCGTCGCAGGTGAAACCATATAATCGAAGTACATGGGACTAATCCGATTTCATGGGGTGCGCTGCCAGGTGTTGAGATATGCAAATCACTCAAACAAAATGTATATTTCGACAGTATAAGAGTGAGAAATATATGAGTATTACCGTCAGTATAAGTCAACAGAAGCAGGAATGACTTTGGAGTCCTTTATCGATGCATTTTTCAGAGTTAACACTTCACGGAAACGATGAAATAGAGAGCAGAGTTCAAACGCGTCCGATCATGCCGAGCATGATGACAGCTTCACTCAAATGAAATTCGATAGACGCGTATATATCTTATTCAAACGAGCGAGGACATTGAAATACATTTATTCCATCTGTATAATAGGAGTGAACAATTAATGATAGCTACACGTATGAAACCGAGTAATATGTGAAGTTACCACTGGTTTTAACGTTAGAATTCAGTGTGTACAACATAATTTCATGTGAGACAGTGTTGAATTGCTTTCAAAAGAACAACAACACCAAAAAACAAACAAGCAAACTTTGAACTACTAATGCAAAAAAAAAAAGAAAGAAGTAGGTGTTGTTACTAATCTGAATGGAGTCAATTTGTATTTGCATTCTTCTTATGACAGTAACAAACTGGATTTTCTATCACAAGTTTCATTATAAGTATTTTGAAGCGCAAAAGCAGAAACGCATATTTGCAAAAGGTAACTGTAGACCAAAGTATGCGTGGTTTAATCATCATTTCAAACGTAATTATCATGAACCACTATATACTATATAATGCAATGCGTGTCTAAATCTTGTACAAGGCAGTAACTATACTTTCGATCGAATCTTTTGTCATCAGCTATTGACGCGGCTAAATGCAAGATTACGTTTGTCATTATTATAGGATTTCTACTTCTGTTGACTATAACATGAAATAACTTTGATATAAATCAAATCGTTAGATCGTGTCGCAGTAATACATCAATCATTTCATTTAATTGCAAGGACGTTAAATTTGTTGCTACCTGACTTCGGGAGAAATATTAATCAAATAAACGCAAAAAAAAAAACAAAACCCAATGCAACTTTTGCCTTTCGTGTTTCTACTGTTACTATCATTTAGCTGGTCCTGCCAGTCTAATCATAAGGTAGGCTACGTCTGTTTCCTTCTACTGATTTTTTTTTGTACGTAAATGAAACCTTTTATACCCGTCAGGCTGACTTCGCAGCTATTGTTGCATTCAGAAAACAAACTAGAGAAATACAATGCTGGGTTATATTCTTGTTTTCAGATAATATTATGCAAAGAACTCTGGCGAATCGTATGAATTCTTTTTGTTTTAACAGATAGACACATCAAAGACTGCATAGAAATATGTCCAATAAAGTTGCACAAAGCTAAACCCATTCTGATACCATGACATTGAGACAGTTCAACGCATCAGTCGCAAAAACCAACCTTGCCAAGCTTTACGAATGACTGGAAATATGCTGAGTTATTGTAAAGTTCATGTGTTTCTGTAAGGGACATTCAACACAATTTCTGCGACTTCTACTTTTTGCGGCAATGAAAACCCTCTTAAATAAAATGATTGTGTCGCTCACAATTGTCATTGATCAAACATGAACTAAGCTCGGAATAATACGTGTGCATATACTCGAACGATAACTGTGCTATTCCGTCGTTATGTTTGGTCAAGATTCCTACCACTTCAAGTTGTGTTTTGCAATGTGTATCACGCAGGATTTTCAGAACCTTGATTTCCACATCGCCTTTTCACCTTTGAAACCTCTCATACGCCTAAATTTCTGCAATGCGAAATTGTTCTCTAACAATTTTTGAAATGCCTCTCCTAGAGTTAAAGGTGAATGCTTAGCGATACTCTATCCGTTATGAACCGTTGTTTCGAATCGCCGCGTTCATGCCAGGGGAGTGTGATGTATTTCAATTTGCGGGGCAAGGCAAGAACATCTCCATCGCTCGTGTCGGTTGCTCCTCCTGCCAACGACCTACTAAGATGATACACCCATGTCAACGATTTAGATTTTATCCCTTTATTGGAATATTATTATATACTTAGTATGTCCATGTCAGAAAAAAAGTTTCCTATCCTTTCTCTAACAGTATTTTGCAATGACGCGCCTGTTCTTCGCAGTGGACATGATTGGCTGTAGACAAGCTGAGGTGCTTGGACATGATTGGCTGTAGACAAGCTGAGGTGCTGAAAACTCGCTATTACTTCCTTGAGGTTCCAGTCCGCCAGCATGAAAATGATGATCCCACTGAACCAACGTTCCCCGGAAGAAGACGAAGCCCTTATATGATTGATTCCTACTCTGAGTCTTTAATGACAGCTTGAGAATGAACGCATCTCGGGGTTAAAATTCTGTTCTTTCAAACTCTTAAAGTGAATTGTGAGACAAAAAGGAAGGATTAAAGTTCTCTGAAAAGATCTTTATTCTTACCAGAAGCTACAGTTGAACATGTATGTTTGAATGTAATATGTTTTGGTGTTCTGATTATTCGTGCATTATAATTCGACACTTATGTTTCTTTCCAATCTAATTAATCAGTCACCACAGGACACACGATTTAGTAGGCGTCCTTGTCGTATAGTCACAAACTCTGCGTGCCACAAAATGACTGTCATACATACTGTATATTGAATCTACCTCCCACTGAAAACAAGGCATACACAATCACGTAATATCCCATGTAAAGTCTTTCTTCGTGTATAACTTGTGCATAAAATCATGGAGCCATCGTAATTATACATGGCTACGTTACAACTCATTCGCCTCGTGAGTCAATGCAGTATTTATTCCGCTCAAATGGTTTTATAAACCTCTGTGGCGTGAACTTGTGATTTTACAATATCAATATGGTTGCAACAGGGTCTTACAACATGTTTCTATCATACATGTACGCCCCTGTTCCTGTACCAATAGTTTCACCCGGCCCATTTAGGCATGTACCTTTACCATGTACACGTATACCATACACGTTTTGTTTCATCCATCGCAGCATTCTGAAAAGTGCTTGTAGCCGGCAAGAAAAAAAATGGACTTGTAAAGGCGTGTTAACAGCAAATGTATGCGTCGTTACATGGGTGAATATCATCTTTTTGAAATTATTCTATATCGACACCCAGGGAACAGGCGATGATGATTCGTATGAGACAGCGTTGATAGACCAGTGGGTAAGGTTGTTAAGCTATTATTGGTCGCTGAGACTTCAATGCGATTTCTTCATCCAATGGGATATTGGATTTAACATCAGCTAGAGTTGCTATTAATTCGGAACAAACGTTGGTTTTGTAATTATTAACTGTACGATTTGAACTACTTGTTGTGTTATACCTAGAAGTAACGATGTTGCCACACACACAATACACACGTGCAGAGAAAAAAAAAATACCCGCCCTCGAAGTGACTCTCATTTCCCCGTCGAATCGTACTAGCCAGTGGTTGACCTAGCCAAAAAATGGCCCAACGATCACTTTTTGCTCACTATTCTAAAGTCAGCGACACGCGTCTGCCACGATATGATATCCTTTAATTCTTTATGGCGAGCTCAGGACATAAGTACATGCATATTGCACAGCGTTTAGGAAAATAATGGCATCCTCTTGATTTTCTTTCATTCATTCATTCATTCATTTATTTTTCATTTCCAACAAAAACATATAAATATATTACAAAAATTGAATACAGTGCATAAATTTCATCATACAAAGTAAAGGATAAATTTACAGAAAACTTGTAGGTATAGGAAAATGTTGGAAATGGGGAGGAATGCTAAAAAGCTGAGCTTGTAGGCTGCATTCCCCCCACACGTAATACAAGAAATTATATGATCGATAGACTGATAAGCATTGAAAATGGATGAAACAAAGAAACTAAGACAAAAAGACCTATAACCAAACTTATCCGAAACAAAAACCCTGAACAAATCCCTACACTAAGTCGCTGTCATGCCGGAAAAGAGAGGAGAGAAACAAAGTAGTATGTGTGTGTGTGTGTGTGTGTGTGTGTGTGTGAGTGTGTGTGTATGAGAGAGAGAGAGAGGGGGGGGGGGGAAGCAGCTTAATGCGTGGAGTGAAGATAAAAGACAAAAACATAGAAGGACACGAGAGGTAGTGGATGGATGGAGCCGCTGGATATTGCATATGGATATTGCAGAGCGTTGCGGCACGTGTCGGATGAAAATGGTGTGGGGCTTGTGCTCTTCATCAACTGGCCATCCCGACACTTATCTGTATTTGCATATTGATACCATCATCTGCCCAAACTTCCCCCCTTGGTTAACCAAAGATTCTTTGAAGAGCCACCAAGAAAGAACGAATAACGATGTCGTGGCATGATATTATGGCAGGGCAAGACAAATGGCAAGTTCTATGTTTAAATAATCCTGTAAGAAATTCCCCGGTAGTCATTGTATAAATGTTGTAGGCTCGTGTGCATAATCAACTCGTATTTGGGATATACATGCGTCTTAATCGGCAACTTGTGGGCTCCCCTATCGATCACCTCACTTGTACATACGACGCTTACTTGTCCAGTAAGTTCACTGATATAGCTAGAAAGTGTCCAATGCACCCGACAGCACAGTCACATCGATGAAATGATAAAGCCTTGCTCTCTCTGAGCTGTTTCTCCGTGCCTCCTAATATTTGTGATTGCACCATCTGTACGCAACGCAACACCTGCAAAATGTCCCCAGGAAGTAAACAAACAGGTAATTTTCTCTATTAAACATCGCCATGACATCAGTTTCCCCCATTGGCTCACGGTCAAAGCTCATAATAGCAGCGGCACGCGACCGGTGTAACGATTGACCTGTTGACCCACCTCCTCTCGCGCATTTCTCGGTTGCCATTTGACCTCAGCGGCACGCGACTTGGGGGCAGAGGTTTCCGTATCATGGAGCTTCCGTTGTATAGCTTCATATCCTAATTGAAAAAAAAAAGGCCACTCTCTCGTTCACTTATTGCTCACTCTCTTCAATTCACTTTCCCCATCAGGCCGTATGTAAGGGCGTTTCTGCGAGCCACGACACTATCCACGATCAAACCAAATGATGGCATTATGTTGCGCCATGTGTGGATGATGTCATTTTATTCTACGTTATGTCTTGGAATAGTTCATCTCAATATGTGCCTCGGCATAGTCTCCCGTGTCCTGTGCGCGACAAGCAAGACTTTCTTGTTTCCTAAGCAGGGTGGTCTCATACTCTTCTTCCTGGACCTAGTGGACTACCTTCGCGACGAGAACCGTCGGAAACTCAACGCCTAAATCTCTCGGGCTTTGGTAAGCCAAAGGCTCTTTTAAGAGCCACTACACCTACAACAACAACAACAACAACAACAAACGAATAATGGGTCGATACGCTCTCATGGTATGTATGAAATTATATAAAATTCCAGCAGGGATTACACCGACAGAAATTCCCCGGTAGTCGTTGTAGAACTGTCGTAAATGTTCGTGCTCACGATCAACTATACTCACACATCTATGTAGGGCCTATATTTATTGATATCATCGTCATCTTAAACACTCCATCTTACTTTTACTCGCTATTCTATTATAGGTTAGATCCTAATACACGCGTCCGCTGCAGCGATTGACCGACGATTGCACCTCAATGGTACTGATCGCTATACTCCCTAACCGCTTATACTTACATTAAAAGCAATAAAAATATATTTCTCAGCGCTTCGCGATATTCGGCATTGCGCCACCTGTACGCAACAGCGTTCCCAGGAAGTAAACAAACCGGTATTTTCCCACCATGACCTCAGTTACTCCCGATGACTCACGGTCTAAGTTCAGACGGTGCAACGATTGACCTCTTGACATTAGACGGCACGCGACTGTCTCAGTTCTCTCTCCCTCTCCCTCCGTCACCGCAGCAGGCACAGCTGACCTCGTTACCAATCCTCTCTCTCTCTCCCTCTCTCCCCTCGCACCGAGACGGAAGCAGACCCAACCGACCTCGTTGTTAATGGCTCCTGACCTCTCTCTCTCTCACTCTCACTTACATCGCTCACTCTCTTCAATGCACCGGCTAGGGATGCTGCGATATCCTCATCATATCATGAAACGGCGCTGCTGCGAGCTACCCTATCACGCCGAGTTATAGGATCTCATGTTGTCACTATGTATGCCTACGACCGTCACGCTATGTTGCGCCATGTGGTGATGCAGCGTCATTCCAGCCACGTTGCAATCGATTATCTCATCCCCCCAAAACACTCACGTAATTGATCATTATAATGATCTCATACTATGTCACGACATGTTGCGACATGTGCGGATATCTATCATTAATATTTTCTTGCGCCATGCGTTGCAATCGATGAGTTCATGATATAAACGCGGCCATGATGTCACCCTGTATGGTGCAATCGATGAGGTCATCTGTTACGCAAGAAATGGTGTCATCATTTACCTAATATAGCCCCTGTTACGTAATACAACTGATGGTGCAATCAATTGCGCAATTTTTCTCGACTTACTACCACCCCAATCTACTTATTATGTTATTGGTATATCTTGGGTTGATTTTATGTACCTTTGTAATATAGACCTAGATATATATGTTATTGGTATATCTCGGATAATTTTTTAGTACATTTGTAATACTAGTTCTTAAACCAAGTACATACGTCTCTGCCATGTTCCTCGTATATCACTTGTGTTACCAATAACAAGACGATAAATAACGAAAATCCATATAACTCGGTTGCTATTTGTTGTATAGACATAGCTCGCTTGTATAACCGATACAGAGGAAAGCGATTAAAAAAAAAATGTCGAGTTTTCGCTGCCTTGTAGCTAAGCTGTATATGTACTGTATATAGTCCTATCTAGTCATTACAAGCATAGAATCATTAAAACTAAATAATTCGATAGATTTATTATCGATGATATATTCTCATTGCGTTTACAATGCTTTCAAATCTAACATATTATACCACACGTAACATATAGAAGATAAAAAATAAAGAGGAAAATAAAGAAATGCATAAAAGAACGTCATTCAAAATCATTATTTGTATATATATAAATATATTATATATCATTCTCCTCATCCATTCAGAAAAAAAATAAAGAAATACCAACGAACTTCTTTACGTACATCGATGTTTGATGTATATTCCACGCATGTCCACCATTAAGAAAAAATGAAGAAAAAAATGAAGAAGAACACAAAGAAATATGAAAAAGCCCCTTATATCCAACGATCACGCGCACACAGCGCAACACATTCTCCGAAGAAGAAAATAAAGAGTAAAACAAAGAAATATGAAAGAACCCCTTGTATCCCACGACCACGCGCACACACACACAAAGAAAAAACATGCCCACATCAATCACACATCAACCACACATTACTCCACGCACACACGCACACAACGCACACAACGCAACGCCAGACCAACACTAACACATTCATGTACAATCTTCACACGGTCCTCACCAACCGAATCCAAAGCACATCACACGTTATAACATATACAACCGTCACCAAGACATTTTCACCCATTCACTCAACACATCACCCCAAAAAAATTCTAAGTTCCAACATATCTCGCACTTAGACAAAATATCAACATCACATCACACGTTATAACATAGGACCGTTACGCCACGCACACACGTACACAACGCAACACCAAAACCGGTACTAACACATTCATGTACAATCTTCACACGCAAACCACACGACACGTTATAACATATACAACCGTCACCAAGACATTTTCACCCATTCACTCAACACATCACCCAGAAAAATTCTAAAGGGCTTTTTACACTTGTGTTTCTTAACCCCGGACTTTCTCTGACCCAGGACTATCGTTAGTCCCGTACCAATTTTTTCAGCTTTTTACACTGTCTCGCCAATTAGTCCCGTACTATCTCTTGTCCGGGGCTAAGGAGAAAACTGACCTTTTTACACTCGTATTTCTTAGCCCCGGACTTTCCAAACCACATGAATATTCATAATTACGCTGTGTACTGTACACGTACACGCACGCACCGGCAGCACTCGATTACCTCGTTTCTGATTGGTCAGTGAGGGTCGGACTTCGTCTCCGTCGCTTAGCCCAGGATTATTTTTTCGTTTTGTTTACACTCACTTGCTTGGCACCGCAATTGCGGTGCTAGCACCGCAATTGCGGTGCTAACCCCTGCTATTTTGCAGGGCCAGATAGTACCGTACTATCGGTGGGGCTAGCCCACTTTGGCAAAAACGAGTGTAAACAGAAAGTGGGCTAAGGATAGTCCCGTACCAACGGTGGGGCTAAGGCCCCCCTTAGCCCCACCGTTGGTCCGGGGCTAAGCAAAATTTTACAAGTGTAAAAAGCCCTTAAGTTCCAACATATCTCGGACTTAGACAAAATATCAACATCACATCACACGTTATAACATAGGACCGTTACGCCACGCACACACGCACACAACGCAACACCAAAACCGGTACTAACACATTCATGTACAATCTTCACACGCAAACCACATGACACGTTATAACATATACAACCGTCACCAAGACATTTTCACCCATTCACTCAACACATCACCCAGAAAAATTCTAAGTTCCAACATATCTCGGACTTAGACAAAATATCAACATCACATCACACGTTATAACATAGGGCGTCACCAAAAAATTTCGGCTAATTTCTTAACTACAGCGTCTATGGAGAAATTCTAAGTCCAACTTTAACACAGGGCCTATGGAAAGTGAACACCCCCGATTCGCCTACAACACGCGATTTCCCATAGGGCGTCACCATTTAGACTACTATAACTACTTTTGTTTGTTTTTTAGAGACCAGATATATCGAAATAAAGACTTGGAGAAGACAACGAAGATGACGATAATTATGATGATGATGATGATGATGATAACAATTATAGCAATTATGATAATGATAATAGTAGTAAAAATAATGAATATGATAACAATGATAACAATGATAGCAATAGTGATAATAATGATAATGTTGATAACGATGCAAACCTGGGGGAGGGGTGAGTTTGTTCATGTTACCCCCCACATTGTAATCTGGGGGACGCTTGCCCCCTCCTCCCCCTCTCTCGCTCTGTCTGCGCCCCTGCTTTGCAAGAATGACAGTTGAAGAAGTCAATAAATTGATCAACTAAAAAGCAAATGTTGCAGAACGTAGATCAAATCTAAGGGTGTACACAGTTAGAACTTTTGTTAGCTGTAACAATAAAAGCATATTGCCTTCAGTACTTGAGAAGAAAATGAACATGAAAAATGAGATACCAACGTAGTGGCATATACACAATTAATTAGCCCGTGCGAACCCGGAAATAAAGTGACGAAATAATACATACAAACACACACAATTGGTCCCGACATGCAACAAAAAAAAAAAAGAAGAAAAAATGCCACATGAATAAAGTATTCAATATTGTAGAAGAGCAAAGAACACAATGACATTGTAACACAGAGAAGAAAGAACTAAACTAAAACTTTAAAGAGGAAGGGAAAAAGAACAGGGAAGATTTGAAAGAGGTCTCTGAGTCACGCCATTCCAGACATCAGGACAGGTGAAGATATAAATCTGAGATTGTTCTTTATTTTGTTTTGTTTAAACACAATTAACATGGTAACTATAGTATTATTTGTCCAATATCTTCTCAGCTTGCATTTGAATTGAGAATGATAATAGAAGATTATTTTAAACTCTTTTACATCTATGCTTTTCCAGAATCTGCTTAATATCATAGAAACAAATGGATTTCGGGTATGTTCTGTTCATTGTGTGTATAATACATTAAGCCACGTGCCGTGATATCGGTCTCTTGGGCCTTTTTTGCCAGGCGTCGGTCTCATGGGCCCTTTTTTTTTTTTTTGCCTATACAGTGTCGGATTCATGGGCCTTATTTACCAAGTGTCGAGTTCGGTGACTGTATAACTTGTGAGCTGTATGACGACTCGTGGGATGTATGACTCGTGGGTGTTGGTATTGTGACGTGCACCCTACAATATCCCACGGCATAAGGGTAGAATGATTTTTTTTTTTCAACTACACAATACATTACTTACAGCTTAAAGACATTGTTAGTTGTTTGGTGACATTTTGTACGCTCCCGAATCTGCTCTGGCCTCTGCATACTAAGACTTCATTATTATTAAGTATTATTATTATTATTATTATTATTATTATTATTATTGTTATTATTATAATTATTATTATTATTATTATTATTATTATTATTATTATTATTATCATTATTCATTGACTTTATTATTATCATTTTTATTGAGAGTTACAGCACACTTCGGCTATTAGTGCTATGGGAGCATAATTATAAAGCTGATGTATCCCTTTAAATCATCACTGACTATTAATACCGTTGTGTTTTGAAACGATATGTTGCTGCACATGGTAAAATTTCCTTCTTTTACTATTTTCACCGTGCACCGATGAATATCTGGATATCCCGTATAACCTTTTATATCATGTTTTTCAGTTATTATCATTTCGCCAGACATGTTTAAAGTCTTAGAAAAAGTAAAACGTAAGCATCCGGAAATCGATCAAACAAACAATATTGTGAGCAAAGAAATCACTAGGGATTCTTGTATTGAGTCGCACGTTGTATAGAGAGTTATGTACAAAGTCTGCGTGTACAAAACAGTTGGTATGAAAGACTACGTTCTTACCGTGCTTATTTTGTTGGTTTTTATGACATTAATTGTTTTCCCTTTATTGAAAATAGTGCTCGTAGGTATTTTATTATTCTTTTGTACAATCATGTACACTTACACGAGTTATCTTGTTAATCACCTCTATAGTTTGTAATGAGCACAATAAGCACTGCTGTGTAAAGGATTACATTACTTTGACTGTGCTGACTTTGCGAACTCTTTGGAATTCCTTGACGTCCCTCACTATGTGACAACAATTGTCGCAACATTTACATAGCCTTCTCTATAGCAAAACATTATTCATAGATGATACATTATTCATAGATGATATAGCAATTGAACAAAAACCATGTATAACATTTTCGGGTGTTGTTATAAATGAATATTTAAATTGGTCTGATCATGTCAGACATAATCTAATCCCATTGCACGCAATATGTTCTGCGTAAATTACGGTACTATCTTCCGGTGGAAATTCTTTTTATATTGTATAACTCACTAGTTTTGCCATATATAGATTATTGCAATATTGTCTGGGTAACTTCAAACAGTAGTACAAATTCAATATTTTTGCTCCAAAAGAAAGCCATGCGTGGGACTGTGCTGGGACTGATTGTAGAGCTCACACGGACCCAATATTTCAGAAGCATACAATTTGGAAAATTGATGACATCAATTTTTTTGCAGTCTGCTGCCTTCATGGTTCGCTACAATACTCAGTGTTTACCTTCTTACTTTATGAATATTTCCAAGTTCAATGAACAACTCCACTCCTACCCTACAAAATGCCTCCAATATTCATCTGATAAATCCCAGAACTTGTCTAGCCAAAAAAAAATCAATTCGGTACATCGGCCCAGATGAATGGAATTCTTTACCAACTCAGTCCCGTGCAATTCGCTCGATTGGCTCCTTTAACAGATTTGTTAAACATATGCTAGTTGCCAGATATCAGTGACCTAACTCACATATCACGAGCATGATTCTTTCGTTACTTGAAGCACATTCATTCTTTGTTATACCCTGCCTTCTGTAGTAGGCATGCCATGAAATGTTTTCTCTATTTTCATGTACAGATGTAATTGGTCCGTACGTTTCTTCACCCAGCCGTTTTAATACATGGCAGCAGGGTGAATGCACCTGCAATAGTGTTGTATTTGTACAGTGTATTATTGTACAGTAAACAAGGAGTCTTTCTATTTCTTTCTATTCTGGTCTTTCTCTGCACTATCTTTCATTATCGCTATACCCTTCTTCTTTGTTTTTCTTTCTTAGCATTACCTGTGTACGTGACCGTGTACGTTTTGTTGTGTGAAATAGTCTGTTTTTGTTTTAGTCAAGTAAGTCGTTGGTTGAAACTGTTCATTTATTTCTTTGTGCATGAGATCCCAATATCAAGCTCGGCTTACTGGGGATCCTCCTGTATTGTACCTTGACTTTTTTTTATCATCATTATGTCTCCGTTCTTTGTCACAATGGTTTGCTTACCTTTTATCTGCAAAATCAGCCATAAATTATTATGAACCATGTGTATATTTCTGAAAGTGATCATAGTTGATTATATTGTACCATACAGAAACAACAAAATGAAAATGAAATGAAAATGAAATGAAAATGAAATGAAATATAATACAAATGTGACAGTTTTGCTGGTCCACGTAACGAACGTTCACCGGTTAAGTCTAGAAATGGTATAAAACACGGTGTTCGATAGAATTTAAGGGATGACATCACCCTTTCTAATCAATATCAGGCCATGCAGTTGAAAACTACAAATTCCAAATGAATATTTATCATTTGATCTTATGTTTAATACATTGATGTCAGTCCAGGGTTACCTACGTTTGACCCAGAATTCTGATAGATTGCTTGTTTGAAGCAATTTTCGGGCAAAGTTATCTCTCATTAAAGTGTTCTCAAATATCATATTGTATTAGGGAGTATAACGCATATAGGAAACAGGATATAACCTTACATCCCTGACATTGACCCCTTTACCTTGGAAATACCTAGAGCTCAATGTGATTCCGTTTACAATGTATGTGAAAACCGGGGAAACGAGAACAATTCAGTCTGTAGACACATCATTTGAATATTGGCTATCAAGCTTAAACCATCGTCGTCAGATTTTCTATTTTTATTTATTTATTATTATTATTACTATTATTATTATCATTTTTATTTTTATTTTTTATTCATTTTTTTTTTTTTTTTGGGGGGGGGGGGGTCTTTTTAACAGTTGTACAATTTCAAGATGGCAAACTTTTCAAAGTATCCAAAAGAATTTCCCTTAGAAAAAGTAGAGAAGATACACGTATTTATCATATTGCATACATTAATTATTGGTAGAGAGACACCAAAAGCATGCATAAACACAGTTATTATTCCAAACCGGACACCCCCCCCCAAAAAAAAAAATAAATAAATAAAAATAAAAATAAATAAATAAATAAATGAATGAAAAATAAAAAATAGATAAAAGGTTAGCAACCGATTGGAAATGCCTGCGTTTCAAAATTGGAGAAATGAAAAGGATTTGGTGACATCCATAGGTACCAAAATTCCATTGTCAACACGTTTTCAAATTTCTGCGACCATAAACTCAGTTGTAGTCAATAATCAAATTGCTTAATAATTTGTTATAAATCACAAATACCCCGTGGCATTGGCAGCGACGAAAACGAAACGAAGAAATTTAGATGTTCTAAATTTTCTGCACACACTAATGAGTCGGGAACAAACAGAAATGAGGAACAAATTGCAATTGAATGTAGATGTATTTTTTTCTCAGTCAACCATGACCACAATGCTCATTTCCTTTTCTCTTGCTAATGTGGTCATTAGAAAACGAATAAATACGTAGGATTGAACAATGTCATAAAGAGAGGATAGGCGTTTATTATATCTCAAGGCATTTCCACACCCAGTTGACCATTGCTGTGCATTGTGTATATCTCTCTCGAAAGAGAGCAGATACACACAATCCCGATCAATGTCTATCATCAGAGACTCCAACCCAAAGTACCTTCTGATCTGGAGATTCTCCCGCCTGAAACCCCTAGCAAACGGGAGACTCAAAGTTGATGTGTGCGAAGCGCGAAATTCCCAGGGTTCTAGATGCTCTCTGGTGCTATCTAAAGCCCCCGTTCCACTTTCACGATTTGGACCCCGATCTGTCCCGATCTAGCAGATCGGGAGAGAGCGGCAAAAGCGTACGGGCATCGGAAGCATCGTAGCAGCAGCGTGTGGAGGTCGGGGTTGGAGCGGGCATTTTTTCAGATCGTGAAGAAGTTTTGAACCGGTTCAAAATTTCTTCCCGATCTCCCCGATCAAAATTGACATATTTTTAATCGTACGGCAAGCGGGGAGAGCGCAGTGATAGCGTAAACGCAGCGGGGAGAGCGTAGTGACGGCGTTAACGCAGCGGGATAAGCGTAACAAGGTCTTTCTAAGCGCAGTAACATCGGCACAAGAACGGGAAGTAATTTTAGCTGTAATTTTCGAAGAAGAAGAAGAGATGAAGAAAAAGAAGAGAAGAAAGCAGCGAAGCAGCTACCCAAAAGGCGAAGAAATAGAGACTGCGCGTGATGCTGAAAGAGGAGGAAGAGGACATAGCAGAATTTTGAAGAATATGAAATCATCGACAACTGGAGGAAGACGGACTATAAAAGGAGGGACATCAAGAAAAAGCCTTGGAAAAATAATAATAATAATACATACGATTTCTATAGCGCCGTTCTCCACTTTGATTAAATGCTCAAGGCGCTTTACAATTGTACATCAAAGCAAACAGACTGAAGATACAAGTACATCACCGTACTAGAAGAAGATGAAGAAGCAGAAGAAAAAAGAAGACATGAAAGTCTGTCTTCAAAAGGCACTGGTCTTCAAAATGCACTGCTAAACAAATAGGATCAGCACGTCTTTGTTTATACAATGCATTGCTGCAAAAGAACCGTAAGTTTAGGAGCCTCTCCGAGGTCCACAGAATATTTCTTCGGTTCTGCATGCTAATAAGTTGACCAACTGCAGACCGACAGTCGAATCGGGGTACATCGGGACACATCGGGCACTTTTCAGCTCTCTGAACGGGGTAACAGCGTAATAAGATCGTATAGATCGTTCAGAGCGTAGAAAAAAGCGTGCATCGATCGGATAACATCGGCAACATCGCACTGACAGCGTAGCTACATCGTTCTAAAACGTACCGGCAGCGGCAGAGATCGTGATGTCTCATTCCCGATCATCGTAGTAAGAGCGTAGCAAGCACTTGGTAGTCGGTAACTGCAGCGTACTTAGAGCGTTCTAACATCGTACTGTGTCCAGATCGGCTCAGGTTTTACCCGATCCTTCCCGCCCTGACAAAATTGTCAAATCGTAGCGAGAACGGCATAGTGGAACGGGGGCTTAGGCTTATTTTTCAACATACGATAGAAATATGTAAGGAATCCTTTCCAGCGGGAGACAAAGAGCCAGGGTGGGAGAAATTAAATCTCAGACGGGAGAACGGGAGATTTTGCAAAAATGGGTTTTCGGCGGGAGATCTCCCGTCGAAAACGGAGAGTTAGAGTCTCTGTATCATCGCACTGCACATGAAAGCCTCAAAGCCAGTACACAAGCGAGTCAGAATATCAATGTTGTATTATTGCTTACCATTAGCCAAGGTCCACTCGTGTTATCTTAATTAATTGTTACATTCTTATATACCTTCTTCTGCCTTGTCTCCCACGGTGAACAAGCACACCTGACGACACTATTGGTACACATAGATCACCCCTTATTGTGCTCCTCTTATTTACTTTCAAACAAATTTCAATTACTTTATTTTTATCCAGCATTATACAAAGTATACATTTGTCAATTCTTTTTTTAAACGATTTTAGGAGTACAAGTCAGTATAGTACCATACAAATGCATACAATGCATAATGTGCAATGGTGACAAAAAGTGAATTGACTAAAAGAGTGAACTACGTTGCCAGGCCATTAAGACTACGTAAATTTCTCACTTTTGCATATATAGTTAGCTTTATTGTGTTCTTCGTCTTCAAAAATACAAGCATTGGCCTTGTAGATATGCCTCCTTTTCCCCGGCATGAGTTAATTTCATTTTGTGCACGATAGCGATCAATCTGAACATTTTCATAACATAATACCAAAACACAGGAAGATAGATCCCGTTTTTACGACATATTCATTCAATGCAATTTACTTTTTGTTGACAAAAAAGTGAATTATCTTTTTCTTTCATCTAGAGGAAATGAGGTAAACCAGGCGCTGAGAAATGAAAAGGGTATATACAAACTATATACTTCAACCCCAATGAACTCACAATAGGTTCATATTTCGTAATGGTTGATTCTCGTATCAGCAAGTTTCTAATGACCCACTGCAAAAGGATTTCTGTTCAATGTGACCATCACAAAAAAGTCTTGCAGAACAAAATCCAACATTTCTTAGAATTGAAAGTCAGGTTCATAATAAACTCCAAGATGAACCTTTTTGAGATGGATACATTATGACCCATGCTTGACCTAGTAGCTTTGAATTCATGGGCACAAGACAAAAGCAAATATTAGCAGCTGCATTTCCTTGCGTCTCTGCAATGTAAAATCCGGTTCAACTGTTGTATGTTACTTACACATCTATTTTTGGCATGTCAAAACGTTGCATCGCGTGTTATCCTGTTGTTTTAATATTCTACTCCCAAAGGGTGAGAGAGAGAGAGAGAGAGAGAGAGAGAATCAAAACAGTTTCATCTATCTGTTTCTTTTATATTCTTCTCATCTATAATCAAAACAACTCACAGTCACGTTAAACCAAACATTATCCTGTTAGCTGGTTTATTCGACTCTCCTAAAACATGAAAAATCTATCGCTTTTTTCCCCTTATAACAGCATCATAGTCATCCATACTTTCAAGGCTTCGTGTAACATGGTCCATGTACAGTAGTCCTCCTGTTTGAACAGCAGTTTCGATCATAAAACAAAAATCTTACAATATAAATACGCAACCATTATCTGCTTTGTAAAGGTTGATTCTTGTGTTGGCAAAATCTCGATGACCCATGACAAAAATGATTCTTAGTCAACTCATTTGGCCTCATCAGACAAAATGCTACACTTCAAATCCTTCCCTTCCGACATTTCAGTCAATCAGTTATTTCAATCTTAATCAATTTATTCTCTCTTTTTTTATTTGGAGTCACGTTCATGTAATATTTGTTATAAACATATTCTTATTTTTATTTTTTTTACCCCGTAGATAATGATCCAAACAAACCGGAAAAGGATTCTTGATTACAAGCACATTGCCTAACGACTATGGAATTTAAAAAAAAAGAATCATGGTTGTGTGCCTGTGTGTGTATTTGTTTTATGTTGCTATACATTTCAGACATCACCGTACATTACATCGTGCGTTATATCATTGCTATATTCGACTCCCAGGAAAGACGGAAAAGGCAATGCTCATCTCTGTTTCTTCTCAAAACACACATTATATTTTCCGTATAATCAAAACTATACACAGTTTCCTTTGGGAAACGGCAAGTTATGCATACGCAACTCCGTGCGTTGGTCTGTGGCTTTTTCAACTCTCCATCAAAAAAACAAAACAAAGCAAAACAAAACAAGACAAAACAAAACAGTTTCATCTCCAGGTTCTTTTTTTTCAATAAAAAAGCAGCATTTTCTTCACATAATTTCATGGAACAAGTACATGTGTCGCAGTAAAGACACAACCAGAACATGTTTTTTAAAAAGTGATTCTTGTGCTAGCGAGTTACAATATCGCATAAAATTAATTCCTGGTCCATTTATCCACAGAAACCAGTATTACATGACAAAAATCCAGCATTTTCCCAGGGTTTAAATTCACTTTCAACTCTGAATCTTTCCAAAATAGATACATTCTAAAAGTGTTTATGCAACGCATTACTGAAATCTTTAGTTTGGTTCCCATGGATGTACAGTAATGCCACTGGGTTCTATATGCCATAGTGACCCCTTTGTTGTTGTGTCGCAACACATATAGACATGATGGTGACTTTATTTTCTCACCTTGAAAATGACAATTCAATGAATAATTGAGGTTTGCCAATTCCAGTTCATAAACTGAGACCATAAAATTATTCACAACCACTATTGAATGATGACAGCGCCTTTGGTTATCCCATTTTGTCAACATAATATGGATATAAAAACACAGCTTACTCACTGTCACGATAACAGTAATAAGCTGACTCGTTATCGACAGGTTGAAGTCCGGCTAATATTGCCCGAGGGTGTTGGTCATCAACGAATGAAAATCAGGGATAACATATGAGCATAATTATATTAGCCTGTATCTATTTCTTATTCAACTTGAAAAATAGTTGAGACCCCTGTAAAAAGAGTATGGCATAAAGTTGTCCTGTATAATGAACAACATTATGATACACGACTAAAGATAATTATGATAGTGAGTACTATCAATTCTCAAATGGAAATGCAAGATGCAAATGTCATGGACAACACTGCAATACAATTTAACTCAGTAAAACCATACGTTGATGAAATATGAACAAAAAGTCTGAAACTGCACAATCGTGTATGCCATTTTAACAACTGTGAAATTGCCACATTTGTAAGAACTAAAACAGGAAAATTATGTAATTACGAAAAAGAAAACACATGATGATAACATCAAGTAAAAATGATTGACGAAGAATGATGACGCACAATTGAGTAAATGCTTAAATTTGCGATACTGCTGAAGTTAAACGACGGATTCTGTATAGTACATAGTGAAGACAAACGATTGAAAATCTCTCAACGCTGGGATTGTACATTATCCAAAGTGAAATCATTCGAAATATTTGAAAGGTACCATTCTCACCGACTAATCTTTGGACCAAAAATTGTTGGTTTGATCTTTCATCGATGGGTTATAACGAACAAACTCTGATATACCATAGTGCATTTCAAGATCCCTGACAAAATACGAGACTATGTAGACTCCTTTGTACCAAACCGTACTAACACAAAATCTAAACATGCATTTAGAAAGCTACTTTACCATGAAGTATGAGACAAGTACCTATATGTATCGCGCTTTGAAATCTGTCGATCATGTTAAAGTCGGCTGCATCACCGAGGATACCTCGATCCTTTCACTCACCATTCCCATGTCAAATACCACGAATTCCAGACGAGACCTAAGTTACATCATCTATTGACCCGAGTGTACCATGTCGCTACGGCAATATACTCGCAGGATTGCATTTCACTGGAGAATGCTGCTCATGCTCCGTATTTGATCGCACGTAAAACCAAAATTGATAGCTACATTTTTGCTTTGTTTGATGCACTAATATTTCTATTTCGTCTTTGTCTTTTTTCTTTATTTCTTCCGCTTTTGTACGTCCGGGTCTAATTTGAATTACACAAGACTTTATTGACCGGTACCTTGGGCAGCAACTTTACATATGTTGCAAATAAAAGTTAATGATACATGGTCCTGTGAAAGATTAATCCTCCTTACAAAATTACGAAATTTCATGCGGGCAATGTGTATCCAACTATAGTCATACTAAACAAGGAATATAATCTTCGGTTGTCAATAGAACCAATTTGAGTCTTAATCATTAAAATTTTCAAGTGTCGCTTAATTGCTTGTCAGCTGAGGAAACCTGGAAGTGGCAACAGAAATATGAACTGTCCCCCCCCCCCCCCCACTTTAAAAAAACATGGCGCTACCGGTCATGTGATTGACGGTGATGTGAAATGGGCTAGTATACATACCATACTGTGTGACCATTTCTGTTTCTGCTTTATGACCTGAAGACAACGAAGAAAGAGTCTCTGATAGATTGACGTCAGAAGAGATCGATTCTTCTCTCGTAAACAGGTAATTTTGTTCGTCTTTACATCCGACATCGAGATGTGTGCGTGAGAGAAACACAGCAGTTGCCTTGGCGAGCAGGCTAGTAGGCAGGCCATTCAACAAAGGTTTATCCTTCATACAGTTTCAAAGGCTTATGGTACACTAATTTTATTCGCCAACTATATCACGAACGGCGAAGAGCCGATGCTGAGTGCGAGAGGGCGTCCCATTGGTTTACTGTGCAGCGTTAGATTGACCCATGTTGAACCCAGCTTTCAAAAGTAGTAAAACGCACACTTACCTTGAAAATAATACATCAACAAAACATCTGTCAGACAAAGCGTTGCCATGGTAACCACAAATTTGGGGATTTCTACATAAACTTGGGATACACAAGAAAGTGCTCGGCAGACGTGGTCAAACTCACAAGGTACTCACAAGACACTACACACAGACACAGGCACACACACAAACCAGGGGCGGCGCTGCCGTGGGGGCCGTGGGGGCTCGGGCCCCCAAACTTTTTGTGCACCATATAAGGGAATACATAAGGTGTCATCACTTTGGGCCCCCACACTTTTTTCAACCCGGAAGTACGAAAGAGGCACTACAATGGGAGGGGATGAGCTGAGGACTTTTTTTGTTTGCTTGTTAGCTGAAGAAACCCGGAAGTGGACGGGGACGGGGAGAGATGAGCTGAGGACCTTTTTTTTTCCTTTTTTTTTGCTTGTTAGCTCATGAAACCCGGAAGTGGGCCCCCACACTTTTGAAAACAGTGCGCCGGCCCTGAACCTTTTGTCAATTCTTTAGTCACCATGTACACTGGAACTGTTGGAGCAGGGGTATTAATCACCTTCATTATATCTATTTTTGTTTCTGAAGTATGTCATGTCTATTTGCATCAATATGATTCCTTTTGTCGTGTATAGGCCTATCTAAAACATTTCATGCTAAATATTTATTGAAATTCAATCATTCCACGTTTCAGGAATTCAACCAGTCCATGCTTAGAGCAGTTACGCAATGATTTGTGATTATTTGTTTTTAAAATGTGCAATAGTTCCCGACCCCAATTGTAAGGTAATGTCGTCGTTTTATTGAATGCTAATTTCGTTATGTATTTTGTTTTTTGTGTATCATATGTATTTGCATTAGTATGATTATTCTTTTTTTTTGGTTGTACAGAATATTTGTTATTAGTTGATTTGTGGTTATATAATGTATGAAAATCTATTTTGTGATTTTTACTGTAGCAGGATGTTCAATAATTTATTTCCTTTATTGACATAATTTCAATTATTAGTAGATACGTATATATTAGGATTGGTTAATTATGAAATGTTTCTAATTGTGCTTAATTTTTTTGAAATTATGTGATAATTTCTTTATGTAATGTGCTGATAAGGAAGCGGATAACTTGTGTGCAAAGTTGAATTCAGTTTTTCTATGACGCGAGAATCCGACATGTTGTCTGCAAGTCTTATACACTCTGTAGTCATACTATTTCAAACTAATTTCATATGTGTTTCGTAAAATGAATAACTTTAGCTTTTGACCTGCATGTTCTTCTTTATCGGGAATAAAACTATATTGAATTGAATTGAACCAAACCACAAATGTAAAACTTGGATAACGCCCACAAACGCATAAACAACCAAAAAAAAAAAATGTACAAACGGTAAATTCGTTATTCGATTTTGATGATCGACAAACCAAGCGTAGAATATGCTCTTTACGGGTACATGCATGTGTGTGTGTGCGTGTGCGTGTGTGAGTGTAATTTGTATGGAGTAGAAATGTATGATTACAGTAACATATCACCAAAGAACTGTTAAAGAGGTGCTTTCAAGGAAGACTTATGTACATTTCGTGTCGTGTTTACAAACTTTATATTGCTTAGAAATTAGAGACGATCATCAGAAAATTGATATTTCGGAAAAAGGGTGTGAGAACTATTTTTGTAAGGCCTAGAACCTAATCGGAGATTTTAGAGAATTTCAATTCAAATTACATCATGGAACGGTTTATACAATGGACGCGATTTGGTTTTGTTGCTGATAATGTATGTTCTTTTCACAGTCAAAGTTCAGAAACTTTGACTTTGAATGACTGCCAATTGGTGTGTATGGGAGTGTGTGGTTAACACCCAGTCAATAGTTCTCAATAATGGCCAAGGTTTTTTTTTTTTATTTATTCATGAGAAATTCCACTATCACAGCTAGTCTTTATTCTTCATGAATGTAGTGTATGCAAGCACGTGGAAATATGTGATTTTTTTTTTCATGTGAATGCATTTCATCCTTTACCAAGAATTCAGACTATCAGTGCCCTGGACATTCCATCACGAATTATTGGTAAAGCATTCATGTGCTTTGGAGCAAGAGACCACAAACCTAGTTAGCAGAGCGCTGAACAGGTGGTATTCATGTCTGCGTTGTTCAGGATCATTGTAAGCACACATAAAATTCACATCATTGGTTCCGGTGTAAAGTTCACGTTTTGTACAGAGGGTTAATATTTTGGCCAAAAATTGGAAACCTACTTTGAAATTAATCATGGATTCCTGAAAATGATTTATGTTTTCTTATTCAAATGACCTCCAACTAAATTGTACACTCTTCAGCCATTACTCATATCAATGACAGGATTATCTGATAGTTTTCGCACTATCAAGGATCAAAAGTGGGTTTTTTTTTTGTAACACCTAATAATACGTGTCACCCCAAATTAAAGGTTCAGCCAAATTAAACCTGTTAAAGCTTCATTCTTTCTTATACCGATACATAAATGCGTTATACATATCAAACATGTATAGTATCCGTTATACCAGACGGGATAAAACATATTGTACAAAACCCTGCCTATCGTTAGCTTATATAGTCCAAGAGCATTAGGTCAAAAGAGGCTTAAACCTGGAAATTTTCGGTAACAACCTGATTTTTTTAAATATTTTTTTTAGGATAGGTCCAGAAAAATGTCTAGGATAACATACTAAAAGTCCTCATAAATCCTCTTTAAGCATTTTCCGCAATCCGAGATGGCGTCCAAAATGGCCGCCATTTCCAGAAATTCTTATAACTTTTCAACCAGAGAACCAAAATACAACATTTGAATGTCTAAATATATGTTTTGAAGCATGAAGAACGCAATGTAACACATACATCTTGTATCAAGAGATGTTGATACACGCAAGTACCGAAATCCAAGATATATATAGCGTCCAAAATTTTTGATTTTTAAATTTTGTATTTAGGCTACCTAGCTAAAAAGTTATAAGAATTTCAGAAAATGGCGGCCATTTTAGACGCCATCTTGGATTTCCGTACTTGCGTACATCAACATCTCTTGATATGTGTTTTATTGAGTTCTTCATGCTTCAAAACATATATTTAGACATTTAAATTTGTATTTGGATTCTCTGGTCGAAAAGTTATAAGAATTTCAGGAAATTGCGGCCCTTTTGGACGCCATCTTGGATTGCGGAAAACGCTCAAAGAGTATTTATGAGGACTTTTTCCTGGACCTACCCTGAAAAAAATCAGCTTGTTACCAAAAATTTCAAGGTTAAATCTAATGCTCTTGGACCAATAGCTACACAGACAGCTTATATTTTGCGCACAGACATTAATACAGACACATCGCACATTTTCACAAAGTCATTGCACATGTGACTGCCAATTGAAACAAAATTTAATGACTGTCAAATCCCAGCTAAAGAAAATTCTAAAAGCAATCATCCAGATACCACATCAAATTTTCATCTAAAACGTATGATACGTGAAATTTATGTCAATTACGCACAATACTGTGGCAGACGGAATGGTGAATAAAACTCTGGTTTACAAAGTCGGTCCTAATGGGAAAACATCCCAGCAATGCAATGGAGTATGCTAGATGTATCATTCAACAACAGGATAGCGTTGTACCGCAACATTGGTTGTATAATTTCTTCATGAATAATCCTCCATATACAATATATTATTATCATTGGCATACCAATCAAATGAAAACATCTACCATGAACAGACTATATCCTTGTAACATATTGCCGAAAAGTGTATATATTGTGTACAGAAATAATGCATATAAAGACCATGCACGTACATGTACGTACTGTGTGTGTACATTTTATATTCATCTCATCCTAACCTAACGTTTCACAAAATTGTTAAGCATGTGATTATAAAACAAATCATGTACTGGATGTGGCAGATCTTGTTTAATTCTGTGAACATTTATCAAAACTTCATGCAGGGCGGTAAATGTGAGTAATTCTGATTGGATAATTCGTTGTGCAACTTTCCTTACTCGATCAAACTTCTGATGTTCATTTGTTAAACTAATGATTTCCCCCCAAACAAAGCAAATTGAAGGAGATTTATAGCACTGTATCCAACTTTGGAAGAACAGCACAAGAATAGGCAGTGTTGTCTGCTCGAAGTTCCCTGAGTTTACTCGAGAAGTATATCTGTGAATTGCCACTGTTTGTGAATTTTGATTCCAGTTTTATTTGTTACCAATTATTGTCCCCAAAAATTCGTAATCAGACACTTTTTCTATGGATTAAACATGAGTTTAAAATTAAAGGCTCATGTGTGCAATTTGAAGAAGAAGAACGACGGAAATCAAAGATTATTTCCTTTGTCTCTTTGGCATTCAGGATCAAACTGACTTGATCACTCCGGTCATAAAACCTCTGAACTTCCTGAAAATATTCCCCCAGATTCTTGATTCAGAAATCCACTGATTAGTGTACCATGTGTAACACAACATTCGGAGAACTATGATATACTGTCAGTGGCTTATAGAGGGAACAGAGAAGAGAGCACACAACCCTGTGGCATACTATGGTAATCTTTCCCACATCAGAGAATATTTCATTACACTAAACCACAGTGGTATGTTGACAAGAAAAATCAAATGTTATTCTATAACCAATGGGAGCGACATCAAAATGAGACGAAAACTATTGACTATAATTTGTGTGCAGTACTGTGGTGTTGAAAGCACTTGAGAAATCAATAAACACTGACCTTACAAAAGCCTTGCGGGTTCTAGATGCTTGTACACACGACGTGAGAAGGAAAACACAGCATCTTTAACACCCTTATTTGTTTGAAAGGCAAACTGAGTTGGATAGAACGACCAGTCTGGTCCGTCTGGTCTTTAAGAAGTTTGATAAGAATTCTCTCCAAACTTTTCATTACCCGCCGATTATGATTCAACCTTATGGGTATATGGTTACCTTTTGGGATTGGAATTAGTATTGATGATTCCCATATTTTGGTGGAATATCGCCAGGGTTTACATGATTGGAAAATGTACGTTGAAAAGACGCCTGAAAGTTGTTGGCTGCAAACTTTGATAATCGTGTTTGTAATCTCATTCGGACCAGTTGCTTTATTCACCTTGACTATTGCAAACAAAATTCGAACATCATGAACATGAACTTTCAATTCATAGTTATAGATTCCATGATGTTGGTATCCAACTTTCCCAAAACACCGGCATTTCAACAAAAAATAATTGGTATCGAGTCTATTATAAAATTCACAGAGCTCATTGAATATGAAGTAGATATGATAGAGATTTCCTAATTTCATAGATAGATATCCTTTCATGTATACATACACATGATATATTGATGTTGTTGGTCACCATAAGACTTGAAAGCATCACACACGAAGATGATTGAGTGAACACGTACGTATATTGTATCTTCGGTATATTCTTAACAATTGCCACCACGAGGAGCACTTTATAATTGAAAAAAAAAAATTCATTCATTAAATAATGATACACTGCTGAAAATACTTCACAATTAAAAGAATATTTGATCTACTGAAACACTATAACAGTGCAGAATATCAAATTTTATTACAGGAAGAGTTTGAAAGCAAAAACCGATAAATACGATACATAATGTACAGAATTGAATAGTGACAACTGAATTGCAACGAGGACGAAGTTGTGTTGCAAACCACTTTATTTGAGCTTTCGGGCTTCGCCTTAGTCAGATGAACGTTAACAATATACAACGACAGTGATGATAAATATATATCTTATATTATCATCAACCATGGTTGATCTGATGAAGGGCGAAAGCCCGAAAGCTCAAAGGGGTTTGCAACACATGATAATGGTCTTCGGTGTAATTCTCTTGTCACTACATAAAGTCACCTTACATCACACCGCCATCAGGCCCGTAACTAGGATTTTTATGGGGGGGGGGGGGGTTCAAAATTAGAAATAGTGGACCTTTCTGAGGGAGTTAAGCAACCAAGCGGGATAGGGTCTCACTCTGGGAGGGGTATATTTTCAAACGTAAAAACAATCCATTCTTCACCTTTAATAGTTCGGTTTGACACATGAATCAGTGATCATCTTCGTGCCTATATACTGAATTGTTCTTGTACAAGCGCGCCGGAACACTTTTTTTTTGGGGGGGGGGGGGGGGCAAAATGTCGACGGGGGCACATTATGTGACAGTGTGAAATCCTCGGCGAGGGAGCGAAGTGACCGAGCGGGGGTACAACGGGAGGGACTTTTTGTAAAAACAGAGTACAAAGTCGCAGCTCATTTAAAAGTAAATTTCTAGGAAATTACGCATAATGGAAAAATTTAGTGCGAAGGACTATGATTATAAAATACGGGGTACATTTATGTGACGGTGTAAGATCCTCGGCGAGGGAGCGAAGCGACCGAGCAGGGGGAGGGTGTGAGGTGGGGATACCCCCCTCCCACGATAGGGACTTTTTGTTAAAACAGAGTACAAAAGTCGTGTTTATAGATCATTTAAAAGTAAATTTCTAGGAAATTAAACTTAGGTTTAAAAAAAATTGCATTTTCGGATATGAAATTGACACCTTTTTAAGACAAGAAAAGTGCCTTTATTGTTCATATTGGTCTTCCAATAATTGATTAATAATTTGTTACAGAGGAGCAGGGGGGGGGGGCAGAAACTCGTTTTGCCCCCCAAAAATTTTATTGGGGGGCACCCCTGCCCACCCCCCCCCCCCCCATGAATATGGAGAAGCACAAGAGACGTTAGTCGAGTTTGGGTCATGCTGGCTTTTGGCTTTTGTTTTTGTTTTATTTTGGTTGTTGTTCTGGTTTTATCTTTAGAAATCATTCTTCTGTCGTATTTGGAGCTTTGGGAAGAAGTTTTCACTTTTTTGTTTTTGTTTTTTGTTCAAGTGGACCCTGCTCGCTAGCGGGGGGGGGGGGGGGGTTCGTTCGAGACCCCTCAACCCCCCCTAGTTACGGGCCTGGCCATGATTATGGGTTTAAGCCCCTTGCTGCCGCTATATTCATATTTTTGTGCTTATTGCCAGTACTAGCATACCGCTGATACCACTGCGAAAATTCATAAGCACTTTTATCCCTGACGAAGGGTGAGCCCCCCCCCCCAAAAAAAAAAAAAAATGTTTTTTTTTTTATACAATACCAAAGCATTTTTCATTTAATGCATTCCTCTATCGTGATATTGCTATATACATGTATAATACATACTTTGTAAAGCTATTTCTAGTCATAAGAGGAAATGCGGAATAAATAATAGTTTGGGGATTTTTGATAAAAGGCATGCAAATATTCAGAAAAAATGCAAATATCACCCTTTTTGAAAAATTATGCATTGATATGGGCTCAATTCAGCATTGAACTGACAAGAGCACAAATACATCTTATTCCACTAAATTCTATATCTTGATAATAAAAAAAGTAAAAAAAAAAAAAAAGCAGATATACAGTACTCTCCGCATAATCGGGTAGGCTCGGGCAGAGCGTTTCTTACCCGATTAAGCGGAGTACCCGATTAACAGAAGAACCCGGCTCATTCACAATGGACACACACAATGTGTATGTACATGACTGTACATGCATTGTACACTGCACTAAACACCTGTCTGTCTATGCAATTGTGAGTGCCAGCTACATGTGTAATGTTCGTTTACGTGTGACAAGTTGGTACGTGTACATGTGCTTTCATGTTTAATCACTCCCTAAATGATCGGTCTGCTTTGCAAAATTAAGCAGAGAATGCGATTAGCCGTGGAAAATTTGACATTCGTGATTTCTTTAAGTGTTATATAGGCGATGAAATGTGGGCAGAAATGAGATAAGAATAAAATTATTTACCCATTTATGCGGAGAGGCAACCCGATTATCAGGTAATTTTAATGTGCATTGGAACTGATTCTGACATTACTACCCAATTAAACGGAGTACCCGTTTAAGCGATACCCGATTACGCGGAGAGTACTGTACCTGAATTCCCTCAATGACCCGTTTTCTGTGCACATCCGATGTATAAACCCTATTTTTTTTTTTTTTTTTTGGCATGGCTGCCAATCACCCATAAAATTGTATTGATGGTACAGTCTTCAATCTACACATATACTACGTCATCGGTGCCCTACTGGGGAGTATTCCTGAGGCCCCAGATCAATGATAAGGCGTTGAAAAACATTGCAAAACCCTTAAAGGGAATCAAAAATTTTCCCTTTGAAACGAATTCCCCTTAAGATATCTCGTTTTCATACGTAGTGTATTCCCCCTTTGGACGCTTCATATAAGTGATTATAACATTCAACTGTAACATAATAAATAGTTTAAGTAATCCGATCATAAGTGGTAAGGACATGATTTGCAGCTGAAATATTGCTGTTAATAAACCACCTGAATATTGATTCATTGTTTTTGTGCGATCATTGTCACTGTGATTTTGGTCGCAACAAACTTCTTTGTAAAAAGTTGACATTGTTCTGTACCATGTTAAACGATCGAATGTTCCGTTACGTCGCAATGTTTCGAAATAGATATACATATAGTCAAGATACACACGATGCATGTCGTACTGATATCAGAATGACCGCTGACGAGTTTAAGGACAGGTATTTGGTGCAAAAAACAGAACCAAATTGAAGTGTGCTTTCTCTTAATGCGCTATTGCAAATAGTCAAGCCGTAGTAGTTGGTTGAGAGAAAGATACCGACTTTCAGCATATCCTGTATAATGCACTTTTCACAGTAAGTGAGAGTGTGTTTTGAAGTTCTCACTATGTTCATCCCATTAAAAATTCTTAAACACCTTGACTGTCACATTATACTTAGGACTAAGCTTGCTTTTTTGTTCATGATTTCTTTTAGTCATAAGGCTATTCTCCACTTATCCCATCGTGTCGTTAAATCAAATGGCTGTCTGCACGAAACTTGGCGATATCGTTATTTTCGCAATAATGATCACCAACAACTTCTATCCACTATCTCGTCCTTCAATCAATACTATTTCTTGGTTAAACTACAAGACTACTGCATAGTAGACATTCATCGCTTCTTGATTCATGCACCTGTTTCTGTAAAAAAAGTCACAAAAATAGTTTAGACGTGTTTTCTTGCTTTGCTCTCATCATCACCGCCGACTGTCAACTTGAATAAAAACAGTGACAAATTTTAAAGCTACATACGCAAAAGAATGATAGTCACTTTCTTATATCAAGGAAAATGCATCTGCGGTTGTAGCGTACATTACACTGGGAAATCATCACCCAATCAATTCATGTACGAAATACACGTACTTACGAGAAAGCAAATATTTAGCAGATTAATCCTGATTTATAGTCTAATTTTCAAAAATGTTCATACCTTGTTTCAGAGTAACCACGGAGTTAACGTACACGACAAGAATGTCTCACCATTCAGGACGGTTACATGCGTGTCCATAAGTGTCCACTTCAGTAATTACCAATTGTGTACTTGCACGCTCGAGACCTTGGCTTTACAGCAGCTGACAGGTGGATAAATTACCCCAGCGACTCGTCGCTATCGTCCCCGGCATTTCCCCGTGTGTAGTCGTAAGAGTCCCAGCTCGTGGTACTGCACGAGGTTGGAGAATTCGGTGCTCATTCCGTGTTTCTTATTCAGCAGTATGTCGTCGAAATAATGGTAAGGTACCCGCTCGAACCCCGTGTCCAGCCGCAGAGGGAAGGGCCAGAAACCGTAGACGTGAGTTTCTTCGCACAACTGCAGGGCTACGTGGACTATGTAGAACCCTGTCAGAAAGAATAGTTCGTAATATACTTTTGGCAGGGGAAGATACCTCTAATTAACCAATCTCTATTGAATGTTGTCCTGATCTTTTATGAAAAGCAAAGGTAATTGTAATTTGTTTTAAAAATAGAAGAAGAAATGATCTTACCAGAAGTAACCAAAACTCATCGTTCTCTTATTCTTTTACCATGCATATCAAAATAATCGAAAGAAAAATTGCACAACAGATTGGATTATTTTTCGGATTAAATATTTGCCAAAGTTCAATGTGGCTGAAGTAAAAAAAAAAATCTCTACAGATTTTTTTTTTTAATAACTTAACTACTAGAGAAGATCACAAATTTATTTTCCTTTCACAGAAAAGTCTTCGATTATTGATAGTAGTATAAAAAAATCGTTTGATGTCGTTGGTAACAGAACTTTACTCCACAAATTATATGTCAAAATTGTGGAATACGGGGCATCCTTAGGTCATTAATTAAAAGTTACCTCTCAAGTAGGCAGCATTATGTTTCTATTAATGATTAAAAAAAATCCAACATCCTATATTGATTGCGGAGATCCAGAAAGGTTTCCTGCTAGGTCCACAGTTATTTTTTGATGAACACTATAATAATACTAAAAACTCTCCTCTCATTTTCGCTCATCTTATTCACCATGTTTTCGTTGTTGTTTTAAAGAACGAAAGAAGAGAGAGAGAAAAAAAAATGGGGCCCTATACAAATAATTTGCCCAATCTTTTTACTTTCCCCTAGCATGCCTACGAACGCCAAAGAATACTGATCAATGTAATGAATTTATTAGGATTCAAATATGTATTGCAATGTAAGTGAAATCTTTAAACACGAGTCAAATTTAAGTTCTGTATTTTCAAATCACTCAGAGAAGCGTAAATGTACCACAAAATATCATCATAAAAAATCTGATCTTTTATAGTGATATGTCAAATTTCTCGTTATTGTCACACACAGGCATCATGGTACCAGCATGTAAACAACGCCTCTCCTTACATATCGAAAGGAACTGGAATATTGTACAAATTTATCTCCACACCTCTGTCATTTACAGGGCCTAAACTCTATAATTAATTAGGGTAGAATTAATATCTCCTTGGATTTATTTCAAGGGACAATTTATAAATGAATTATTACAAAGGTTGAAATTATCCATCCTTCTGCTCGATATCATCTCCTCTGCATGTCCACCTCTTCTTTCTCCTCTCATCTCAGTTTATTAAATCTATTCCTTCTGTTTCGTATCTTCTCATCCCATCTTTCTGTCATCATGTAGAGTTTCAGTTTCAGTTCTTTGTTGAAATTTTCTTTATACCATTCTGGTATATACTTTGTTGTTGTTATGTGTTTAAGTGACGGGTTTGTTATGTTATTCAGTTTTCGGTAGTCTAAGTAATAAAGGCCTTCCTTTTGACTTAGGCTCCCCCACTTTGGTTTATATGGCTACCATATATTTATCATTTGTTGCAAATGTGATATTATGTTATCGGAGTATGCGTTTAGATTATTTGTAACAAAATTCAATTTTATAATAATTGTAACTCAATGACTTTTTGGTTCAGGTGAAGACAAAGTGGAAATAAATTCAGATTAAATCAAAACAAGTCAAATCCAATCGAACATAAGAAAACATTAGAAAATACAAGAACGCTTGATTTTGATCAGACTGTGTTATGTTATATCATGATGCCAAATTGTAACTACACTTAGTTTCATCATGATGATAATGAATATGTATTTCCTTTAAGGAATTTTGTCATAAAGAATTTGCAGAAACCAAAAAAGTACTGAAATGGAATTTCAAACAAAATGAATTTAAGGACAATCACAAAAATGGAAATGGTACCGGTTGACGGCAGATTCGTAAAGTTTCTCCGCTTCCAGAAATCCCAGAAATTGACGAACTCTTTGGGGTTCCCTACTACGAGGTGGGGATCGTCCTCGTGGTTGTTCGCCTCGTCCTGCACCGTGGACAAACAAACGTTGTGGAGCGCAGCGGCCCCGATGCAAGGCATCCAGATGTAGCCGTGGTACTGCGAGATGTTCTTTCGAAATGCAAGGTAGTCTTCTTGTCTGGCAAGGGCATTGAATCTTTTTGGGGAAAAGAAATATAAACAAAACAAAATAAAACAAAACAGATTGATTGATTGATTGATTTTATTTTCCGTATAAAAACAACAACGGCTGGATGGCCCATATTCAGCGATGCCAACATGGCATCGCTGGTCTTCCATGGGGTCCAGAACATGGAAGTTATACAAATACAATGTGACATTGTGAAATACATAACTCTTGTAAAAATGTACATATTTGAAATACAGTATACATAGGTTGAGAGAAAGAAAACAACAACAACAACAACATCGAATGGCGAATAGCAAAAGAGAAGGATACAAATGAAAGGGAGTGGAAAAATGATAAATCATAACTTTCAATAATCTGTACTAATTCAAATAATTCTGTAATAACTCTTTTTCATCAGCAAAAAGAAAAAAAAATTAAATCAACGGGGCAGTGACCTTAAACATACTTATTCTAGATTTAAATATATGAACACTGGGGGAAATTTTGATATCCATGGGAAGGTCATTATATTCCTTAGCATATTTATACTTAAATGATTTCTTCAAATATTCAGTTCTAGGTTTGGGAAGTCTTAATTTTTGCCCAAAACGGGAGGGGTAGGAATGAATTACAATTTCAAATTCATCTTTTAAATAAGAAGGAGTTAAATTGTTCATTATCTTATACATAAGAGTAAGGGAGTGATGATGCCTTCTTTGGTCAAGGAGTTGCCAATTCAAAGCGTTATGCATTTCAAGAACAGAAACATGAGAATCAGGTTGTAATCTTAATATAATTCGGCCGGCCCTATTCTGTAATTTTTGTAGCTTATCTAGGTGTTTCTTAAACGATGACCCATATATAATGTCTCCATAATCAAAGTGAGGAAGAATCAATGACTTATAAATTAATTTCAGAATCGATTCACTTACAGAGTGTCTTAGTCTACCGAGAAAACCTACCATCTTTCCAATACTCATCAACATCTTTTCAATATGATATTTCCAATTTAAATTTTCATCACACCACAGACCTAAGTATTTAAAAACACGTACTTGATTCAGAGGAGTGTTGTGTAGCGAGACTCGTAAAACATTTTGTTTGGACATCATGTGGTTGCTTCCAAATAACATGCATACAGTTTTCTGACAATTTACACTTAACTTATTTTGACACATCCAGTTATACACATTTTCTAAATCCAGATTAAGAGCAAGTTCAATGTTGTATACTGAAGAATGAGAAAAATATAAAACGGTGTCATCGGCATATAATTGCACTTTACATACTTTAATATATTGTACCAAATCATTGATATAGATTATAAAAATCAGTGGTCCTAAAAGGGACCCTTGAGGGACCCCGCACGTTATATTAGATTCGGAGGAAAGTTTGGAGTTGACCAATGTTTGGCAGACTCTGTCCGTCATATAACTTCTCAGCCAAGCTCCGGGGGTACCATCAATGCCTATTTCCTTAAGCTTCTTCATTAGTATATCACAGTTCACTGTGTCGAAAGCTTTTCTGAGGTCGACAAAAACAGCTCCTGTATATTCATTTCTATCAATTGCATGAAGCCAGTCATCCGTGACTTTCATAAGGGTAGTAATAGTGGAGTGTTGTGGTCTAAAACCAGATTGCGCAGACGTCAGAATATTGTTTTTGTGTAGGTAAGCTAGTATCTGTCTTTGAACAACTCGTTCGAGAATTTTTGAAACACATGACAATATTGAAATAGGTCGATAATTTGAGGGATAATCTTTATGCCCGTTTTTATGAATTGGAATGATTTTTGCCCTTTTCCATGGCTTGGGAAACTTACCACTTAACAGAGATAGATTAATCAAATCAGCAATGCTATGTGATATATCAAAAGCGCATAATTTCAGCATATAAACAGATATCTTAACAAAACCAATGGATTTAACCTCTTTCAAACTACGAATGATTTTACAAACTTCACTTTCCGTCACCAAAGTAAATTCAAATATATCATTAACAGAGTTAGCTTTACTGTGAATAAAAGGTGCATCAGGAATTTGCTCTGCTAAAGTACTTCCCACTGTGGCGAAAAATTCATTAAAATGATCAGCAGTTTCAATAAAATTATCAGAATTCACATGGACTGAGCTATCACATTTCTTATTTGGTATGATAGATTTCAACAAACTCCAAGTAGATCTGGAATTTTTACTATTTTGGGAGAATTTATCAACATAATATTTTTTCTTTACTTTCCGAACTTCCGCTGTAACTTTATTTCGTAACTTTCGATACTCATTCATCATATTTTCATCTTTACATTTATATGCTTTCTTTTTAGCTTTATCTCGTTTCTTCATAAGTCTATAGATATCAGAAGTCATCCAAGGTGAAAAATTATCTTTTACTCTTTTACACCGTTCAGGCATATGTTTTTCAATAACATTTAGAAACAAATTCTGCCATAATTCAACAGCTTCGTCGATAGACTCAGATTCTCTAATCTTTTCCCACGGTTGATTGTGAATATCAATTCTGAAGTCATCAATATTTAAATTTTTCCGACTTCTGAAATTTATAATTCTTGAAGAAAATGAAATATCAGACTTCCAAGTCATAATACTAATCGAATGATCACTCATTCCATTGTGAATTACAACAAAACTCTTCACTTTAAAGGGATTGTTAGTTACAATGTGATCAACCAAAGTAGCAGAAAGATTAGTTATCCGGGTCGGTTCAGTGCAATTTATCTGTGTCAACGCGTACGTAGTATTAAGATCAATATACCTTTTGGTGACACCAGATAAAGGCTGGGACAGTAAATCACAGTTTATATCTCCTACCAGGACTGTATCACAACCTAAACTGTCTACATAACCAAGGAAATTTTCATATAAATCAAAGACACCGATATTACAAGAGGGGGGTCGGTACCAAGTAGTGAACACCATTGCCTTTGAACGCTTCAAATAAACCTTTACTGCAAGCACTTCTAACTCATTCAAACTTTCATGTATGAGGTTCTCAAAATGAATCGACTTATGAACATATATCGCTACTCCTCCACCTTGACGAGTTCTATCTTTTCGCACCAGTGAGTAATTTTCTATATTGAGTTCATGATCGAAAATAGATAAATCAATTTTAGTTTCATTTAGAGCGAGTAAATGTATGTCGTTTGACGTCACAAACGCTCTAACTTCATCTATATGTCTCAAGAGACTATTGACATTTAAATGTGCAATCCTTAGACCGTTACCTCGTACATCTTGATGCAGTTCCCCTGAAGTAGGCAAATTTCTTTGTGTCATATTGACCTCATGTAAATCAACATCTGCAGCAGTTTCACAATCAATATAAAAAGGCATCTGCTTAAATAAACAAATATTACACTGCCAGTCGTTAAAAGTTTCTGTCAAATCATCATAAACTCCTTCAGAAATACCAGAACAAGCAATATGAAGCCACTGCTGGCAGTTAGTACATCTCAATCCTTTTTGATTTTTTTTCACAGGTTTCTTACAACAAACACATGGAAATGTATAAATACTAGACTTCATTTAGCAGGGAAAAAGAAACAAAAATGAAACATTGACTGTGCAGAACACAAAAGCATGAGAAAAAAAAAGTACACAAACAAGTATAATCGCATGTATATCGCGAGTATAGGAACACAATCTTCCGCAGACAGAATATAAAAGTATTCAGAGTATTCAAAGACTCCTCAAAATAACCATGTCATATTCCAACTGGATGTCAATGTATAGACTTCAATATGCATGAGTGTTCTAAAATTATGGATTTAAAACACAAATCATTCAAAATCTTACATAAATTTTAAAAACACGTGTACTAAGCATGCTAAGTGATCTCTGGTGATCACTTTGCATTCATCAGATACGTTGTACGATCTCACAAAAATAGTTTAATTTTTAAATTGTTTAAACTTTAAATATGATTGAAATGGTTACCAACAGTAACCAGCCGACCGCATAATGGAGAACAAAAATCTGATCTGTAAAACAACTGTTCAGTTAGTAGGAAAATACGCGTCCGGGGAAGGGTGAGGTAAAGCAGCAACTGCTGCTATACATCGACGAGTGATGGCGCTCTTCATCTATGAAATTCGTGAGGGTAGGGGTGTGGGGGCGGAAATGCAGTGGAAACCCTTGGCCAGAACATAAAGTGCTACAGTCAAGGGTTAATCCTAGAACAGATAATGCGATGGCTGAAATCACACAATATTTGAGTTATCATAAGCGGAGACATAGCGGCCGAAAATCAGAGGGCAAGCCAAAAGAGCACGATTCGGAGCAGGGTGGGGTAATGTGTCTACAGGTGATGGCGCTATTCTTCGATTACACTCATACATATGGGGACAATACACTACTCGGCGTCTGGCAATCATGAATACCGTGGCCTACGGCGTAATGTGCTGTAATCAGGGTGTATCCTATTCAGATATTGCGAGAGGGTGTCAGCTGGAACCATTTGCACCGCAACCAGTAGAGCAAGGCTAGCACACACAATTAGAACACAATTAAAAGCAGAGCGAAAGGGGAGTGGGGTATTGTTGCCGACAGGTGATAGCGCTATTTTTCGGTGGAATTTGTGAAAGGGGTGGGGCGACGTTGCAGTGAACAGCTTCCGGTAGTCATGGTAACCACGAGCTAGAACGTGGGGGTCCTGCAGGCAGGGGTGTTTCCAATTCAGACGATATGAGTGCTTCACACAACTGTATAGAGTTAAACACAAAAGACTTTACCGAAAGAAGATTCCCTCAAGTTGGCTCAATTGACAGCAGAATACCAGGCGATTTATCTTGAAGTGAAAGAGGCGCGTATAGACATGGTTCAACAAAAGGCAAGCCACGGCTATCGAACTTGTCCATAGAAGATGTAATTATTCAGTGGAAGTTAGTTGACTCCATCCTTTGTGCCGGAGGGATTATGCGGAGGCAGTTTGTGCAGATCTCTTTCTTTCGTGAACGCAATTCGTTTCTTTGTGTCTTTCAAAATGGCGAGAATTCGGCCATCTTGGGTCCACAGGGCTTCGATATGATTGCTGTACTTGGTTTTGATTTTCCAAAAGAGTTCTGTCCTAGTCTTTGTGAGACTTTCGTGAACGTAGATACCTCCCCCTTGAAGATTTCGCAGCTTTTTGCGATTTCTGTAGATTTCGTTTCGGATACGGTAGTTTGTGAATTTTGCAATCACTCCTCTGGTTTTGTTTTCCTTACTTGGCCCCAATCTGTGACTCCTGTCAATGTCTGTTGAATCGACGACAATATCGAGCTTGTCAGCACACAACTTTATCACAGTTTCGTCTGTGTTTTCATTCACATTCTCCTTAATCCCGTGAAATATTAGGCAGTTTCTTCGAGAATACTGGTCCGACTCGTCCTGCTGGTCGAGTAGAGACTCAATGTGTTTCTCGAGAGAAGCTATACGAGTATCTCTCGTCTGCATCTCAAAATCAATATATACAGAAACAACGGACGACTAAAATTTGTGCTTATTAGGTACAGGGAACCGGGTTCGATTCCCGAGTCTTACTGAGCAATGTTGCGTGTAATCATACTGTCCCCTCTGGTATTATGATAGAGGCAAAACACTCTGTCCCTTTCATAGGCCATAAAATGGAGGTCCCGTGTGTGCGAGAGTTACATCTCATTGACGTAAAAGATCGCGCTTCATTCATTGATGGTAAACATGGTAAAGAGCAAGGTGCATCACCCGGTGGAGTGGGCTTGCCTCACATCCAACTGAACCCCATGGAAGCCCAGCTATGTGCAGCTGAAAATAGACTACCAATCTATCTTTTCATATGGAAAATGAGACAAGCAACCAAAAAATCAAGGTCTCGGTTACTATGCATCGTGATGCACTTCCTTTGGCACTTTTTGGCGAATGTCACGTTGTAACTCGCTTCGACACTCTCACAATATTGCTTGTGCATGTGCGGGACAACATTGTGCGGGACAACATTGAGCGGGCATCCAGTGCTTTGCGATGGAAACTGCATCAATAGTGCTTTGACTTGTCTTTGATGATTCAGTGGTATTGGTGCTAACAACAGCTAATCGACAATTCCCTTATCACTCTTGTGAGACATCTTTGAGAGACGCACACAAATGCTTGTGTGCCATGCGGAGCAATTGAACGCAGAATTGCCTTGATAATTTTGGGTTGTTTCTGTTAAAGTAATCTCTCTCTCTTTATCGAACAAACATTCCATCGCTGTTTACCAAATCACAAACGGGCGTAAAACACATTATAGATGCGGAGAGAAACGTGATCACCAACCATCACCTTGTGCTCCGCAATCACTTTTTTTTTTTAAATATTACGAGAGCAATAGCAGTGTGTATTAAGTTAATACGTAAAACAATGCTAGAGTTGAACAGATTTACGATGGTATACTTCTTATATAGGCTCTGTCAGTCTTATACACACACACACACACACACACACACACACACACACACAACACAAAGAAGACAAGTGGGCGGTATTAAAGAGCATAATACAAATCAAATCGATAGAATGAGTCTATGCGACATTCAGAAAGATGGTTTTTCCTCTCTTTATCTTCGATTTGGCGTTTCCACCTTTCCATTATTTGCACTTGATTAGTTTTTGGTTTTCATGCCAGCATCATTTTCAAAGCAGTGCTTACTTTCTGAAAAGTATACTTGGGTTGAAAGTAGTCAAATTGCTCTTCTCTCCCGCGTCGTCTGTGAATTTCTTTATGGGCGCAGCGTTACATCTAGTAAAGATAGATGGGAAAGGTAAGAAATGATCGCTGTTGTCATAGCAAAAAATTCAGAAGTTCCTTTCCAAAAGGTGCTAACTCCACTTTTAATAATAAGGAAAACCTGGATTTTTATTTCATAATGCCTGTATATGTTTTCGTGCAATGACTTTATGTTCTGAACGCGGGGTGATGTGGAGCTCTACACTGATTTAAGTATTGAATTTCATACTGTGGGGAGTTTTATGGATTTAGCATGGTATGTTTTGTAACAAAACTTCAGCAAAGTGATGTACAACAAGCATACAAGCAAAGCTTGTAATAGGTGACTAGATTCTGTGACCTTGTGTAGTTTGTGTGGGATGACTTATTACCACACATTCTCTTCCTGTTTCCTGATTTGGTTTCCGATTGGATCCAACAAGATTTAGACTCTTTTGGAAAAAAAAAATAGAAATGGATTTAGCATATTTTAGAACATAACCGATATTTCCTTGCCTGATTTCTCTCTTGTATTTTCAGTATCAGGTCTTACGAGAGCTTCAATACTTTGAGAATTTAATGTGTGGAACAGCTTAGGTGAATGGAACTACTTAGATGAATACATTTTAGCAAAATAAGTCAAATTTGACGAAAAAATGGATTTAGTACCTTTTCAAAAAGGAAGTATAAGATTATGTACACATGTATATATACATCAGATATACTTATTTCAAAAGATATGATCGCAGAATGGCATAGAAGGCAAAAAATCAACACATGTGACAAGAGCGAAGCACGGATGAGCAAAATTCGATTCACTTTAAAAAAGGTCTTGGTTGATGACGTTTGAAACCGATGTTATAAGTCCTGCTGTATGGGCATTTTAGGTTGACCTTACTTGAGTCCTTTTGGAACAAAGCACGACACATGAAGTGCGATTTCATATAATTCTTTTTGAATCCGAAAGTTAGAGCTGCATAAAAAATAATCACAACAAATAACATGATTTTGATCGAGCTCATCATTTTCACATAATTTCTATGAAAGAAGAGATAATTTGGTCCAACTCGCAAATTGATGTGATTGGATGTGATTTGTTCCTCCTATTATCAGACAATATTGTCGGCCATTGCTTAATTCTCATCCATAAGCCTCAGAGCTTTCACGTTCTCTGAGATAGCAATTTTGTTCCCAAACAGAAGAGCAATATATGGGATGATAAAGTTTGACACGTTTTCAGGAAACGATGCTATTTTGGTGTCTGATGTCTAGAGGAAAAGAGGCGAATTAGAGTATCAAAGCTCATTTGTTTGTTTGTTTGATTTTGCTAAAGAAAAAGATTTAAACCGATTCTTCATATCATTGATAGTCACCTGTAAAATTATAACAGTCACAATAGCTATAGATTCGTATGATTTATTCACTAGTAAAATCACCTCTGACGTATTGTTATGAGGATGCACTTGAAGTAATTGAACACTACTATGAATCTGTATGACTATTTGACTGGTTGACATCTTGTCTTTTCTATGCACAAAAAGGTTAAATACAAAGGGAGAGTTGCTCTACCTAATGAAAAAACGAAATTGAGTAATTGGAAAATTAAAAGATCTTAATGTGCATCGGTACCGGAAAACCATATCGCTGGAATCGATTTCGCTTCCACATCCGCTGTTTAGAAGGCTTCCGCTGTTCCCCACCACTGCGCACTTCTTGTAGTGTTTCTCTTGGAACGGACTCACCTGTAATCGAGACAAAAAAATTCAAAGTGCGACAGACAAAAGTTGATTATGATTCCTTTCAATCGACGTTTGAAAAGCGTTTTGTCCTGTTACATTATCATTTCATTTTCTGTTTGTTTGTGTATAGACGAGGTTCATGACGCGTTGCCTGAGGGCAAAAAACAAACCTCATCTAGCCCATACCAGCCTGTTTTTCATTTGACGTGCTCATGGGAAGTATTGTTTATTTTCATGTAACAAAAGAGTGAGGCAAAATATAAAGCATGCATTACACAAATTATTCTAATTCTTCTATCAATTTGTAAAAGATACATTATGCACTGAGGATCACTAGTTATGTAATAAAATTTATGAGCAATTAGGTAGATCAACCAAGAACAGCAATCCATATTCTGCAATGTTGAAAAAAAGAAAAGAACGTATAATGGTGTAAAAAAGTGATCGATTGAAAAGAAGGGCTTGTAAAACATGGATCACTCAAAACACAATAATATTATGTTATCAAATATCATCCAACATCTATCCAAGAACAGCTAAAGAATATGGTGAACCCCCCCCCCCCCCCCACAATAATGAAATCATACATTCACGCAGAAGTACACAAGCACTTAAAACGCGTGCATTTTATACAAAAGACGCGACAATGTACATGAAAGAGAGCACGATGATATTACAAAACAGAAAGTTTTATGAAAAAAATTATGAACCGGCAGACTGCAGCGCAGTGGGAATCAGACTTATTTTAATACCTCGATGGTTACAGCGTTTATCTTTCACTCGTTTCCTCTGTATATTCCTCATGTTTATGCATTTTTTCCAGTTTGCCTATGCATTATTACAAACTCCTTGTGTATCAATTTAAACATTGAGCAGATGATGATGAAAATGCCGATATTACACTAGTAATTACAATAAGATTTGGATGTTCTGAGGACATAAATTTTTACAGTTTATAAATAAGTTTAACGAAGCATTGTGATAAAAATACATTGAGTTGTTGCGTTTTTCTTCTATAACATGTCCCATGTTGCGGAGATGTTTGCTGAGAGATACAGCCCTTCCTCGTGACAAAACGACTTGGAAACTATTCTCAAAGATTAGGTGTAAGTGCATGAGGGGCTGGGGAGGAGGACCGAATCATCAATGGCCTTGTGTTATTTTGTTTTAAAAATGAATGTACTGAAAGCGAACATAAATTGAACAATTTTTACGTTTCTCTTGTATTTGCCAATGCTTTTACTTCAAAAATATCATTAACTTTAATTTTACAAGGATATTATACGAACGGAAAAGGATGTGATTGATGCACATATGAAAATTGTGTTTATTCTGAAGAAAATGTATGACTATTTTAAAGACGAAACAATATCTATCATAATTAACATCAATTTACAATTAAAAAGGATTTGAAAAGGGATGTCATTCCTACAGTTATTATAATTTTTTTCAGAGGAATATGAATAATTATCATAATAATTATTATAATTAATTATTATTATAATAATCTCAAGAAAACACAATATTTATCATCATTAAAACTATAATTTCCTTTGGAAGGATTTGACTAAGGATGTCATCGCATCGGATGATTATGGATAGCATTCCATACATCAAATTTATATAGTTTGACGGATTTGTGAACCATGAGGATTCTCTCTTTCTAAAGAAAATGCTATTGAAGATATGAGTTTGATATGAGTTTGATATGTTTTTGTTGCAGTAAAAAATGTTAGGTGCTTGCGGTAACCATTTTTTTTTTTTGTATCCTCAAACTTTTAGAATTGTACGCATAACAATTAAAAGAAAAAGAAAAATTACGTCAGTGGACCTGACGTATTCTATTTAATGTCATTACCGGTAAGTAAAATTTGAATTACATTGGATTGAATGGATATACATTCCAATTTTAACGGCGTCACCAGAGTGAAGGGGATAAACTTATCAAATAAGACGATTTGATTGTGGGCATGACTTGAAATGAATGGAATCCATACATTGCTCTCAAATTCATACACCACATTTCGGTAATTAGTTTGCTTCTATTACGTTTCTTCAGTCGGTCTGTAATGATTGACTCGTTTTCAATCCTTGTGTGTGCGAGTGCCTGTCCGTTTTGTGTGTGTGTGTGTGTGTGTGTGTGTGTGTGTGCTGCTTTTGTGTTCGTATTAGATTTATCGTCAACATGTACCTGATATTGAATGAAACTCAAATAAAGAATATCATGAAACA
Organism: Diadema antillarum; assembly: GCF_040938485.1. NCBI lineage: Eukaryota > Metazoa > Echinodermata > Echinoidea > Diadematoida > Diadematidae > Diadema > Diadema antillarum. The sequence goes on along the minus strand of NW_027272575.1, from coordinate 22,553 downwards.
CACACAAATGTGTGTGTGTGTGTGTGTGTGTGTGTGTATCTGTCTGACGGAGTGCTTGCATGTGTGCGACTGAATGACTTCTTTATGCATCGATCAATATTTTTGTCTCGCCAAGCAAACCCAAGTCAGACGTTAAACAAATTAACTTTCGAGATTGTAATGGGTATTAAACCAATGTCCTTTATAGCAGGAAGTACAAAACGCATGATATTTGAGTACACCACTCAAACTGTTTCATCAACGTGCTCAATACGAAACGCTAAAAAACTCCCCAAACACCAAGCCATATGGTCTGTATGCAACGAGGATGAGGCTAATATTGGCATGCGTCTTGACTCAATCAAGAAGCGTAAATGGGAGTACTGTTTTATTTTGCTTTGACTACTTAAACTGCACTGGTCTATAGACGCAGCAGACTGTTCCAGCGGGTTAATTTTCATATTTCACTTTACATACAGAGCGGTGAGTTAATGATAATGATAATGAATAACATTTATATAGCGCTTAATACTGATGTTTCTAAGCGCATTGATCCGGAAAAAGAAAAGTATGACATTAAAATAAAATACAGCATTATGTAAATATACGTATTATGATATAACATGCAACAGCAAAACAGCATAATTAAAGTTGAGTAAACAGATAAGTTTTCAACGATGACTTGAACTTATCAACGTTATCAGCATTACGAATATGGAGAGGAAGTTTATTCCAGAGAGACGGGGAAATAACAGAAAAAGCCCTATCACCATAGCGGGTGCAGGTGCGGGGACCATGTGATAGTTGGAGAGTGGAGGAAGTGGAGGAAGTGGAGGAAGTTAGCTTAGTCGGTAGCGCTTCTGCCTCTCGATCCAAAAGATCCGGGTTCGATTCTCGAGTTCTACTGAGCAATGTTGTCTGTAATCACACTGTCCCCTCTAGTAGAGGTAAAACATTCTGTCCCTCGGATAGGAAATAAATAATGAGATCCCATGTCTGCATGTGTGAGAGAGTCAAAACTCATGCACGTTAAAGATCCCGCTTAATTTATTCATCTCATAGAGTAGGGTGTTTGACCCGTTGAAGTGGTCCCGCCTAACATCCAACTGGACCCCATGGAAGACCAGCTATTGCAGCTGAACATGGGCTATCCAACCACTTTCTTAGATGGAAACGAAACAAAACAAAACAAAACTTCGAGGTAATGAATATACATCTCTAACTATATACAGAAGGCAAAAAAAGAGAGAAGAAGTACAGTGGATTATAAGTATTAAATGTATCTGCATATGCACACGCCTTGCACTAAAGACTAATTCTAACAACATGCAAAATATGAAGGAACCCTTATGGCAGAGTTTGTGATTGTGGGTTCCATTGACAAATACCAACGTATATATATGAATATGTGAAAATATGTGAATAATTGAGAGGAGACACACCCTGAGTACCTATAGAATCCAAAATAGCAGGGTACAAAGGGCAAAAGAAGTAAAGAAAAAGAGAGAGGCAGATGTGGGTGAAGAAGAAAAGCTAGTACAAGTATACAGGCATATCTACCGCCATGTTCGTAAAAACTTGAAGTCAGAGAATTGACGTTGAGACAATGGAAGCAAATCGCTGAGACCAGAGGCAAACCAAGCGTGCACTATAGAAGTAAATATGTCATGCATTATGAAAAAGGACAATAACTAACAGAACAATGCACATTAGTCAGGGAATTTACAATCATTAGTATCATTGAAGTGAGTTTTTGTTGAAAAAATAACAAGAGAAGAATATTTACTAGCTATTATCTTAGGACAGACCGAACCAAAATTAATGACAATGTTAGCAATATTATTTTCTAGGCTAAGAAATGTGCGAGTATGTGGAAGTTGAAATGCAACATTTCGTCTCGCAGGGTAAAAATGGTTTGCATATCATGTGTGTTTTTCTTAGAAAATATGGGTAAATCACTGGCCGATAGTTGATTAAAACAATAATGTGAATAACTTAATAATCATAATATACTCATATAATCAATAATCATAATAACTATAATCATATGGTATTCATTATAAAAGAAAAGTATAATTAGTGTTAGAATAAAAGCCAAAGGAGTTGATCCGGTTCTTCGCATCTTTTAGTTTTTCGATTTCTGATTTTGTTGTCTTAATGCGCTTGGTAACATCATACAGAGATTTATGAAATATTGCTTCGATGCATCGATAATATCAAGGTGAAAGTGATTTTTGAAATGCTTGTTCGTCTTCGCTTGATATCCCTTCTCTCCTTGATACTGCAATGTTTATTTTGTGTTGTAATTAAATAAACCCCAAGTCTTTCCTCCTAGCAATGATACGACTTCTGTTGTTCTGTCCCTGCTCTTTTAATGTCTTAAATGTTGTAGTATATGATTCAAAACATGCATAATCAGATAGAAGATTCACAAGTATCCTACTGTCGACACTTACTAAACTTTTATTTTCTTTCATTTATTGAATACCCCAACAAAGGAAACCAATCGCAAATGAATATTTGATTCCATATAAGTAGGCCCTACATAAACTCAATACCGATATCAAACTCATCAATGCAAAATTGCTGTCAAGGAAATTTCTAGGAATTGAAATGTAATAAATCTACTGTCTTTGGTGACATATACATATTTGTTTGGAGGCAGCTACACCATAATAGCCAGCACTTTGTGTATACATATATATATATATTTGTGTGTGTGTGTGTGTGTGTGTGTGTGTGTGTGTGTGTTTGATCCTCTTGACTCATTTGAGCTATAGAAGCCAATGTCGATCCCTGATTAACCTGTCTTTGCATTGTGTTATGCCAAACTTCCTGCGTACTGATTTAACCATTGGGCAGATAATCATCACAAACAAGAACAAAAACAGTATAATAACAAGAATAGTGGATACTGATCATGACAATGAAAATAATGCTGATGTAACACTTATTATTTTGAACAGATACTATCCTAGCAATCTATAATGTTAAAAATAATAATGACATTGTTAGGTGAAGAAATGATTTTATATGTACTTGATAACCCAGCGATCAGCAGCAAGCAAAACAAAGTGAGCTGAAAAAATATCTGATCTGCTAGTCACTATTAAAGGAATCTGTTTCTTTCGTGCATCGCGTTTGCCATAACACCTTTTCGCCTCGGAGTAATGAATTTCACCAACGAGGAACTTGTCCTATTGCAGAGAACATGAATGTCACCAGAGTAAAAAGGGGAAGGAGAATAAACAGGAATGTCATCTTCACGGTTCGCATCATTCGTACACCATTCTTCTCGAATGTAAAAGAATCCTTTGTCGAATATGTAAAGGGTTCCACGTTATCACGGAAGTAGACTAATAATTGTTCCTTCTAGATGAATACGCCGCCTTTGTCCTTGAGTTTGTTGAATTTTCTCACAACCTAGAAGCTAGAAGAAGAGTAGATAGAGCTAGAAGATCTGGGAAATATACCGCAATATTTTGCAGTTAGAGAAAGGTTTGCAGAAAAATTGTGAGCGGCTGAGAAAATAAACTTAAAGGCTTGATGAAGCGACGAAAAAAAGAATGAAACTAGAAATGTCGCTAAGGCGACTGGTATGCCTCCGCCATAATGCATGATTCTCTTAATAGGTCTGTAGTACATGTGGACAATGTGTGATTACATTTTCACAAAATTGGCAAAATATTAAAATTACACAAATGTGATGAATGTTCTCCTTCCTTGACTTAGGTTTAATTGGACGAATAGGAGAGCATGTATTTGGGGATTTAAGGACTTTAACTTGACTTTGACCCATTCATAAGTTCATGTATTGAGTAATTTTCAAGGCATGGAGAAAAAGTGCAATTTCTGTATTGAAAAGTACATTGTCACCATTTTCATCTGGCCTTTGACCCTAAAATTCATAGGATAATCACTGTCAGGCAGAACATGCATAGATATGTAGTAAGTTTCAAGATAACTTGAGCCACTTCCGAGATATGGAGGGAAAAGTTAGTTCAGCACTTTACCTTGATCTTTGACCTTTTGACCTTTGAGGCAAAAGAAAAAGAAAAAGAAAGTTTCTAGAGAATCTCTATTAAGTTATACATGCATACACCAAGTGAAAAAAATAATCCTGCTGGCATTGCATAAATATGAGGGAAATAGTAAAATTTTGAAGTGTTGCCCTTGATCTTTGACCCCTGACCTTTGACCCTGAACCCTAAATTCTCTAGATAATCACTGCCAGTCAGTACATGTATATATACTACGTTCCATGAAGATACCTTGAACAATTCCAAGGTACGGAGAAAAAAAGCGAAGTTTTAATATCTTTACTTGACCTTTTGACCTTTGACCTTTGACCTCATGACCCCAAACTTTCACCAGAGAATCTTAATTGGGTATATCATGTATACACTAAGTTTCAAGAAAATATCTTCAGGCATTGCATAGATATGGTGGAAATAGTGAAATGTATGTATTTGACCTTGACCTTTTGACCTTTGACCTTGAGCATGTGCACCCAAAAGTTGATAGGCACAATTTCACCCCCTATTAAATACACATACATGCCAAGCTTCATTACGATAACTCAAAAGGTCTTTTAGTTACGCTGTCCACAAAATTCCTTACGGACGGACGGACGGACGGACAACCCGAAAACATAATGCCTCCGGCACCATGCATTCGTGGCGGAGGCATAAAAATGAACGTGGCTACCTAAATACGTGTTGAAGGAAAACTCTCTTTGACTTTCATAGACTACTAAAATCAAAGAAACAACAATGGAAGTTTGGTTTCTAGAAAAAAAAATAAGTACGTTTATGCTTAATACTTTGCAGCAAAGCAACAACAACATAATGTATGGAAATTCATCAAACGCGCTATGCTTCTGTCACTTCGAGGCTTTTTCCCTGTCTTGTACTTGTAAATAGTAAACTTATAACGTATAATTTCTGTGTCACTTTACATTGTCATTGATGGATGTTGTAAACACAACACTGTATGATTTGTGTGGAAACCTAATAAATGATATGAAAGAAATGAATAACAACATTGTATAATCTCTCAATTCGTCACTTTACTTTGAGCTTTTTAAAGTTCCCCTTTGGTTCAATAGCTATGGCTGTATACAGAATAGTTGATGGGAAGGATGCGAGTTCTTCTTTTTGATTTTACAAAGTGAAGTTAATGAAGATCCACGTGGTGTAGACATTGAGACCGTTGTTGCACTCCGGGTAAAAATATGACTCAAGTTCCACATCTTTTATATTATGTTTATATCATCTCATTTACTTAAACATTCATTTATTCAGTGTGTTTAATTACACTACCCCCTTTTTTATACAGACAACGTTATCGAAAGTGGATTTATTCTTAAAATTTCCTTTTAACAAAAACAAATGAGATACAAGATAAAAAACAACAACCTAAAATAGCTGGAGAAGCAACCAACGATCACTCTGTGTAGTGACATGATTCTTGATTGACTAAAGCGCTGTGGGAAATAAACAGCTTACAAAAACGTTTTCTCTTGTACAAGAAACCCACAAGGGTTCTAGAGTGAATAAAAGTGTACGTTTTCGTGTCTGCGTCTATTCTACGTCGCAACAAAGCTTACACAAATGTCACAATAGTGAGCATGCTGTATTGTGATAGTCAGCTTTAAATCTAAAGAGACAACGAGGATAATGTGCCTTCCCTATCCTAGTCTTGAGGGCAGAGGTGGTGAGATCCCATAGGGAAGGGGGGGGGGGGGGGGGAAGAGGAAAGTCCCCCTTTCCCTCGATTTCGAGGGGGTCCCTCTAAATTTTCAAAGCTTAATATTGTTACTTACTATATTTTGTTGTCTTTCTGAAAGATTTTTTTTTTTTATAGGAACCAGTTCAAAGTGTGACTGTTGTTCGCTTTGTTTGTTTGTTTGTTTGTTTCTTCTTTGAGCGGAAATGTTTTCCTAATATTTCGCAAAAAGTATGCACCTGATTGCTTAATTCTGGTTCCAAAAATTCAAGAGCTCTTTCGGGTGAGAGGGGAAGGGGGATACCCCCCCCCCTCCCCCTTTCACAACCTTCCCCATTGAGTACATTTCCATGGGATTGGTAGGCCAGAGGCAGTGGTGAAGTCGCACACCACGATTTAGCCACTTACCATGCTTACATTACCCCGAATGTTCATATTTCTTTCTATTTTTCATTAAATGTGGTTCAAATATTCCACCAAAAGTGTGCATAAGATCGCTTAATTTCAATTCTAAATGTGCAAAAGCTCCCACGCCCGGTTCCCCTTTCGGTTCACCTCATTAATAGACTTATCTAGCACATAATGAAAAGGCGCACGTGCGGATCAAGAGTTGATATGAGGTACCGCGATTTAGACATTCACCTTCGCCCAGTAACATGAATTGTATTACTTTTTGATTATTGCACCAGATTGTCGGATTTTACTCCTAAAAGGTCTTAAGTTCGATGTTGTTAGAGCAGTATTAGTCCATGGGCCAGGCCAGATATTGGTACCATCTGAGGTGGCAATACCTTTTTGGTGTCATTTTGTTTGTCGGGCATAGATATGCTTATCAAGCTATGATAGCATTTCCAAATGAGTAGCTTAGTCATAGTAAATGAATTTTAAACCAATTCGGTTTCGTTGTTATATCCCTGTACTTCTGAATCGAGACCAACCGCTATACAAAGAAGAGCACTGTCTTCTGTATGTTCACAGGTGTTCTGTTGTAAACGCTGTGCGCTTAGTCTTTATTCAAGGCAGCGAAGGGAATATCCAAGGGTTATGATGTCCACAGCTCTTAGTCTAATATTCAAGACGGCGAAGGGAATATCCAAAGCTTATGATACAGTGTATATCCCTTTATCTAAAAACAACAACAACAACAAAGCAATTTCTCGTGAATTTTAGCGTATTTTTCAATTATTTATCATTTTCCGGTGAAAACGCTACGTTGAAAACGCTAATACCAAGCCAATGTCGCTTTATTTCCATCCAACAATGAAAGACTATGCAAAAACAATGTACCGGTACACTACAATACATTATAATTTATAATGTTGTAAATGAACAGAGTGATATTTGTTTCATTTAAAACTGATGTATTTGTTGAGAGGGTGGTATAAAAACAGTATAGATAATCCCTTTTATTAGGAACTTTAGATATGATAACGGTACATTGTTCTAGATAAAGACTAAGCGCACCGCATGACAGCTGTGGACATCATAACCCTTTGGATATTCCCTTTGCTGCCTTGAATAAAGACTAAGCGCACCACGTTTACAACAGAACACCTGTGGACATACAGAAGGTAGTGCTCGTATTTGTATAGCGGTTAGTTTCGATTCAGAAGTATAGGGATATAAAAACGAAACCAAATTGGTTAAAAATTCATTATTATGACTAAGCTACTCATTTGGAAATGCTATCATAGCTTGATAAGCGCATCTATGTCCGACAAACAAAATGACACCAAAAAGGTTTTGCCACCTCGGGTGGTACCAACAACCCATTTTTCGGCTCTTGGCCCATGGACTATATACCCCGTGTCACCATCTCCCCGGAATATCAATTACTATTAGCCCGGAGGGGTCGGGTGGTATTTTACACTAGGAAAGCGGAAACATTCCATGAAAATTGTTTGTCGTTTGTCACAACATTAGAGACTCTACATCCCATCATACAAGTGTCATGTGCTTGTCCTGTGAGCTATAAGGTATGCCTATAATCATCCCAATAGAAACATACTCGTGGACCGTTCTTACCTCTGGAATGTATCTGCGTAGCTCTTTGGTTACGTTGTAGTAGTACAGCCGCCGATTGTCTTTGCCAACGCCCACCCTGGTGCTAGCGTAGAACGGGTACTGAGAACCGAGGGGCGAGTTTTCGCGGGTCAGTATCAAGGTGTTTCTGGAGTCCAAGCCGTCTTCTGCCAACTCTCTCCTATCAGGTGATCGATATACAATGATACATAGAGAGCAAAGGCATACACTGATTTGAACGGATCTGCACTCGCAGTGTCAAGACTGAATTGCCGTGGCATACATAAACTTTAGAAATACAAGTCCTTTAACGTCCAAAAAATCATGAAAAATACTCAGTTCCTTATCATAGTTAGGTACAGCAAGACAATGAGAGTTAAATATATCATAAATGTGGTGATATCATGATACATTGGAAAATGGAAAAAAATATTTCAGAACTCAGTATGTAAGATACTTGCGAGTATAAAGGGGCAAGCTTTATCAATACTGATTGTGAGTGATTGTAGCGGCACGAAGGTACATTCACCAACACTGTGTCTCCCAACAGGATAGATACAGCACCACCTCACAAAGTTTATTAAAATTCATAAAACTCCAAACAATACCTATTTTACCTAATTTACTTTAAATATGAAACACCCTTACACCCACACTAGAGCACATTCTTACAAACAGGAGAATACAAATAAACAGAGTTATAAATCAATAAATAGAAGAAAATTACTGGTTCTATTAATTGACAACATACATTGCAGTTGCTTAATCGAATTTATTATCAAAATACATGTTATTTTTCTTCGTATATATAAATTCAATATTGATAACATACCAATGATTAAGGACAAGCATTGTCCTAAAAAAATCACCTTTCATCATGTGGACTTTGCGTCCAACACATCGAAAGGGTGTACCAAGAACCTTGTCTGGCTGAGGGCTCAGAAGAGTAACAATTTTAATCGCATGTACACAACTTGACATGTATTCCTGAAGAGTCCTCCTAGTTCAGTAGTGGGCAAATTGGTAGAACGATGTGTTAAAGTCGATAGCACCCAAGCAATCGTATTTCCTACAAGCTACATACGATTCACTCTCGCTTTAGTCCACCCCAACTGACATTCTTATAAAAATGTTTAAGCCACATCCGTTTTTTGTGGTTAAACGCCTATCTCACAAAAGACTGCATCATGGGCGGATAGCCCTCAAGTAGCTTTCACAACACGTGGGACAATGAGAGGGTTGTTGGTTACGAGTAAATTCACAAACTGTTCTATACTGAGGTAACTCAGCATGCCAGTGCAGGCATTGTGAAATCTGGCACAGATGGGATGGGGCTTCATTGTCATCTCATGCTTCCAGTGCCCCAACATGGAAAGTTAAATAATCATCTACGATCATGTGGACATTGGAAATGGAAGATTCCTTGATCATGGAGACATCGGAAGAGTTCCAGGCTGATCTCGTCAGCAACATCCGGTCTGGAAAAGGAACAAACCTAAAGATATGTTTTTCCCTGCGACTTGAGATAACGGAAGTCGTTTCGAATTGACTGGCACTTTTTGGTGTTAACCTAGGGGTATGTCTTTCCATAAAAACCTCGATAGTTGGCGTTGTGCACTTAAAGGGTATTGGGTTCCACTCTACACCACTGCTTGATTATTGAGATTCCTAAACAGCACAAGAATTCCTCTACTCCCAGTTCCTCCTGGTGATCGTATATAAAAATGTGACAATACTCTGGCGTATGTTGAAGCCATGTTTGGCCTTTAAAATGATTATGAAGATGATGACGATGAGAGAGCAGACCTCCGCTACGCAGCGGCCGTGATTAAGATATTGCCATTTTGTAGGCAGTATCTTCAACCCAAGCATTGAGGTAAAGGGACATCAACACAATGCATTGGGTAAAAATCCGATGGTCCGTCCTTAAGTTATTAGGAGATTAAGCACATATTATGTATCTTTGACCATTGACCTCATGTCCCCACAAGTCAATATCTCTCTCTTACTCCATTATGAACACACACTGCACCCTGCAAGTTCTGTGCCCTGTTGCATAAAACCCTTACCGCTGGACTTACCGCTCCTTTCTAGCGGTAAGTCTTCAAATTAGCGGTAAATTTTATAATCCTTGATGCTGATTGGCTGTGACGCCTAATTTTGACGGGAGTTACCATTGAAATTCAACGGTAAGTTTTATGCAACGGGCCACTGGTGAGAATCCTATCATCCGTTCTTGGGTTACTGGGAGATTAAGATTATTCTATGTCTTTTATGACCCTACCACCTTTGACCTTTGACTTCATGATCGTCAAGCTATCATTTATTCAAATTCTTACTTCATTATAAAAACACGTTTCAAGTCGTATGAAAATCCGATCACCCGTCCCTATAAGTTATTGGGAGATTATTAAAGCTTATTTCATGTCTTTTGTGTCTCTATACATGACCAATGATCTTCGACCTCATGACCTCAATATTTGATTGTTTCTTTCTTACCTCACAAACACACCCTTAAACTTTGGTGAAATTCGTTTATCCGTTATAATTTTTTTTGTGGAAAACAAACAGACAGAAAGACAGACAGACAAACAGACAGACAAAAAAACCCAAACATACGGAACCGAAACCATAACCACCTCCGGTATATAGGTTTCAAAACGAGACACAGCTTTCGCGAGGAGTCGTGTGTGCGGCCGCGTTTCTTGTCCTTTGGAAGAAAGACCGGCGATGTGGAACAGAGATCTTGTTGAATGGTGTCTTAAAACTTGGTATCAATACATCTGGCAGAGTGCCATGATTATGAATGAACATGAATCAGAATGAAGCAGGTGCGCAATGTATAGGCCGACAAACATGTACCCCAGTCACCATTCCCAATTGAATTTGAATTGAACATAACGGCACTATAATATGTAGGCCTACTGTACCATTTCGGCCTGAAATAAGCTTATTCTCTCACATGATACGCAAAATGTTAATGAAGTTCAGGTTTATTCCCAGCAAATATGAATATTATATGTTTGTATAAGTAACATGCGGTCAATTTGAAATGCTAGGCCACATCTCTAGAAGTACAAAAACTTGTGTGCCTTTAACATAAATGAATATTACATTCAGTAATATGTAGTAAAAGATCCCGCTTCATTCATTCATAGCAAAGAACAGGGTGTCTCACCCGGTGAAGTGGTCCAACCCCACAACCAACTGGACCCCATGGAAGACCAGCTTAGTAGCTGAATATGGGCTATCCAGCCATCTTCACAGATGGAAAATGAACAACAACAACAACAACAACAACAACAACAACAACAAGTATCATAGTAAATAGAAATAAAAAAACGAGGTAAGGACAAAGACAGAAACAGACGCATATAGACAATAACAGAAACAAAGACAAGGAAATACGGACACTGACATTGACAGGGACATCAAGTTCGACTTATTATATAGCAACAATCACAGGGACATGGGTCCCAACAAATCTGTAAGACAGAGGGATTGTCGAGGGTATATAAAGAATGGAAATAAAAGGAAATGTGCCATTTCACGGAAATCAGAATAGTGTCAGTATAAATACAATATAGGTGATTATGTGAAAAAGGATTTCACATCACGTTAACAAAGGCAAAAACAAAAACTGATAAAAAAGAATCCACTGAGAATCATTCATGATTGATTCCACATTTTTTGTTCTTGTTTGCAAAAGGGAAGGTAAAATATCAGCATGTTACCTTAATCATCTCAGCTGAAAAGAATAAAAGATATAAACACATATGAAAAGGAACAAAACAAATAAAACTACATGAGAATATCCATGTTTTCGGAATATTATGGTTCATTATGTTACATAATAAATCAAAAGGCCTATGTTGCATAATTATATACTATATCTGTATCATATGACCAAAAAAAAAAAAAAGCCAACAAAAAGTCGCACCCCTTGATTTTACATGAGGACTAAAAAAAGGTGACACGGGTCAACCAAGTCAAATGTCTGAAAGAGCTATTCTTCTTCAACATGAGATTGTACATTATGTCGCTCTGAAAACGAGTGAAAATGCCCCTAATCGACTGAGGAAAAAAGGAAAGGTCATTTGTACTAATGTGTCCGTAATCTGCCTTCGAACTGGCTTATTATGCCAACTCTGGCAAAGTTGGTTACTGTATATGCACATACCTTTTATACGTGCATGAAGAAAAAAATGTGTTGAGTTGAACGAAAGAAAGCAAAGAAACATAAAAACACACACAAGCGAACAAAAACATGTGTAGACTCTTCTGTGGGTGTTTTCTAGTTTGGCAGTTTGCAACAAAGGTGACACTGTGCGTGCGGTACGCACACGTCACCACGTCTAACCAAGGAGGACTTCGAGATGGACTTCTCACTGGCTGTAATTACTCAAACAGTCTTCAGTTTTCTATCGATGTAAAAAAGAATTCCACATGTGCGTTTGTACCTTTGATGATCGACGTTCGATGCCACCGTATTGCTGAACAGTCTAAAAATTAATCATGTTCATTTTGAACTTTAACATAATTATTGTTGGTGATATTTTGCTTGTTTATCTACTAAAAGAAATGAAATCTCAGTTGATAAAGCATATAAAACAAATTTCAGTCCGGTCTAGAAATATGTGCAAAAGTGTAAATCAGAGATGTATTATGTGAATGTGTTTAAAACTGTACCCTCATGGAAGCCGGTCTTAATAGATAGGTTTCAATACCATACTGGAAAGAACACACTGTCCCACCGATGAAGTTTGAGAAATGGAGTTCCAACAGGCTCTAAACATTCAAACTGCTGTCAGTTTTCTTTTGACGTACAAAAGAATTCCACAGGTGCATTTGTGACTTTGATGATCGGGGTTCGATGCCGCCGTCTTTCCGAGGACAGAGATGATTCATTTGGAACGCTAACATAATGTAGACTATATACATATATTTTTTTTTTTTTTTTTGTATCAAAGGAAATTAAATTTCAGCTCATGATAAGGCATATGAAAAACCTGTCCAGGATTCTGTCAAAAAGTGTAAATCTGAGCCGTACGTTGTGAAAATTTGTGAACTGTACCCTTACTGGAAAGTCAATTTTATCATCTTTCCGATCACTTCCGACAAGTGAAACTGATATGGTATAATCTTCAAGGTAGTTCTTTATTCATTTATATGTAAGATTAGTGTAAAAATATGTAAAGTCGGGTAATTTTGATTCTTATTTCATCATTTTTTTGCGGAATTTTTATTTGCGCATCTTGTCACCTGCCTGTGTCTATATACCTTTATGTACCGCTCATGTTTCATAAAAAGGGACAGCAAAAAGTAATTACGATCATAAAGACATAATCTTCCATTTGAGAGTGACGAGTCATGATGCAATACCACATGAATCAATTGTCTTCCTATCTGTGAGGTAGCTTCAGTTTAGCACATACTTCAAATATTTCTTAGTGGCGGCATCAAACATGGTATTAGTCCAGATTCTGGACGTTTTCTTATCATTACGCATCCACGCGCGCTCCACAGCTTATCGCGCTATTAGTAGACGGCGAGTTGTCACAATATTGGGGTGTTCTTAAAATTTTCTGTAGATTTTGATTTTTTGTGCTATTTCCCCTATTTTGGGGGTGCTGAACACGAATCCACTTGTTGCCATTTTTCTAACCGACGTCTTCACCCGTTGCCATGGCAACGCATTATTTTCCTTAAAAGAACATGCATTCTTCATCAAAAATCATAAAAACATGATGTAAACACCAAAATATGTCATTATACATCATTTTTAATTAGACTTGAGAAAGAATACAATTTTTAGAATGTCATGGTTACCTTATAGCAATGACGGTTACCATGGCAACAACTATTTATAAAGAAAAATCATATCTTTAATGAAAAAGCAAGAAAACATGAAAAGATTGAGTGGAATATTTATCATAAATTACTATCTACATTATAAGCTTATTTTTCCACTATGTTAATTTCACATCATTTTCGTTGCTATAGCAACAACATGACAAAAGCTGCCTTTTAAAGAAAAATAAGCATTGTGATTGAAAGAAAGTCAAGAATACGTCCATAGATGTTAAATTTCTGTGAGATTTTTAGTGACATTTTTGAGCTATTCTCTTTATTTTGCCGGTGCCAAACACGAATCAACCTATTGCCATATTTCTAAATGACATCTTTAGCCGTTGCCATGGCAACAAATTATTTTCTTTGAAATAACATACATGTATTCTTCATTAAACATCACAAACGCATGCTAAAAACACCAAAATAAGTCAATATAAACGTATCACGCTTCAATTAAATTAAAAATCACAATATCCGAGTGCCACAGCAACCTCATAGCAATAACGGTTGGCATGGTAACAGCTATTTTTTAAAAGGAAATTACTTTTTCGTCAAAAAGCATGAAAAGATTGAAAGTTTGAGTAGCATACTCATTACAAATTGCTATGATAATCATCAGCTTTTTTTCACTACGTTCATGCCACATTATTATCGTTGCTATGGCAACAACTTTTTTTCCCTAGAAAGGAGAAGTATCCCATTGAAAGAAAAACTAGATAAACAAATGATCAACTTTTGTTTATTATAATTATATTACAATTCTTTATTATTACCTTTAAAAGAATGTGTATTCTTTATTAAAAAAATCATAAAAACATGCAGTAAACAACAAAATAAGTTAATCTAAACATCTCTTTAATCAAATTAAAAATCACAATTCTTATAACGCCATGGTTACCTCATAGCAAAGATGGTTGCCATGGTAACAACTATTTTAAAGAAAGTAGTGATACTTTCATGAAAAAGCAAGAAAACTAAGTGACAAGATCGGGTGGAATATTGATTACTAACTACTATCATGACTATCACCTCTTTCCCATTATGTTCATTTCACTTCCTTTTCGTTGCTATAGCAACAACATAACAAAAACTGCCTTCTAAAGAAAAAAAAATAGGTATTTCAATTAACAGGAAAGTAAGAATGAAGTAAATCCATAGATAATACATTTCTGTAAGAGTTAGATTTTTTGTGTTCTCTCCCTTATTTTAGGAGTGCCGTACACGAATCCACCTGTTGCCATATTTCTAATTGACATCTTTAGCCGTTGCCATGGCAACAAATTATTTTCTTTAAAAGAACATGTGTTCTTCTTTAAACATTATGAAAACGTGCTGTTAACACCAAAATGTGTCAAGATAAACATGTCTCTTTAGTTTAGTAAAACATCACGATTTTTCAATTTCATGGTTACCTCATAGCAATGACAGTTGTCATTGTAATAACAATTTATTATGAAAAACATAAAAATGACAAGATTGAGTAACATATTTATAACAAATTACTGTCAGTTCTTTTTTTTTCACTGTAGTCATCCCACTTCGTTCTTGTTGCTATAGAATTAACATGAGAAAACTGCCTTTTAAATAAAAAAATTAACGTTAGTCATTAGATAAGGAAGGAAAGAATACACTAAACAAAAAACAAATGAGTAAAAACACAAAAGCTTAGTCAGCTTCCTGAATTTCTGATCACATTGCACCTTTAAAACCTTAAATATCGGTGACAATAGTTAATATTTAACATGGTTGCCATGGAAATGCATCAATTTTTGTAGAAAAAAAAACTTCAAGAAAAAAAATGTGAAATTATGGCCTAACCTTTGAAGTATTACAAATGAGCAAGACTATAAGCCATCTGTTCACATCATTTCTGTTCCTATATCGCAACAACATGAGGAATAGATTTTTAAAAAACTATAGATATACCCAGGAAACATAAAATACAAATACAACTTGTAATAAGCAATACAAATGTCTAAAAACCTCCCAAAAGTTCCAATTTTATTGTCATGATGTACTCTGTTTCATCATTAACGTCTCCAAGACATTTGATAACCTTAAATAACTATGATACCTCCTCTATAGTAATTTCCAACAGATTGCTATAGAACTTTAATCCTTAAAAAACATTTTTCTCATATTATTGCTATGGAAACAGAAATGATGTGGAATGAACGTTGTGAAAACAAAAGCTGATAGTAATTTGTAATGAATATGGTACTCAATCTCATCATTTTTTCAATTGTTTTTCATTAAAATTTCAGTATTTTCTTTTTAAGAATTGTTATTATGGCAACTGTCATTGCTATGAGGTATCAATGTAATTGTAAAAAAGGATTGTTTTTATTGAGGAAAAATGTATATAATGACATATTTTCGCCTTAACAACATGTTTTTATGATGTTAATGAAAAACACATGTTCTTTTAAAGAAAACAATTTGTTGCCATGGTAACGGCTGAACACGTAATTTAGAAAAGTTGCCATAGGTGGATTCCTTTTCAGCATTCCCAAAAGAGTAAAAAAAAAAAAGGGCCGAAAAATTAAACTCTACAAAAATTGATTATTTTTATTTATCTAGTTTTTCTTTTACTGGGGTACTTCTCCTTTCTAGGGAAAAAACGTTGTTGCCATAGCAACGATAATAATGTGGCATGAACGTAGTGAAAAAAGCTGATAATTATCATAGCAATTTGTAATGAGTATGCTACTCAAACTTTTCATCTTTTCATGCTTTTTGATGAAAAAAAATCATTTTCTTTTAAACATTAGCTGTTACCATGGCAACCGTTATTGCTATGAGGTTGCTGTTACAGTCAGAAATTGTGACTTTTAATTTGATTGAAGCGTGATACGTTTATATTGACTTATTTTGGTGTTTTTAGCATGCGTTTGTGATGTTTAATGAAGAACACATGTTATTTCTAAGAAAATAATTTGTTGCCATGGCAACGGCTAAAGATGTCATTTAGAAATATGGCAATAGGTCGATTCGTGTTTGGCACCGACAAAATAAAGGAAATAGCTAAAAAATCTCACTATACAGAAATTTATCATCTATTGACGTAAACTTGCTTTTCTTTCAATCGCAATGCTTATTTTTCTTTAAAAGGCAGCTTTTGTCATGTTGTTGCTATAGCAACGAAAATGATGTGAAATTAACATAGTGGAAAAAAAGCTGATAATCTAGATAGTAATTTATGATAAATATTCCACTCAATCTTGTCATGTTTCCTTGCTTTTTCATGAAAAATATGATTTTTCTCCATAAATAGTTGTTGCCATGGTAACCGTCATTGCTATAAGGTAACCATGACATTCTGAAAATTGTATTCTTTCTCAAGTGTAATTAAAAAGGATTTATAATGACATATTTTGATGTTTACATCATGTTTTTATGATTTTTGATGAAGAATGCATGTTCTTTTAAGGAAAATAATGCGTTGCCATGGCAACGGGTGAAGACGTCGGTTAGAAAAATGGCAACAAGTGGATTCGTGTTCAGCACCCCCAAAATAGGGGAAGTAGCACAAAATATCAAAATCTACAGAAAATTTTAAGAACATTACAACTCGCCGTCTACTAAAAACTGCAAAAAACTCTGAGAAGGTCGTGAGATGTGGACCTCAAGAAAAGTTGGAAGATTTGTTTGGCGATGTTATTGTTGGTAAAGGGGATCAATATGTTTGGTTTTTGTTTTTGTTTTTTTTGGGGGGGGGGGATTGTGCCAATCATATTCATTAAAGGAAATAATTTTGTCATCAAATATTCTTCATTAATAATATTGTATGATGAAATATTCAGAAATTAAAGAAATTCTTTAATTGACAAAGGCACTTGTATACACCTGTTTTCACTATTATCTGACCCACTAAATAACAATGTAATTTTGTAATGTAAGCTCAGGGCTGTGAGATGTGGGTTCTATGAACCGGTACTTGGCTATGGTATACAAGATATCTTAACATATTCAGGGGTGGTGGAGGTGAAGGGGATACATTACACAATTTGTAGTGCAAAGTTTTGAAGTACATGTTAGGAACCAGAAAGTGCCTTTTTTTTTTGTTCTTTTCCCCAAATGTTAGTAGAGAGCAGTCTAAATTTAAAGAATTGCGCTAAGTTTGTAAAACTTTTATCATTTTATTACCACTTCATGTAGGGCCTACTGGGCAGTTAGACCGAAACTATTCGCTTTGCTAATTTCTATAACAGAGACAATCAGACCAATATCCCTGTTGTAAGAGTACCCCGTCACTCAGTCTTTGTTTGTTAGTCTTCATGATAATAAAGCTAAATTTAGTAAACCAAGATGAAGACGCTTAAGGGCATTTTTGCTACAGAGATATTGGTCCATTTGTCTCTGGCATTACAGAAGTGAACAGTTTTGGTTGAACTGCCCTTCTGCATATGCATATATATACATATATATATATATATATATATATATATATATATACATATATATATATATATATATATATATATATGATATCCAATCATATCTTCCTTTTTTTTTGTTGCAAACCATACCTGCATTTGCTCAAAATAGTAGCTCCATGTAAATAAGTAGGCCTATTCATATCAAAAGACAGTCTGACAGAGCAACTTGTTTGTTTCTAATTCACAAACATTTAAGGGGTAGTCAGCGTGAAATTATGCTTGGGAAATGTGTGGGCCATGCACACAACACACACAAATGCATACACGCATGTGCACACACACACACACACACACACACACAAACATACACAAACTCATGCACACACATGCACACACACACACACTTACATGTTAGCAATTTTATTAAACCCCCTATTACAAATCACATCCAAATTAAAACATTGTACATGTACTTTGTACATACAGCTGTACAGTGTAGTAGACTTTACTTTTTTCCACGTTTATGGCAGCTGATTATTGGTAAATAAGTTTAGATTTTTTTTTTTCAGTGTTGAGGTGTGGTCAGGAAATACACCAATTTACCACTATTGTACTTTGAAATGTACAATGTATACGGTGTGCATGTACACTGTACATGTGCAATATATGTACTGTTAAATACACTGTGTAGTGTACAGGAAGAGCAGACAGCAAAGTGAAAACAAATGGACTACGAGTAGTGTAATTTGAACATATGTATAATTTGTACATTTTTAATCACATTAGGCCTACTTCTTAAGCATTTATTATAAAAATTTGGCCATGATGGTAAAACTGTTAATGTTGTACCAACTACCAAGGAAGTTTCAAAGCTAGCATCCCACTCCCAACTGTCAATAATGAGTTCAAAAAGTTGTCACTCTGGGAAGGACGTTCAAAATAATTCCTCAGGTGTATAAGTGTCTTTAAAGTTGAATATTCTGTGCCACCATGTACTCAAAAGGAACTGAAATTAAATGTTCTATAGTTGATAAAATATTAGGCATATTTCAGTTGTTTCTCCATGCTCTTGAAATTCCTTCATTATACACTTTCATTTGTCCATGTACATGTACAAGTACTGTAATATACAATACATTTACTGTATATAATTCATGATAGTTCATGATCATTGTTCAACAACAGTGCATTATTTCAAACAAAATACATTGTAAACTGTTTGACTCTGAATTTTGATGTCAGAGAAATAATTTGATATGTCACATTTCAGTCTGATTACCATGTGCAGTAGACTCTCATTAAACATCAAAAACACAGGATTAACACAAACTGGTTACAAGTTATGACAAAGAAATCTTCCTGGTCCCACTGTAGATTTTGTTTTTTCATTTGTTGTGTTTTACAACAATTCTTGGTAAAAAAAAATTGCTTTAAAGGTTAAAAAAGAAAATAAATTCATTGCTACATAGTCCAAACTACAGGTACAAATGTTCATGTGCATTACCAGAACTAGTTTTATTTTTATCAAAATGGGCCAAAGAACATACTATACTTCTCATGAGTGATTTTGTATGTAAAGAAAGTATGTAAACAAGTTCTTGGTAGCTGTACAACTCAAAAACATACTCTACACATGTGTACACTTTCCTGTACATGCATGCATAGATGAACATGCGATGTACAATTACATGTGCAGACAAACGGCATAACAGTTCAATTTTCAAACACCCAAAACACAAAGCCCATCCCCACTTGGCATGGTCTGTATGTACATGTACATGTAATCCACTGCATCACAAAAACACAACCTTGAACTAAAATATTTCAACTTTTCCATAATTTTATCACTTGTAATTATGATATGTACCCATTAACATGTCCAATGAAATGAAAATATTCACGCCTAAAAAACAAAGTACAGTATGAAAAGTAGAGAGTGTACAAATGTACATTGTATTTGCATAGTGAATAAGAGCAAGGTACAGTAATTGCAGTGATAAAAGGAAAATTATTGTACATGTTGCATGGAACTGCAAAAATTTAGGTACACCAGAAACCAATGTACCAACCACTCACCATTACAAACCTTAAGGAGGAAAAACACCCACAGTGGATTCATATGAATTCTCTAAAAACAATTTTAAAAGCCCAAAGGTACCACTTACAAGCTACATGTACACATGTGTACGTAACATTTTTCAGTTAAAAAAAAAAATCTGAGCTACGATGTACAGCTGTACATGATTCTTCATGTTACCAGTATATCTGATAAGGCCTGAAAATTGAGTGCTTTTAAAAAGTGGATATAATCGTCTAGATCACTTGGGCATCCACACAAAACCGTACTGTGTGCGCTGCTTACGTCAACACCCAGGCCAGACGCAATGGTAGCAATCAGAACTCTGATTTCACCATCTGTTGCCAACATGCAGATGCTGTCAACAATTTCCTTTTGGATATAAGTTTCCGTGTTCCGGTGGTACATATAAACTTATTAACATACCTGTGGCAACCTTCTGGAAGCAGTGCCATAAAGGTTGCGTACACATTACTGCACATTTTTATCATCCTTTCACAACATGCACCATGGGTCTTCAAGTCATCTGCCAGCCACTTGAACATTGCATCTAAATCTCTTGCAGCAGACTTGACAACATGTTTTATATTTTGCTTGTACGGCAACTGATTTACCCACACATAATTGCGAAGACCAAAGTTTTCGATGATACCGCTAAGCACATCTCTGGTTGCAGTGGCTGTCAGGGCAACAGCAGGACTGACGACTTGAGTTTCGATCGTAATTCACCCAATTTTCCATACGCTGCTCGAAATGCTTTGGTGTCTCCAGATGCGGTCCCCCTATTTGAAAAATAAGAAAAAAAAAAACCATTTTCTACATTGCACATAAATGATTTTAATAATGCCTGCAGTCTCTACAATGCACATCGCAGAGCCTTAAGACTGCATAATTGTAATCTATAGATGAACAAGTATGAGTACATTTGCATACGGAAGCATGTTCCTATTTGAGTTTTTTCTCAATGTACAGTCAAACCTGCCTTAGCGGCCACCTCTCTATAGCGGCCACCTGTCTATAGCGGCCACTGAAAAATCCCCCCAAGAGAAAAGCCATGTTAAAGACCCTGTGTATAGCGGCCACCTGTCTAACGCGGCCAGCGGCCACAAATTTTGTTTCCCGCGGTAGATTTTAACCTGTCTATAGCGGCCAAAAACCCGATGGAGCCGTAGCCGAGCTGATAATTCAGGGTGTTTTTCTGCTTTTTAGCCGTGCCAGTCATTTCTGGGCAATATTCAGTGATCGCCACCGTTGCATTCATCACTTATTCAGTCACAATAATGTACTAATTCATGACTGTGCACATGCTACATCTAGTGTACTGTGCAACAATTTCATAAACACCGGCATTGTTCTATGCATGATACACACGTGTGCATACGTACACACATAAATGTACGTGTATATACGATGATACATGTACATGTAGGCAATGCACACAAAGTTGGATTACCTGTCTATAGCGGCCACCTGTCTATAACGGCCACTTTTTCCGTATCCCTTGGGTGGCCGCTATAGACAGGTTTGACTGTACATGCACATGAAGAATTAGTCTGAGGGCCACAGCGTGTGTCTCGATCGCTCCTCAGAGTAGAAGAGCAAAGCCGACGAGACAAAGGCTGTGGCTCACAGACTAAAGCTATGAGAAGGCAGTAGGCCTATGTGTAATTGCATTTGTATGCAAGAAAGTTACAGTAGTTACTGTACTGTACAAAACAATAAAACCAGTGCAGTTACGGTGTTAACAATTTATCACAATAATTACACAGGATTTAACTCGGTACACCTAGGCACACTCACAAGAGTAGTACCGGTACTGTAGTAGAAGCCTGACACGTGTTTACCCTACCCGGCCCAGAGGCCAGACATTACTACATTTAGTTTTACAATCATTTTTTTTTTTTTGTTCAACTAGGGGCCTACAGTTACAGTTTGTAATTCAAGACAAGAGACACGTAATGAAAGTTGCCTTGACGAATCATTTTTAGAAACTGGATAGATCTAAATGATTAGCTTACCGCTACTCTAGGTAGGCCGCTTGAGTCTTTGACTTTGTCACGCAGCCAAGCAAGATCCATAGCCCTGCTCATCTGGTCCGAAATTAAAGACTTCAAAGGCATGAAAACAAGAGCCACAGCTTTCGGAGAGTCTGGTCCATCATGTAGATCTAGTTTGCGAAGAATATCAACGCATAACGGTGCAGCTTGGAAGTTGGAACACCACACTATTGCCGAAAACCAGTCGGCAGGGAGATAAACAAATCATGACCATGCACGGAGAAACGAGTACGTGTACGTGTAGGGACTTCTAAGTTCTGGTTCTGCTGCTGCTCCCCGAAACCGTCAACGAATCCAAGCTTCTCAGTAGCACATTGCATTGTATGCTTTTCTCATTATCACTGTCAGAAAAGCGACGCGGAGACGCTGATGTTGACATCCATTGATCATGTAAACAAGATTTGGAGGAAATACTTGAAATGCTGCACAGATTTTGGTCGGAAAACGCAAGACTTGGAA